>NC_081434.1:44399754-44772042 GCF_949786415.1 Peromyscus eremicus
AGTCCTGGTTTGGGGCTTGTCCACCACTTTGGAAAATCCAGCCCCTGCTCAGGCTTCCCCCATATCCATGGCATCTTAAAAAACCCACTGGACCCACAGGGTGGTTTGGAAATGCTCCTGGAAGACACAGCTTGGGCATCCGCTGACTACATCAAATACAGAGAAGTTACTGCAAAGAAAGACCTAGAACTGGTTTTCAGTGTGAAGAAGTTGAAAACTATTTTCTCCATGACGCCACAGCATAATCCCCTAATACCCACAAAAATGTTTCAGAGAAAAAAGTATCACAAATATCACTAATACACTGTATATAGAACATAGCACTTGCTCAATAAGTCATGGTTGTTATTAAATGGCAATCTCTATCATCCAATCCAAATGTATTTAATGGTCGATGTGCCATTGAAACCCTTTTTGTGTTTGAGGAATGCACTGTTGATACACTTTTATAAGATTAATGCTTCAATACTATAGTTACACAGACACTCATACGCTGTTAAAAAATTCATCTTTATTGAATGAACAATCCATAAACAGAAGTCAACTCTATGTGGATCAATTTTCTCTTCACTTCCCACCATTTCATTTGGATGCTTGAAAACAGTTTTTATGTCTTTAGAGACACTCTGCTTCCTTTTAAACTGCTCAAAGACAAACACAAAGCACCGTGTTTTTTTTAAAGCTACAAAAATGGGTCCTGGAATACAACATGATCCGAGTGAAGGCACAGCTCTGTTGTCAGGTCTTCTGCATGGGTGACAAGAGGCTCAGAAGGTCCCTAGGAGTGACCACAAGAAGTTCACTCCTCTTTACAAAAATGAACAATATGCTTAATTCTCTATGGTTTTCATGTACATACTTTCAAATCTTCTGTGGAAACTAAAAACGGAAGAGCTTCTACTGTGGCAACAGAAGCAGAGGTAGAAAGAAGTATTTAGACATTAGTTCCCTAAATCACTGAAGTTAGTCTCTTGCTATCGTTTGTTAGAGCTGCCATTATAAAGTACTGCATACTAGGTAGCTCAAAGCAACAGTTTTAGAGGCCAGAAGTCCAAAAGCAGGCATCGGGAGGGTCATGTGGTCTCTGAAGTCACTAAGGAAGGATGTTCCAGGGCTTTGCTGGCTCCTTCTAATCCCTTGGTTTGTGGCCAACCATAATTTCAATCTTTACAGGGCACTCTCTCTGTATGCATGTCTGTCTCTGTGTCCAAACTTATCCTCTATTTGAGGACACTTATTACATTAGATTAGGGTACACTTTAATGATTATCTCATCTTAAATTGGTGATATTCAAATATTTTGTTTCCAAATGTAGTCATTTTCACAGGTAAGGGGGTGTTGTAAGAATTTGAAGGGAACATCTGTAACTAGCACTATTTTATTTCTCTTTTTAACTTTGCCAAACATAGTGGTGCCCAGCAACTCTTCATTCATTTGTTCAATTAACATTTATTTACACATGTCAAGCTCTGTCCTCGATATTGATGGCACACAAAGACCCTTACACTTTGGAGAGAAGCAGAAACACATTTACTATAGTGGTAAGTGTTGTTGTTGAGGCAGTGTAGCTAGGTATTATAATAAAAATGTTCATTAGTCTTCATAACAGTATGTCAAGTGATGTATCAGACACATACTTGGAGGACTCAGGGAGGCGCTATATTTGTACTAGAGGTAAAGAAATATTTTCACAAATTAAGGAGCATTTATTTGAGTCCAAAGGGATATGAGGAAATATACTTTAGGTAGTTCAAAGATGATTGATTATAGTGAGCTGTAGATCCCAAAGAGCATTCCTGTATCAAAAGAAAATCCAGCACAATAAAGAAGAAACAAAGTATAAACTCCACGAGGGCTGGGGTTTGTTGTTCTGTTTATCTGTTTTGTTAGCTCCTTTGAACACACCTGCTTCATTCAGTAAGTAATTGCTATGCTGGCCCTAGTAGCACAGGCCTGTAACACCAGGTACTCCTAAAGCTGAAACAGGATGTATAATGACATTCCTGGGCTACAAAGTGAGTTAAAGGCCACCCTTAAACAACTTAACGATATCCTCCCTCTCTGCCTCTCCCTCTCCCTCTAGATGGATGGATGGATGGATGGATGGAAGGACAGATGGACGGACGGACGGACGGACAGACAGATAGATATGGGTATAGGTATATATATTTATTTATATATCTATATTATATAGAGATATATACATTTTCATGGATGAATATAAGCACATAGGTGATACTAGGACTCAGGGATGGGGACATGAGAATCAAGTGTCATTCTCAGTTACACAGCAGGTTCAAATTAAGCCAGTGCTACATGAGACCCTGCCTCAACAAAAAGGGCCTTGTATGTCTAATGCATGACATGTGGCTTACTGCGGGAAAGTCTGGCAAAGGTGCACACGTAGCCCTGTGTTCTAGTTAGATTTCAATTGCTTGAATAAAACACCATGACCAAAGCCAGCTTGGGCAGGAAGGGGTTTGTCGCAGATTTAGTTAATAGTCCGTCATGGAGAGAAGTCAGGGCAGGAATGCACAGCAGAAACCTGGGGGACGGAGCTGAAGCAGAGGCCACGGAGGAAAGCTGTTTACTGGCTTGTTCCCTCTTGGTTTGCTCAGCCTGCTTTCTTAGACAACCTGCCGAGGACCACCTGTCTGGCGGCGGCGCGACCCGCACTGGCCCGGTCCTCCCACATCAGTCCTTAATGAAGAAAATGCCCACAGACGGGATCCCCCACAGGCAACCTGATGGAGGCCTTTACCAGTTGAGGTTCCTCTCCCCAGATTAACTTCAGTTGACAAAAAAAAAAAAGATACCCTCTTAAACTACACCTCGTGTAATAGATCAGAATTGATAAATTGACGGTATATCGACAGTATTGTGAAACGCCGGGAAGTGCTGAAGATCTGGTACCAGATCTGCCTTCTCCAGGGCTTGCAGGGAAAAAAAAAAGGCTAAAGGGGGTGCTTTCCGCTCCTCCCAGAGCAGGGGACTCCGGTTGACGTGGGATCGAAGCACGCGGTGGCTCTCCTGCCGGACCTCTCACCCAGCTCTGCCTGAGCTCTCAGGGTAGCCCGAACTGGCCCGAGCCTTCCCTCCCACACCCCGGGAAGAACCCTGGGCGCGCTCCCGGCCCGGGGTCCCCTCCGAGTGCACCGCGAGGGCGCACGCGCGCCGGGCCCAGCAGAGCGCGCGCCCGCGAGCTCCCCGCAGCCCCGTGCTCATCCGGGTCTCGGCGAGCCTCAGCCAATGGAAGCAGCTCCCGGCCCCCCCGGGAGCCGGGCTACGCCTCCTCCCCCTCCCCCGCGGCCTGGGGCCTCCCCCCGCCAGCGGCCTGGGGCTGCGGAGACCCGCAGAGGCGGCGAGCCCGGCTCCCAGGCGAGAAGGGAGGTCCCGGGCGCCGAGCCGCCCCCCGCCGGCGCGGAAACGCCCGGCGCCGCAGCTCCCGCCGCGGTCCGGGCCCGGCGTAGTAAACACACTTCAGAAACGTGAGGTGCCGGTGGTCACGTGGGGCGCGCGCCGCCCAATGAGGAGCCGGGGGCGGGGCGGAGGCCGCTGACGCGGCGGAGTCACCCGGGCAGCCTCGGGACCGGTGACCGGCCCGGCGAACGTCCAGCGGCCTGGAGCTCCAGCCCGCGCGATCCGAGCTCCCTGCCCGCTCCGGGACGCCCAGGCCGCGTCGCGCGCAGCCCGCGGGCAGCTCGGGTCCGCCCGTGGAGAGCGCTTGGGACGCGCCGCCGTCGCCTCGCTAAGGGCGAGGTTTCCGTGACGAGCCTCCCGGGGCTGCCGCGGCCAGCTCGGGCCGTCGTGGCGGCTCGAGCCCCGCGCGCTCGCTCGCGCTCCGGGGGTCGCAGGCCCTGGAAGGTATGCGTGTCCTCCGGACGCTGGCCGCGGGCGCGGGCTCCTGAAGGACGTGGCCCGTGGACCCCGGCGCCTCGGCAGCCTCCATTCATCTGCCAGCTGCGCGCTCGCCGCCTCCGCGCCCGGCCGCGGCGTCGCCTCCTCCCGTCCCCTCTCTGCCGTCCTTTCCCCACTCCTCGCGTGCGGAGGTTCTCCTGGAAGCGCAGGTGTCGGTTATGAGCCCGGCTTCCCTCCCTTGAAGCTCTCGGTAAAGGAAGTCGGGGTGACCCGCCGCGCCCCGGGCATGGGGGTGAACGCCGTGCACTGGTTCCGAAAGGGACTCCGGCTCCACGACAACCCCGCCCTGAAGGAGTGCATCCAGGGCGCCGACACCATCCGCTGCGTCTACATCCTCGACCCCTGGTTCGCCGGCTCCTCCAACGTGGGCATCAACAGGTGGCGGTGAGTCCGAAGCGCTCGGGAAATTGATCCTGGTGTACACGAATCGGGTGTTGATGAGTTACTATCAGATCTGAGGTTTGGTTTAGCCCAGGGACCGAATTGCATACACCGTGTAAGAATTGTAGACGGGGTCCGTATTAAATAGTACAGACTTAATAGGAGAGCCTACTGACGACCTGAACACCTTGGTCTTCATCGTAAGTTATGTGTCTGTGTTGATGGGAGCTCTTTCCCCGATTTGTGAAGTAGAGGAATTAAACACTCCCAGGCCTTGATTTTTTTGGCCTATGGAAGGGTTGTAATCTTTACTGTTGACGTGTGTGTCTAGGTAACGCATAATGTGGAGAAAACCATTCATTTATTATAGCCGGTTCCAGATCCAGCTTTCTTCCCCCTTGAGGTTAGAGGAGGAAAAGCAAGGGAAAGAATTACCTGATTTCTTTGCTCAGCTCTCTCCTCAACTCCTCCTTGTGGTTGACAAGATAAAGCACAGCTTTTCTTTCGAGGCAAAGTATAATCCTTCTAGGGAATCCACACTGGAAGAAACCCTCGGGACATTTTATGAGCTCTTCCTGAACAAACAGGATAGATGGTCGTGCGGCTGAATGAAACGAAAGCATTAGTTTGGCAGATGTATTGGTAGCGTATTGGCCAGGCGTAGCTTTGAATGTGAGGGAGAGAGCTGTGAACAAAGTCTGTCCTCTTCAGGCATATGTCCGAGAAAGGAAAATATATATGTAGTCTTTTAGGTGATGAGAAGTACTGCAGAGAGACGACGTAAACAGGAATAGGATGGAGCCCCAATTTAAAATACCGTTAGTTAGCTGGGGATATAGCTCACCGGACAAATACTCACCTAGTATGTGTGAGATTCAGTCCGCAGAACCAGGGGGGAAACGTTGATGGGTGTAAAAATAGTGGAGAACGTGATAGCAGGTTAAGAAGTGATGGGATGCAGCTATCTAAAGGAAGAACATTCCAGGAAAAGGCCCTGAGGTGAGAACGTGCTTGACCTTTGGAAGGAACAGCCAGCCAGAATGACCGGAGCAGAGTGAACGGGGAAGTAGTGGGTAATGAGGTCGGAGTTGTAATAGGTCCAAGTGAACAGAGCTTTAAGCGCTTACCAAGGTCTGTGCTTTTGCTCACAGTGAAGTGGAAATGATTACAGGGTTATGAGCAGAGAAGTGACGTGATGTTGGTTGTGATTCTGAGAACACACTGAATTGGGGAATGAAGAAGTGAGAAGACCACTTAGGACACTTGTATTTATCTAGATACAAGGTGAAAATGGCTTGCACAGAATGATCTGGCAAGTTGGTTATGGGGTTGAGCAGAACAAAAGGAGCTATATTACCATAGTGAGAAGATGAAAACCCGAATGTCCATCAGCTGATTCCTGGACTTCGTGCTGTGGTGTATCCTAGTACCAGTTAGTTTGCCATAAAGGAATGAAATATTGATGCATGCTGTATGATGTGTGGGTGAACCATGAAAGCATGCTAGGTGAAAGAAGCTAGTCCTAGAATTTCATATATTATATGGCTCTGCTTATATGAAGTATCCACAATGGGCAAATAAATACACAGGGACAGAGAACAGTTTAGTGGTGACTTAGTCCTGGGGAAACTGGGAAGTTGAGAGGGAGTAGCTATGGCACAGGGGTGATAAAAACATCCTGGAAAGTTATGTCTGCGCACCTTTAAATAACCATTAAACTGTGAACTTTAAAAAGTCTGCTTATCTCTCCAAGACTCAGCCCAAACGTCACTTTTTGTGTGATACCCTCGTTATCTGGTCTAGGATGTTGCAGTCTTCTGAACTCTTACACTGTGTTTAGTATTGCTTCCTATACATTCTTAGGATGTACTGTTTTGTTAATGGATATTTGGTATCATTAGCTGGTTTGGGCTGCTATAACAGAACACGTTAGATTGGGTAATTTACAAATAATAGACATGCATTTCTCTCAGCACCAGAGGCTAAGAAGTTCAAGGTGAAAGCACCAGGAGATCTGATACCTAGCAGGGGCATTTTACTTCATAGATGGCATGTTCTGTATGTTCTTACAGTGTGGAGGAGATGAAAAGGCTCTCACAGGTCTGATGATGGGATTAATCACACTCATGAGGGTAGAGTTCTCCTAACTTGATTGCCCCATAATACCATCACATTGGAGATTAGGTTTCATCAAAGAGTTTGTGGGGATGGAAATGCAACATTCAGACCGTAGAGGAGTAATAGGTATTCATTTCTCTCTTCCATTTAGCAGATTGTACCTTCCTGAAGAGAAGCTACAATTTCATTTACTCAAAAATTGATTGCTGTTCTTCCTATTCATAGAAGGCTCTGTTCCTAGGGGATTTGCAGCAGGGAATAAACCGAAGTCTCTGCTGTAGAAGACAGAATGTGTGTGTGTGCAGGGGTGTGTGTAATAGAGAGGAAAATAAAGCTGAGTGTGAGAACATGGACCTAAAGGAAACGAGGAAACAAGATGGGGTGGGGTCTGCATTCCTCATGGCATAGCGACTATAGTAGTCACCTGATGAATATTGGTTTAATTTTCCTTTCTAGATCTAGAGTTTAAGGATGAGGCAGTTACTCTATTTAACTTAGATACTAATGCGTACCTTAAAGTTAGGACTGAGAAAACCTGCTAGCCAGGTGTGGCTTATAAATAATCCCAGCACTTGGGAGGAAGAGGCAGATTCAGAAACTCAAGGTTGTCCTCAGCCTGGACTGTATTAAAGCCAATCTCAGAAAACAAAATTCAAATTTTTTTCAGTGAATACATTACTTTTATTATTTAAACATTAACTATATAATTGAAGCTATCACATATAAGGCCTCTTAATTTTTAATAACTAAAGCTACAAGTGTGCCTACATGCTTACCCATTTTTCCTTCTAGTATATGATTTCAGTAGGAAACATGTAGATCATCTTTGACATACTTTTCAACCCTACAGTTTCTACTTTATTTAACTTTATATTCATATTTTCTTCAAATGTCTATTTTTAATCCACAACTTCTGTTTTTATATGTATTACTGAAATATATAGCACATTTAAACTCTTAATGCAGTTATTCGGTCTCTTGTTGCAAATAGGCATTTGGATTTTTCTCTTTTTTGTGTCTTAGGTTTACTAGCTGCTTTTCTATTTTATTTGTCATTACCTAGCATGATAGTACACGCCTTTAATCCCAGCACTCGGGAGGCAGAGGCAGGCGGATCTCTGTGAGTTCGAGGCCAGCCTGGTCTACAGAACGAGTTTCAGGACAGCTAGGGCTGTTGCACAGAGAAACCCTGTCCAGGGGGGAAAAAAATTGCTGAAAGTTAGAGGACAGCCTGTACTCCACTGTAGGATGCTGCCTCAGAAACAAACAAGCAAGCAAAACAACCTTCTATAAAATTATAAATAATAGTAATATAAAAAGGATCACCTTCACAAAAAGCCTGAGGTCCAGGGTCCAGATAGTTTCATAGTTAGGTTTGTTGAGTGACTTCCCAGGGAGATATAAAGTAACATCTACTGACTTCTCAGGAGGGCGTTGACAGACAAGGAAAGGATTCCATCCAAATCCAGCCTGTTGAACCAATGAGTATTTTGGATTTATTTACGGGAGCATGGTCAACTCATATAGCTATGTCAGCAGCAAGTCCCACCCCAATCACTTGTTTGCTTCTTTTATATCCTCAGGAAGAGGATGGCCCTGGTGAGGGGCCTCATGGTCCTTGTGACCCCCACTCTCTCTCCAGGAGGAGTGTTAGTAGCCAGATCTTGAGAGGTCTTGTGCGGGCCTCAAAATCTGTTCTGCTCTAAAACAGTGATAGTTGGGCCCGACCCAGAAGAAACAGCAGCACTTACAGGGTTCTGTCTTAAGTTTTAAGAACAGGTAAGTTCTGTACAAATGGTTCCTAAACACAAAATGATTCCCAAACACAGTGAAAATGAAAGGAAACCACATGAAGATTTGTTAAATAGATATAAACACTTGAAATGTACGTTAGACTCACCTCAAGAATGCAGGATAGTTCAGTACTGGAAATACATTCATATAAATTGTTGATAATAGTTAATATAAGTAAGTAGATCAAAGAAAAAAATCATTTCCAGAGATGTTGAAAACACTTAATCAAATCCAGCATTCATTCTTACTAGTTCTAGGCCAGAAACAAAAGGATACTTGATGATATGGAAAAGCAACTCAGTCTCTTGCTCCATGGGTAATGTTAAGAACCTGTCAAGTCTGCAGCAAGATAAAAGCTCTGTCAGCATCATATACCACAGGCACTATGCCCTGTTTGGAGCATAGACATGGAAGAGGAAGGTGGGTTATTGCTGTTTTTAGATGAGATGACGATGTATGTTGAAATATCCAAGGTCACATGGTAACAATTCAGAGGTGTTGCTGGATACATTGTGTCTTTTTTTTTGTTGTTTTTCGAGACAGGGTTTCTCTGTGTAGCTTTGTGCCTTTTCCTGGAACTCACTTGGTAGCCCAGGCTGGCCTCGAACTCACAGAGATCCGCCTGGCTCTGCCTCCCAGAGAGTGCTGGGATTAAAAGCGTGCACCACCAACGCCCGGCTTACATTGTGTCTTAATTTAAGATAGAGAAGAGTTGGGTAATGTGTAGTTCAGCAGTTTTATTTTATAAGGTCTCCTTTTCCTTGTTCTCCTGTTGGTTCAGGGATGTCTCTGAAGAGGGGGTGGAAAGGTTGTCAGAGCCAGAGGTAGTGGTTATCTGCAGCAAGGCAGTATTTGCTGGACAGGACACTGGCGGAGCTAAGGTGACTACAGATGCAGAGATGATAATGTGTGTATTCTTCCCCAGGCTCTGCTGGGTAATAGTGGGGGTTGGGGGAGGTGTGTGACGGTAGGACTTCATCTTCAGGGCTCAGCAGAGGGCAGGGTGAGTCTTTCCAGCAAGAAGAATTTCAGAGTCTTCCTAAGCACTGTTACCTGCTTTGCTCATCTTCCTCCTTTTGTCCTCTCTTTGTCCCACACCTCAACACCTCAGGAATTCCCTCCATTGATCTCTGCTGTCTTGCTGTTAGAGTTTGGTTATTTTCTCGTGGTCACAGAAGGTCTTGGGAAAGCTAATTTCTTGAAGATTTAAACTCAAAAGTAGGAGAATATTTAAACAAAATACAGTTAAAGTGGAAAACCCCTTTCTAACATATATCTCTGAAAACAATAAAAAAAATTGGCAAATTCAACTGTCTAATGTAGAAAAGTTATACATGCCAATATCAACATGCTAAAGAAAACATATTGGATATGCTAAGTGATAAAAGTATGTATGATTAAAGTTTGATTTCCTTAACACATAGAGGCCTCTGTAAATCAGTGAGTTATGAATGATGCTATCTTACACCTTTTGTCAACCTAGAGTATATAGGCTAAGTTGGCAGCTGCTTGGGTTTTAATGTGTTCCCCAGTGTCCTGGTGTTGTACATTTAACCCTGTGTCACAGTGTTGAGAGATTAGAACATAAGAGCTGTGATATTAAAATGGGTTTCCTTTCTTGTGTGAGCATGTGCAAGTGTCTTTCCTTCCACTTTCTCCAATAGGATGATAAAGCAAGCAGGCACTCGCCAGATGTTGGTCTCTGGATCTTAGACTTTCTAGACAGTGAGCAAAATTTCTATATATTATGGATTTTCCAGTCTTAGTTGATCCTGTTGTACAAAATGTCCAAAAAACGATAACTTTTCCTTAAAGGGATTACACAATGAGTATTTTAGGCTTGTAAACCTTAAGTAGGGTCTCTTTTGTATTTTTATGCGACCCTTTAAAAATATAAAAATGACTTTCAGCTTACAAGCCATACAGAAGCAAGCAGTGGATTATATGCATTCATCCTATGGACTGTGGCTTACAAATCCTTCTGTAATTTATTCCTTATTTCTTTTATTGAGTACTTTTGGCTTTGAATAATTTTGTTTATATTTATCTAGTTTATCTTTGCTTTTCCTTTTCCTTTAAATGATGATTCCTCTTCCTGCTACATTTTTTTGGGTGGAGACGGTTGCAGGCAGTATTCGGGATTGCAAGCAGAGCCTCACACAGCTATATATAGGCTATATGGCTGAGCTACATCCTCAGCCTCATTTTGATTTTCTGAGATAGGATCTCATGAAGTTGCCGAGGTTTGCTTTGAACTTTGAATCCTCCTGCCTTAGCCTTCCAAGGAGCTGTAATTTCAGGCCTGTGCTACCAGGTCCAGCTTGTGTGACTCTTCTATACCATAGATGAATAATCTGCTTTGAGTTTTTAATATTTGACAGCAAAATATAATCCCTTCACATTTATTGTTATCACTGACTTTAGAATTTTATTCTTATGTTTTCCCTCTATATTTTTTCTTATTCTATTTTTAAGTGTATTTTATCCTTATTGGCCTTTTTTGGTAGATTAACAATTTTATACTCTATTATTTTTGTTTTACTAGTGGTTACTTTAAATTTCTAACAGTATATTTAAATCTAATTTTATCTTAACAATTAAGAAGCAGTGTCTGTGACCTTACCCTCAATAAAATAAACCTATTAACATGTTTTCTTTTCCATCTTCTTTTTTTTTTAAAGATTTATTTATTTATTATGTATACAGTGTTCTGTATGCATGTTTGCCTAAGAAGAGGGCACCAGGTCTCAATGTGAGCCACCATGCAGTTGCTGGGAATTGAACTCAGGTCCTCTGGAAGAGCAGTCAGTGCTCTTAACCTCTGAGCCATCTCTTCCGCCCTCTTTTCCATCTTCTGTCTCCACATCTTAGCTCCACATTTGTGTTTTATTTTATTTCTAGAATATTTTTCAGTAGTTACATTAAACTTTTATGGCCACATTAGTCTTAATTGTTTGGAATTAACTGCATTTTTAACTCTTTGATGACCACCATTCACGTACCACTTTTTGACAGTTTTGAGCCCCAGAAATTGCCGTAGATTACTTTCCTT
Source organism: Peromyscus eremicus (assembly GCF_949786415.1). Taxonomy (NCBI): domain Eukaryota; kingdom Metazoa; phylum Chordata; class Mammalia; order Rodentia; family Cricetidae; genus Peromyscus; species Peromyscus eremicus. Next base: position 44,411,019 of record NC_081434.1, read on the forward strand.
TTCTCTAGGTTTTTTTATTCTTTGCATACTGGGGCAGGGTGTTCATTTGTTTGTTTTGAGATAGGGTCTCACTATATAGCCAAAGTGACATTGTGGCAATCCTCCTGCCCTAGACATTCTCAGTGCTCGATTGTAGGCATACACCACCCACCATTCTGGCTAGTCTTTGGATTTCTAAATAGTCTTAAGATTTAGATGATGTTAGGGCTTTTAAAACAATGACTTTTTTTTTGTAAAAAATGATATTTCTTTATAGCAGAAACCAAGCAAATTAAAATAGTACGAAGAGGCTTGAAAACTTGATCCCTCAACTGGAAATTACATCCTAAATATTGTAAATATTTCCGTTATCTCTTTATGTACATTTAAAGGTAGAAGTTTGAGTGAGAAATAGAGTTTGAATAGGGAAATAAATATGGGTTCATATTACATATGTCACTAAAAAAAAAAAAAAAAAAAAAAAAAAAAAGGCGGCCAAGCATGGTGGCATATACCTGTAATCCCAGCACCTGGGAATTGGAGGCAAGAAGATGAGGAGTTCAAGGTCATCCTCATGACATAGGGAGTTTGAGGCCAGCCTGAGCCCGGTGAGACTTTGCCTCAAATCAGGTTGCAGAAATGGCTCAGATGTTCATAAGGATCTGAGTTTGGATCTCCAGTCTCCCTGCCACTCGTGTGTGGAAACAGGCAGTTACCTAGAGATTAGCTCCAGGTTTAGTGAGAGAGCCTATATTAAAAATAAAGTGCTATATGTAGTTGCACAGGCCTTTAATCTCAGGCAGAGGCAGGAGGAGCTCTGTGAGTTCATTGAGGCCAACTAGAGATACACAAAAGAGAGACACAGTCTCTATTAAATAAATGAGATCTAGAAGACACCTGAACATATACATGCATACATACAAGCAAGCATGAACACACTTGTGCAACACACACACACACACACACACACACACACACACACACACACCAGTGAATACATGCCAGGAGCTGAAAATAATAGCTAGGCATGATGGTGCACACCTTTGAGGTCAGCCTGGTCTACAAAGTGAGTTCTAGGACAGTCAGAGCTACACAGAGAAAACTTGTCTCCAAAAACCAATCCAAAATAAATAAATGAATGAATGAATGATACACTGGTTCCCTTATCTACAGGGATACTTTCCAAGATGTTTCCAGGTGCCCCAAAACACCACCAAATATATAACCATATATATGCATATGTATGTATATATATGTGTGTATATATACATATATATGGCTATCAAACACTATAGATATATATAACACTTAAGAGGTTATTAGCGATAATTAATAAAATCGAGTAATTTTAGCAGTATAGTTCAATAAAAGTAATTTAAAACCCATGAATTGTTTATTTCTGGGATTTACTGTTTTAAGGCCTCACTTGACTATAGGTAATTGAGACTCTAGTGAATGAAACCATTGATAAAGGAAGGAGCTTTTAAAGATAGGGTTCCACATGAAAATGAGTAAAACTGTTTAGAGACAAAGTGGACCTCAAGAGAGGGGAGGATGAAAGAAAGAAAGACAGATTGGTTGATTGATTTCTGTAAATATGTAGTAAGAATGATCCTGGGATATCTCTGAATTAAGACAGATTTATTTAGACAGGGAGTCACAGACTGTCAGTTACTCTCTGACATTACTTTGTAGACGAATAGAGAAGACTATACATAGACCCAGCATCTGAGAGGCTGAGACAGGAAGGAATGTTGAGACTTTGAGGCTATCCTGGGCTACAAAGAGAAATCTAATCTCAAAAAAGAAAGAAAAAAGAAATAATGGAAGCTCATGTATTCTTGGTTTCCCTCTTATAATTATAAGATGACAGGGAGCTTTAAATATTGCATTTGTCATAAAAATAGCTTTCACCTCAAAGGGAAGAAGAGTTTATTTTGCAACCAAATATGAGTAGCCTGGCCTGGGAGCACAGATTCGAGTTGCCCCAAGTACCATGTTTCACTGTGGAAGTACTTAGATGAGATTTTATAGTTACAGAACAAATAAAGTCATAAATGAAGGAATTTAACAAGCACTGCTGGGGACCACAGGAGACTTTACAGCACAGCAAGGACACTGTTAGGGGTCTCAGGTTCCACTTGGGGACGTCCTGGGCTTTTGGAGATAGAAGCTGGTGGTCTGTTAACACATTTTAAAGTTTTGGTAGTTACCATCAGACACAGGGCAGGCAATGAATGACTTTCAAAGGGACTGAAAATAGCTCAAAGTAATTTGTTTATGGCCTATAACATGTTTATTCTCCATAATCACACAGTTCAGCCATTTAGCCTTATAGAGACTTTAACAATGATAGGAGTTATTTTTCCTCTCTGGGGACTTCAGTTTAAACATCTTTACGTTCATGAAAAACAAAGTGGTGTACCTTAGAGCTCTTTCCTCACTTTTGCACCTGGGGCAGGCATTTTAGCACAAACTCCAAAGCGTATGTCTTTTGCATCTCGCTAACTTCATTCTGTTCACACTACTGCTTGAGGCCAAAGGTCAGGGTAACTAGGTAGAGCTTTCTGTAAAGGTTCAAGAAATCAATCTGAGTAGGTGCAGTGGTACACACCTGTAATCCCAGCACTCCCGCTGAGGCAGGAAGTTTCAAGCAATTTCCAGGCTATTCTGGGCAGCATAGCAAGACCTGGTCTTAAAAAAAAAAAACAAAGAAAAAAGCAGTCTCCTACTAAATAATCTAAGTCGGATGAGGATTGTTTAAGCAAGAAATGGGGTAAGGGTAGAGCTTTTAAAAAGGCACACAACATCCATCACAGAATATATACATCAATGTCTGGAAACAATCAGCGGGTCCACTATAGATTAATGCAGTTTTAAAAATATGTCACAGGGCTAGAGTAGCTGTTAGTGACAGAATGCCTACCCAGGTATGAGGCTCTGGGTTTGACAATCAACAGTACAAAAATAATAATAAAATGAATTTGTTTAATTGTCACCTGTGGGGCTGGAGAGATGGCTCAGTGGTTAAGAGTACTTGTAGTTCTTGCAGAAGATCAGGATTGGTTCCTAGCAGCCACATGGCAGATCACAATCATCTGTAACTCTAGTTCTAGGAGATCTGTTGCCCTCTTCTGACCTCCAAGGGCATTGCTCACACATGCTACTTGTAAGTGCAGGTGAACCGTTCCTACACAAAAAATAGTTAAACCCAAAACCTTTTATGAAGTTCTAATCTCTCTGGTTACATGATCATAAGGATTAATTAGAAACTGCTCCTTGCTCCCCACAACTCCTTCCTTTTATTTTCAATCTCTCTATAATTCCTTCTGCAAAAGAGAAACCCCTCCTGGGTTTTCATTTAAATAGCTGCAGGAGGTCAAAGTCCAGTGTGGTATCCGTGTCTGGGTCTGCCTAAATATGTCATAATGTCACAAGCCTTCCAAACTTCCTTCTAAAACTACCCAGTTCTACCTCCACTCAGCACTGAGCAGCCAGGTTAGAATGACCTTGCCCCATGTCCCCTGGAAATGGAGTGATTGACAGTGGGAATATGCAGTATAGAGAGGAACCATATGTACTGTGGATGTCAAAGTATAGTAGATAGATAGATAGATAGATAGATAGATAGATAGATAGATAGATAGATATAGATGGATACACACACACACATACACACATACACACATATACACATACATGCTTATTGTGGATGTAAAGATATAGGATAATGTCCAGAATAGTTATTAAGTTGATTATTCAGGAAGTAAGATGATGAATTGGGAGCTGCATTGTTTGGAGAAGGATGTGTGCTACCCATAGCTGAAGGAACTAGGCTGCCAAGTACATTGTTACAAGAGGTGTGGGTGTGCATGACCTGAAACCAAATGAAGGTCTCTTACATTTGCCTGCCTCAGGTCCTAAATCTATATAATTTGATGGGTTTTGATAAACTGATTAGGTCCAGGTAACAACAATCCCAGTTATAATACAATAACATATCTTTTTACCACAGAAAATCACTCATAGCCCTCTTTCAGTCTTTTGAAGGAAGTTTAAAAAAAAAGTTTATTTCAGTTTCTCCATCTATCAAATAGTTAGGGTGAGGCTTAATGTTTATTTCATAAGCTGGTTTTCCTGTACCCCAGTATGACTGTGACAAACCCTGATTAAAAACTGTGACCCTAGGGACTGGGGAAACTGGTCAGTGGGTAAAAAGGCTTGTTAAGCCTAAAAATCTGCTGTATCTGCCTTAACAGCCAGGCATGTGTTGTGTCTGTATACTCCATGACTGGGGAGTGAGGTGATGAGGCAAGACAGACTAATCTCTGAACTCACTGTCTGGCCAGCCTAGCCATTCCTTTAGTTAGCTCTGGGGTCAAAGAGAGATCTTGTCTCAGAAACTAAGGTGGAGGGCAAAAGAACAAGACACCCAATGTTGATCTCTGACTTCTACACACACACACACACATACACACACACACACACACACACACAGCATTATTAACAATTTTTGCATTTAAAATTCATTTTTAAAATTCCTAACACATAAAAGTTCTTGTTAATTTTACTTGATTATGAGCTGATTCTCTCATCTTCAAGCTTTGGGCCTATGAGAAAACTCACAAGGTAGAAAGAGGTATTCTTTTACTTCTCCACTCTCAATCACAGTTTTTTCATTATTCTCATTCATAATTGGGTAGACAGACTTTATCTTTTTAAACTGTTGTGTTATACTGCTTTCTGATTTCCAGTTTATCAATCTTTGTGTGTTGAGTATTGCTATTATAAAATACTAGACACTATACTATATAAAGACGGGTTTATTTGTATCACAGTCCCTCCAAATAACATGGTGCTGTTCTCACAGGTCACCTGTTTTTCCTGCCTAGTGTCATAACCTGGGTGAAAAGCAGAAAGAGAAATTGCTGCATGCAGAAAAGACCAAGTACATCAGGTGGCCTTGCTTTATGATAGCCTGCTCTCATGAAAACCAACTTGATCTTATGAGAGCTAAATTAATCCCTTCAAAAGGTACAGAATCCATGACTTAGTCAACTTCTAACAGGGCCTTCCTCCTAAAGATCTACCACCACTTAATACCAGCAGATTAGATAACGCGCTTCCAGATATAAACTCTCCAAGGACTCACTCAGAACATACACAGATCTTACCAAAGCACATCATGTCATTTATCATGCCTTCCTATATACACAAGGCCTATGCACACACTGCAGGAATCTTTCCACTTGGCATTTCTTGAGCTTTTTTATTCTGTTTTTGTGATATTCTGTTTTGTCTCATCAGTTCATATTTTTAGTCTTATCTACAGAAGCGTTATTAAATATTGTACAGTACTTTATAGTGTGTTGGGTGCTTCTATAACTATTTCTTCCTATAGTGTGAGTACTTGGAAGGCATGAATCCAGTGTTTTTCTTACCTTTGTGTTTTTTCTTGCATACCTTATAATCATCTATGGTCTTTTTACTTGTGCCTGAAACATAGAATTTAGAATTTCCTTCAGTGACATCTTTTGAAGAAAAATGCCTTTTTGTCAAAATGTGTCTTACGTATTTTTTTAATTATTGAAGGCTATTGTGATGAAGATAGACCTTTATGTTGCTGGGTTTATTTTCAGCTTATTAAAAATGCTGTGTCCTCTCTTAAATTCCATTGTTGCTATCAAGAATGATTGCTCCTTTAGAGGTAAACCCAACCCATAGCCACATTGAAAATTTTCATATAGTCTTTGAAAAAAATATGGAAACATACAGAGGTACAGAAGATGTTTAAACCAGAGAGAGTTTAAACTTCTTAGAGGTAGTAGAGTTACATTCTAAGTTTTCTTGCAGCACACTGAAAATTACATTTTGGGCTGCAAATCCACTCTAGAGTTGGTCAGTGTTTTCCAGCTTACCTCCCCCGTGAGCCAAGGAAATCTCACCATAAAGTGTGGAGGCGGGTCTATTTCTGCCTCACCCTTCCCTCCGATGTATGTGTGGCTTTTAGCACTGTTGGCTTAGTGTTTCCAAAGTCTTCATTCAGACTTCGTGTCTACTCTGGTCCTAAGTCTTGACGCTGTCCTTGCATTGTGAAGCCGTCAGAACCAGCAGTCCGGGTCCTCTGGGATCGGCACCCTCTCGGGGCAGAAGCTTACTGCACGCTCTGCTCACCATTAGTTTGTGACTCCCTACTGTCTGTTAGCTCTTAGCTGCCTTTAGGGAGGTGTTCTGTATGTCTATTGTAATTTCTGTTTCAGTGCCAAGACTGGCCTAAATCACCTGGTTATTATTTAAAATTGAATACATTTGACTTTTTTATGTGTTTGACTTAAATGTATATATCATCTATACTCATTTTGCCCTTTCATTTTCTTTTTTATCATAAATTTTTAATTCTTTTTTTTCTTTTTCTTTTTTTTTTTTTTTTAAACAGGGCCCACATGGGAGGTTTATTGAGGGGAGGGGAGTGAAGGGGCAGAGAAGGGGGCAGAGACAGGTCCCTGGGGATGAAAGCGAAGGAAGAGAGGGATGGGAGGTGGGCAAGGCGCTCCTTTTATAAGGAAACGTAGCGAATGCACACACGGGGGGTACTTTTAGTGGCTGCAGCTGAGGTATATCCTGTGAGGACCCTAAGAACAGGCCAGTACAGATGCCTAAATGCTAACATTCCTCCCTTTTGTTTATTATAAAAAGATGAAGCATTAGAAAGGGGTAGCAGGTGAGGCGGGATGAGGGCGCCATGTTCTCGAGATTGCTTCCTGCTGGCCTGGGGACATCGATCATCTTTGGGGGACCTGAGAAAACTAGGGTGCTGGCTACGTCCTGGGGTAGCTGGCTGTTTCTCTTCGCTGTCCAGGTTCTGTGGAACCGTCTGGCACCTCTTGGACCTGGCAAGATGCTGTTCGAGGTAGATCCAAATAGACTCTCTGGATCTCACGAGAAATCATGATGAGGCCACCAGCCACGATGAAGGAGAGCCACATGATTGCATTTGTCAGTGTTGGGTGGAGAGTCCCAAGGCTCCATTAGGTGGGAAAGTCAGGCTGTGGCGGGCACCCCTCAGACTGCCGGGAGAGCCTGTCTGAGTCACAGCACCAAATGTTGTATTTTAAAAGTGGACGAAGGAGTCACACTGTACAACAGGGCCCACATGGGAGGTTTACTGAGGGGAGGGGAGTGAAGGGGAAGAGAAGGGAGCAGAGACCGGTCCCTGGGGGTAAGAAGGAAGGAAGAGAAAGAGAAAGAGTAATTATTTCTTTTATTTTTTGAGATCATAATATAATTATATCATTTCCCCTTCCTTTTCCTCCAAACTTTCCCATATACCGTTTTTTTTTTCTTTCTCTTTCAAATTTATAGCCTCTTTTTTCCTTATTGGAAAAAAATTGTTTTCATATATTTTGATCTTGTTTTCCTTTTCTCCAGTTTCTCTCAGATCTTCCCCCATGGCCTCTTTATTTCATTAATTGTTACATACATCTATGTATATGTGTGTAACATATATCTCTATGTATGTATGTATCTATATATACATATAGATATAGATATATACCCATTCCTAAATCACAAATACTACCCACTCAGTCTGTGTGATGTTACTTGGATGTCCGTTTTTAGGAATGACCATTGTTGGGTAACCAATGGCTGTGCTCTTCCTTGGGAAGACTGTTTCTCCCGAGCTCAGCATCCTTTGTTGGGTAACCAATGGATGTGCTCTTCCTTGGGTAAGACTGTTTCTCCCGAGCTCAGCATCCATTATTGGGTAACCAATGGATGTGCTCTTCCTTGGGAAGACTGTTTCTCCCGAGCTCAGCATCCTTAGTTGCCTGTAGTTCTTAGTGTGGGCCTCGTGGGCTTTCTTAGTATATCTGTTGTTGTTGTCCTTGTTCAGCTCATGTTTAGGCAGTCATGTTGGTAACACAGAACTCACCATGAAACTCTAGTTGTCCTGGAACTTGCTATGTAGACCAGGCTGGCCTTGAACTCAGAGAGATCCATTTGCCTCTGCCTCCTGAGCGCAGTGCTGGGATTAAAGACATGCGCCACCAGCCTGGACTTTTTCCACTTTTAGTAGTTTTTATTTATGTCTTTTCTCTTTTTGTCTTGATTAGATGTTAGTTAAAGATCTTTTGAGATCTAAATTTACTGTTCTTTTCTATTGGGTTTTGTTGTTGTTGTTTCTTCCTTATTTATTTCCCAGTATTAGGGATTGAATCCATGTCCTTGCACCTGCTAGGCAAGCAGACTACACTGAGCTATATCCACCAGCACCATGCATTTTTTTATTCTCACTAACCTCTTCTGGTTTCTTTCTGTAAATACTCTGATTTACTGAAATGTAGTTAGGCTTGAAATAGCCTATTATGCTTACTAAGATAAGTTTTTAGCCTTTCCATTTTTCTAGGGTCAGCATTACATAGTAAGTGTTCCTTTCCTTGACTTTACAGTTGTAGCTCACATTCTCTTTATATGAGTTTCATTGTTAAGAATTTCCAAATTAGCCGGGCGGTGGTGGCGCACGCCTTTAATCCCAGCACTCGGGAGGCAGAGCCAGGCGGATCTCTGTGAGTTCGAGGCCAGCCTGGGCTACCAAGTGAGTTCCAGGAAAGGCGCAAAGCTACACAGAGAAACCCTGTCTCGAAAAACCAAAAAAAAAAAAAAGAATTTCCAAATTATTTTATAAAGTTTATTATGCTTGCTTCCTTTGATTAGTGATTTAGAAACATTGATTATATACTTAATATTTATAACAGTTCAGTTACCTTTTTGATACTATTTTTGAGCTTAAATACAAGAAGCTATAAAATATACTATGTCTTATTTCAGTTCTTTGACAATGTTTTGACTTTTAATGTCTAACATATACTCAGATAAAATATCCTATATGTATACCTTATATATGGAAATATATTTATATATTCCAGACACACACACATTATGGTTCCTAAGGAGGATATGCTTGAATTTTTTTTCCAATTAGGCCAGAGCTGTCCATGTATTGTCCAAATCTTCTCTACTTATTTTTGGTGTGCTTATCTCGATGTATTGTTTACTTTCTCATTGTTATGACTGAATCCTGACAGAAATAACTTAAGGGAGGAGGAGTTGGTTACAGAGGAGTTGGTTACAGAAGTGTCAGTCCATCATGGCAGGGCAGGGCAGAGCAGTTCATATGGTGGAAAGCCAGCAAGAGAGGGGGGAATGCCACCACTTTCTTTCCCTTCCGTTCTGCCTAGGTCCCAGCCCATGGGATAGAATCCCCTATGGGTCTTCAGCATCATCTTCACGGCCACACCAGATGTCAAAATTGGCAATGAAGATTAGCCACCTCAGTCAGTTATTATCAGAGTAAAAATCCCTAGTCATGGAGCTGTCTGTGTGTGAAGATGTGTCAATTGGTACCTTATGCATTTGACATTATAATATTAGAAATATTTCTACCTGGCAAATTGAAGTCTTTTGCTTTTATTATTAGGAATTATAGTTGTATATATAAGCAATTATATTTTCCTGCTGTCTATTATTCTGAACTTAATAACACTATAGCAAGTTCTTTGGTATTTTTATAACAAACTTTCATATTTTATTTTTCAGCCTTTCTAGGGCCTATGTTTTACATCTTATGAATAGCAAGGTTTTACTTTTCTTTTAGTTGTTTGAACAGTTTTTATTTTGAGTAAAGCCCCTCTTTAGCCTGTTTACGTTTTTTATTACTAAGGTATTTGAATTTATGTAATTCATCTTTTTAAAATTATTTACTTATATATTTTTATGTGTTTGGGTTTTGCCTACATGTATGTCCATATACTATGTGTGTACAGTGCCCAAGGAGGCCAGAAGAGGGTGTTGGATTCCCTGGAACTGGGTTTGCAGACAGTTAGGCACTGCCATGTAGGTGCTAGGTACTGAACCAGCAGCAAGTATTCTTAACTGCTGAGCCATCTCTGCAGCTGTATGTCAGTCATCTTATTTCATGTTTTCTTTTTGTCATTCCTGTTCTGTTGCTTTATCTCTGTTATTTTAATTTCACTGATTTAAAGTTTATTAATATCTTTCTACTAGTTTGGAAAGTATATATTATTTTAACTATTCACTGTTTATTATCAAATGCATATAGATCCATGTCTGCAGCTAATGAATAATTTGTCCTTTTGTTGGGTAATAAAATACATTTAAATTGTACACTGATTCACCTCCTTCTGATGTGTACATATTTGTAGTCACTCTGGCTCCTCATCATTTATAAGGCCAGGGATGACTTCTGTCCATATTTAGTGTGTTCTTTGTTCTTTATTCCTCCTCGCATAGAAACTTGGGATCACTTTCTGTTTATCTGGACTGACTTTAGAGTTCACTGTAGTGGAGGATCTAGGGAATCTAGGAGGATCTTTCGTCTGAAGATGCTGCAGTCAAGTCCATCACATCACAGGACACTGAGAATCAACTCAACGAGGAAAGTTGTGCTTTGGCTCATGGTCTCAGACATTTCAGGTCATGGTTCTTGTGCCCCATGGATCAGACCTAGGTCAATGTAGAATGGCATGGAAGGGAATGTGTGTTAGAGCAAAGTGGTCAGTGACCTTACAGCGTCTAGGAAGCCACAAAAGGGAGAGGAGGTCAAGTCACAAGTGTCCCCCTTAATAGTCCTTTTCCCATGACAAGGCCCTGTCTCTGAAAAATTCTTCTGCCTGTCCCACAAACTGGTAATCAAGCATTTAGCATTAGTCATAAATTTCCATCCATACAGAGCCCATCCATTTTTATACTGTGGTGGAGTATTACAAGATAGCAGTTATTTTTTTTCCCTGCATAATAGACGTGTGTGATCACCTGTTGCTCTCAATACTAATTCTGTGAGGGCAACATACTATCTTTGTCTGGTTTTCAATATTCCCTTTCTCTGATGCTGCACAATATTTTAAGTGACAGTTTGTGTATTACTCTATTAACTCCTTATCGATGTGTCCGGCTTTCCGAACCTATGCAGCAGTATCTTTTGTCAGTCTAGAAAATGTTTCACCTGTTATCTTTTTGAAAACATTGATGATTTGTTCTCTTTTCTTCTTTTAAAAATCCATTTGAATGTGTTAGATATTTTTCATGTCTTCTTTATATTTTGTGTCTCATTGGCTCTATTTTGTTTTGTAAAATGTTTTATGCCAACCTCTTATAATTAAAAAATTAAATGACATAATAATAGCACATAATCATTATACATGCATACAGTATGTAATGACCAAATCACATTAGCATATTTATCACTTTCAACATTTATTATTTCTTCATGTTGAGAACCTTTAAATTCTTCCCTTTTAGCTCTTTATGACTATATAATAACTATAAGCTATAGACCGCCAATTCTACACTAGAGCTGTTCCTTCTGTATAGCTGTTTTTTGATACCTGCTTTCCAGTCTTCCTCTGCCCCGTTCCTTTCTCCTTCCTTGCTTTGTTCTGTAGCCATCATCATTCTGTTCTATACTCTGTGAACCAGCTTTTCAGCTCCCACATACTATCTCAGGATAGCTGGATTATTCACTTGATGCAATGGCCATGTTGCCTCAGTCCATGAAAGGCCCCTTCTTCCTTGTCCTTGCCAGAATTTGTTATTTTTATCTTCTTGATAACAGCACTCTAGTTAGGGAAAGATAATATTTCTTTGTAGTTTGATTTGTATTTCCCTAATGAAGAACTTTTCATTATAAGATCTTGGCCATTTGTCAAATCTTCAAGAAACCAACTTAAACTGGTTATGGATTTTTAAAAGTAGAATATTTTTATTATTATTAATCTGAAAGCCAGCAATTTCAAGTCAGACTACAGAAAGCATTAGACTTAGATCTAGGACAGCATGTTCTTAAACACGTTAGGCAGATGCTATTTAGTTCTATGTAAGTCCTCTAAAGCCTGGAAGTGTACATTACACTTGCGTTAGCCTGACTTTGGGAGTCACAATGCAGGAGTGTCTAAAATTAGACAAGGATATGATTTCTAGAGTATAAATAGCTGTGTTGTTTTTTGAGATCACAGAGGAATAAGAAAATTTTAGTTTTTAATCTTTCCTCTGTATGAAACAAGAACCTCTGTAAAATTAAAAATATCCATTCCTTGAATATTTGCTAGAAACTTGCCTATAAAGCTGTGATTTCTTTGTAACTTTTTAACTATTGATTTTTTTAAAATTTTCCCCTGTTTTTGTGGGTTTTTTTTTTGTTTTTTTTTTGTTTTTTTTTTTTTTTTTTTTTTGAGATGGTCTCATGCAGGCCAGGCTGACCTTGAACTCCTGGTCCTTCTGTCTCTACCTTCTGAGTAATAGGATCATGGCATGCAGTACCATGCCAGCTCTGATTGTTTGCTTGTTGTTTTGCTTGGCTATGTAACCCTGGCTGGCCCCTACTTACTATAGCCCACACTGGTCTAGTCTTTCAACAGTTCTCTTGCCTCTGTGTGCCAGCACCCGACTTTGATTTTCTTCATAGCTGTTAGGATCTTTCACATGTTCTCTTTGCACTTGGGTCTGTTCTGGTAAATTTTACATTTCTTCAAGTCATGTTTAGTAAGGAATTTATTCATCTTAAGTTTTTCATTTTTGTCTACATGGATTCTCTGTGTGTGGGGGGGGTGTGAGTGTGTGTGTGTGTGTGTGAGTGTGTGTGTGTGTGTGTGTGTGAGACAGAGAGAGAGAGAGAGAGAGAGAGAGAGAGAGAGAGAGAGAGAGAGAGAGAGAGAGAGAGAGAGAGATTGCATATGGAGGCCACAGGTCAATGTTGAGCGTCCTTTAAAATTGTTTTCCAGAGACAGGGTCTCACTGAACCTGAAGATTATAGAGTTAGACTGGATGATCCTCTTGTCTCCACCTCCACAGCACTGGGACAAACTTCTCCATGGATACTGGAAATCAGACTCAGGTCTTCATGACTACTGAGTAAACCATCTCTCCCAGGCCTTTAAATTTTTAACTTATTTGCATAAAATTTCTCCACACTATCTTCTAAAGTTTAAAACCATCCAATATCTGAGATTATGCCTTTTTTTCCTTAATATTGCTTATTTTGCCCTCTTATTTTCTTAATTATTCTTAACTAGAAGTTTATATTATTTTGTTTTGTTTTTCTTTATTTTGTTGTTGTTTTTGAGACAGGGTCTCACTCTGTAGCCCAGGATGGCCTAAAACTGTCCAGCCTCAACTGCCCAAATACTGGGATTGTAGGCATGAGCTACCATACTTTTTATATTACTTTTGTATTACTTGTATTAATAAAGTTTATATTACTTTCTTCATATGATACCTTTGACCTTTTTTCTAGTATGAATTTGTGTTCTATTTTCATATCTTTATAATTTCCGTTTTTGACTTTTTTAGGGGTTCCTGCTGTTTTCCTAACTTAATTTAAAGTCTTCTTTCCTAGTAAGTATTTAAGCTGATGTATGTCCTTCCTACCTGCTGTGGTGTAGACATTGGGTTGTGTGCTCCTCAAAGTTTCATGGCTGAAGATTTGGCGGCACAAGCGGGTGCTGTTGTGAGCTGGTAGAGCCTTCAGGAGGTGGAGTCTAGTAGGAAGTCCTGGAGGATTGTAGGTCCACACTCATCCTTTCATCCTTTCTTCTTCCCAGCCCCGACTCATGTCCCTCCACAGTCCCACAATGACTCATAGCACAGAGGGCTATCCAATCTACACTTCAACCTCCAAAAGTGTGTGGTTGTCTTGGACATCTTGTTGTGGTGAGGTAAAGCTGACTACTACAGTACCACTTAAGATGCATTCAACAAGTTTTAGGTGTGTCTTCATTATTTTTCAGATCTGAGCCTTTTATAAATATTCCCATAGCCTCACATCCCCCTCTCCATATCTCTGTTTTCTGTTATTGATTTTCTTCTCCAAACATCTGCTGAAATCTTTCTCTTTGGTACCTTGCTTGAGATTTCTTAATTAGTACCTTTCATAAGTTCTAAAAAGTTGTTAATTATTTTCAGATCTCTTATTTTGCAACTCAAGTGATTCTCCTCTATTTTATGATTGATTTTTTGTGGAACTTTTGATAGGATTTCTTTGTAGCATGTGTTGAAGTTAAGAATCTGAAAGGATTTGTTATTTGTGCGTGCATGTTTGTGGAGGGGTGGGGGTCATTGCATTCATGTTTGAGGGTGTCACAGAGAGGCATAGATAGACTTCAGCTGTCTTAGATTGCTACAGACCTGGCACTGCTCTAAATGCTTGCTTTGCTTGAAATGTTTTTTGTCACATAGTCCTTGAATTTTCTTTCTTTCTTTTTTAAGATTTTGTTTGTTATGTATACAGTGTTCTGTTTGTATGTTTGCCTGCACGCCAGAGGACAGCATCAGACCTCATTATAGATGGTTGTGAGACACCATATGGTTGCTGAGAATTGAACTCAGGTCCTCTGTAAGAGCAGTCAATGCTCTTAACCTCTGAGCCATCTCTCCAGCCCATTTCCTTGAATTTTCAATGAGATGACACATTCTCGGGCAGATATTTGTCAATAAAACTTACTTTGAATTATTTTAGATACATGGAAAATGTGCCAAATAATGCAGAAAACTCCTATGCTTTCTATCTCCAGCTCTCTCTAATATCAATACATCTTTTTTGTCAAAACTGAGATTCTACATTATTCACTAAAGTCCAGGCATTATTCAGATTTTACTATTGTTTTTTCTGTTCTATAATTTTATACAGAGTATGACATTGAATCTAGTTAAGTATTTCCTTCATCTATTTTCTAACAGTTTCTCAGGATTTTCCTACTTTTTATGACCTTCATGGTTTTGAATATTGTTTCTATATTTTGTAGAATGGATTTAAGTTTGGGTTTTCTGATTTTTTTTTTATAGACTGGAGTTATAGGATTAGGAAAAATGTCTTATTAAAATGGTCTTCTTGGCACTGGAGAGGCAGCTCAGTGGTTAAGAGCACTTGGAGCTCTTAAAGAGGACCCAAGTTCAGTTCCCAGCACCACATGGGAGTTCACTACCATCTGTAACTCCAGTTCCAGGAGATCCAGTGCCCTCTTCTGGCCCCATGAGCATCAGGCAAGCACATAGTATACATACATACATGCAGACACACACTCATCCATACAAAAGAACTTCAAAACCAACAGAGTGCGCAGGATACTGACATGGCTGACTTAGCATTGGTATGTTTAAGTTGACCATGGTGTTTACTCTGACGGTGCTGCTGTTGTCCACTGTAAATTTGCTGTTTCACTCTTTCCACTCAAGGGTAAATTTCGCTTCTTTCTGAGACTGGGAAGAAATAGGCCGTTTTTTTTTTTTTTTTTTTTTTTTTTATGCTGCCTTATTCTGTGACTTAATATTTACTGTATTTACATTTGTACTGGGAGTGAAGCTTTTTTGAGCTCTGACTGGATAAGGAGGGTCTATTATTAGCTTCCTTACTCTGATGAGCCTTAGGCTTTTATTTATTGTCTTCCCTAACCTGGATTAAGCTCAACTTTTCCAGGGCTTTGTAGAAATCCTCAGGCTAATGCTGACTGTAGCACCTGCTTTTAGAGCAGCCCAGGGAATTACTTTAAGAAATGTTCAGTACTCTTATTTGTCAGCTTATTAGCTATTCCTGTTAGAGTATCTTAACCCAATGTACTGTCACCAAGGTTAGTAAAAGGCATTGATTTTTAGTACATTTTGAAATGGTAAAACTTGAGGGACATACACATTATTTTAGAAAGTATGATGCTAATTGTAGTCATTTTTCCACTAACACATTCCCCACCATTCTCAGCTTTAATGAGGTTTCTTGATTTAGACATAATATTTTCTCTGATTGCCTTTCCTGCTTCAACATCCTGATTGATTGGCACCTATCGTTCTTTCCTAACTTCACACACACACACACACACACACACACACACACACACATGTCAGGTTTCTTCTGTGAGTAGAAATGCCTCAGCAGATCTGTAACACGGCTTGAGTAAGGAATCCACTACCTGTGGAATACTTGGAGTCTGGGTGTAGCTTGTTGACATGACTGAAGTTCTTCACTCTCCATTTACCTGAAACCCACTGTGGCTTAGGCATTGAAATGTTGGTCTCTGGCTTGTGACACTATTGAAAGGCTATTAGAACATGACGTTCTTTTATAAATGGATTAGTTCATTGATAGAATCATAAGTTGATGGAAGTACTGGGAAGTGGTAGAGACTAGGACTTGTGGCCTAGCTGGAAGAAGTACATCATGGAGTAGGGTGGGATGTGCCCTGAAAAGATAGTTCTTTTTCAGACATTGTCCTTACTGCCTCACTTGCTTTTTACCTCATGCTGCCTACTGTGATGTTCTAACTTAAGCAAAATGCACATGGACTGAGATCTGTGGAATGCTGGGCCCAAACGCAGCCTTCCTCTCCTAAGTTGTTTCTGCAGGCACTCTGTCACAGTGAGAAACAGTGAGTCGATACAGTGCTGATCACCCCACCTGAGGGAAAAGAAAGCCGTTCTAGTCATCTGATCGCTGTACAGCTGTCAGGGTAGTTTTTCTGAAATGTTATTGTAATCATGTAAGAAATACAACAACCATGCTGATCAAGGCAATTAAAATTATGTGAGTTTTTCATTAGTCAGTGACGAAGAGCAGGCTCGTGCCTCCGAGTCTCTTGCTGCCCAAGCTCAGCATCTTTAAAGACAAAAACCACAATGACCATAATTTATATCAAAGTTAGATAAGGGTCAGAGTAACCTTGAAATGTTCATTCCTGGCAGAGCATAGTAATTATTTCAGATATAACATGACAGTTATTTTTGACATATACCTTCTTTAGTTATTTTGGTTTACATTAATTATTTTGGTTAATACATCTGGACCATGGAAACCTCAAATGTGTTGCCTAGGTAGACATCTAGGTTAGAGGTCTGGAACTGTCTAAGTAGACACAAAAAGAGTCAGGATAAGATGACTTAGTCTCTTCACTATATTATTACATATGTTATAGAAAAGTAGTTGTTATATAATATGGAGAGAACAGCTTTGGAGTCAGACACATCCCTTTTAAATTCTTAACTGAGGCCGGGCGGTGGTGGCGCACGCCTTTAATGCCAGCACTGGGGAGGCAGAGGCAGGCGGATCTCTGTGAGTTCAAGGCCAGCCTGGACTACCAAGTGAGTTCCAGGAAAGGCGCAAAGCTACACAGAGAAACCCTGTCTCAAAAAAACAAAAAAATAAAAATAAAAATAAAAATAAAAAATAAACAAAAAAAATAATAAATTCTTAACTGCTGGGCCATCTTTCCATCCCTTAAATTCTTTTTTTTTTAATCTAATTTTTTAACATTTATTTGTGTGTGTGCACATGCATGCACATATACACATACTTGCACACATACACCTGCATGCACTAAATAGCTTGTGTTTGGAGACCAGACAATAACTTACAGGAATCCATTCTCTCTTTCTACCATGTGGATCCCAGGGATTGAACTCAGGTCCTCAAGCTTGGTAGCAAGTGCCTCTACCCACTGAGCCACCTCACTATCCCCAAATGAAAACTTTTGTTTCAATTCATAGCTGAGCTTTGGAAAATGTACGTGATGAGTTCCCAACTTGCAAAATAGACCTGCAACAAATATTCCTTCCCTATCATACTTCTTCACTGACTATTGAGTCAAGCCTTTAAAATCCTTCTCATGACTTAATATGTTTTGTGATTAATTTGTTTCGTGATTTGTTTGTTTGGTGATTATGTCAGGAATTGTCTGGACATTGGAAAGTGATAAACCTATGGAAAAATCCAGGTCTCTCCTTATCTTTGGAAACTTAATGTCTTCCTGCCTTAGAGAAGGAGGAAGAGCCAAGCAATATTTTCTCCCTTCTGATTTTCATTGATTATCAATATTACCCATTTGTGCTACATGTGTTATCTTCCATCATAGCAGGCTGTAATGTGTTTCTGTATGTCATGTGCATGGTCAGGTACCTTTCCAAGTTCTCTGGACACTAGAACCACTCTCATAAATCAGCTGTCACTCCTTAGAAGGTACTTTAGAGGTTCTCAGAGGCACTTTGGTTGTTAACGTGGTTGAAGGAAGCTGGGGATGATTGGTGTAGAGAGGCCAGAAGTGGGTGGTGTCCGTGGTGCTGCCTCGCACAGTAACATGTTGTCTCACGTTAGAGCCCAGTAAAAAGTTTCCCATCTTCTGAACGGAAGCCTCACTTCACTGACCGTCAGACCAGCAGGTATTAAAACACTGTTTTACATGTTTACTACCTGTGCACATTAGGGAAGCTTCAGAACTTTAATAAATCTTCCTTAATGCTCCAGGGAATCACATCACCAGTAACAGTAGTGCTCCTCCTGCTTAAGATACCAGGGACACAACTACACCAATCTGTTTTTGCAGCTTTTAAGTTTAAAATTATTATGTAATGTCTTTTTTTTTCAGTCAAGGTTTCACTGTGTTTCCCAGGTAGGCACTGAATTTAAATCCTGTATCAGTAGCCTATGTACTACAATTACAAGTGTAAGTGTGCACTGTAAGCCTGGCTTTTGATTTTTGTTCATTACTTCTTTAATTTCTTGATTTTTGATGTTTGAGAATTGAACCTCGAGCCTTGACCATGCTGTGCAAGGGTTCAGCTGTTGCAGTGCACCCATGGTTATCTTGTTCATGCCTGAGCACCCACACTAAAGCCCTGTTCTGCCTCTGTGGTTTCTCTGTGGGGAGGTCTGAGGGGGATATCTATAAATTTTGTTTTACGATTTTAAACAAAGTATTTGCCATAAAAAATAACTTTGTGTTCTTATATGAGTCTGTGGCTCTGTGCTCTTAATTTTGAGCCTAACAAGTGCAGAATATACATTTTATGTATGATATACATTTTATCGTATTAAATGCTAAAGTACTGTCTTTGAAGAAAATGTGCATCACAGTGGACAGACTAAATGAAAGTACTAATTTGTTAGAATTTTTTTAAAAATGGAGTATATAAAAACCTTATTCCATACTTAGAAATGCAAATTGCAATTTATAATTTTAAAATCTCTAATAAAATACTTTGAGGTATGATTGAGAAACTCCATTTTTTATTTATAATAGTAGGTCCAGATCTTTAATTTTTTTCTAAATTTATCTTTTATTTCATATGTAGAGGAGATGTTCTTGATGTGGTTTTAATGATTTTAGTTTATATTCTTAAAGTAAGCTCCGTAGGGTCAACACTGTATAGTTTTGGTTTAGAAATTCTAAGAGTAGTTTCCACTGATGAGTGTATAAGACAGTGTGGAAGCTCCAATGGTTCAACAGATGGCTTTATTCTGGCGTGCACATGTGAATTCATGATGCCTCGTTTTCAGTAGCAGTGAGATTATGTTGTATCTTGCCATTGCCCTTTTCATACTATTTTATAGACAGAACTAGAAATACTAGTTATATAAGCTATTCTAGCACAGACTAGAAAGTAGGTCATTGTGATGGGAGTATGCAAAACCACCCACTGGTTGCTATAGCGATGACCTACTTTAGAAACTATTTTTGTTGATTCATGTTGAAATCATCTTTTGGAAGTGGTATAAGGAAGTTACTACATGTGCGCTTCTATAGTAGTAAAGGCAGTGGTTTCTACAGGAAAAGTCCTTAGAACGTTAAAGAGGAGTGCATTAATGTCTCTTCATTTCAGAGTGGTTCATTCAGTGTTGTAATTAAGTTGTGCCCCTATATAGTGAAGGATTGTAGTAATCTACCATTTGGCCTATTTAAAAGCCAGTCTGTTACTTTATTAGCTAAATCTTCAAATGAGAGTACACGACTCTGCAGTATATGCCAGATTTACCTGCTCAGTGTTAAATGCTATTTTAAGGCACATATCTTTATAATATATGAATGTTGAAATGATGTGTTCTCTGGAGCACACAGTCTATTCCAAGCTGAGGACAAAGGGTTAGATTTTGTGTAGTTTTCAAATAATGGTTTTTATTTAGCACTAAAAGGAAATTGCACTAATCAGTGACTTGGTGCTTTGAACCTAACTGCTTAAGGTTTATTTTTATATAATACCACCACAGAATTACAGCTTAGAAATTAGTCAATTTTGAGTTTTAGTCGTACTGTACCTTCTTAGTAAATAAGTATTTTTGTATAGCATTGGCCTTGTCACTGGGGAAGACCAAACCTTGGTTCACAGTCACATTCAGATGAAGTTATACATTCAGTGAGATTCTGTGTAGGCCTAGGCATCCAACTAATTCATTCTTTTCTATTGTCATGCCCAAGTATTTACATATATACACACACGGAGTTTTGTTTTCAGAAATAAATATTACTCCTTTTTTCTTTTTATTTAAGCTGGGTCAGATGAGTCTGCCTATGTGGCCCTTGACCTTGGGATCCTTCTGCTTCATATCTTGAGTATTGGAATTAATTACAAGTGTGCACCTGTAATTCCTGCCTACCTTAATAATAGGAATTATTCTGAAGGGAACGTAACAACAGCTTCTGTTTAATGAATACTAGCTATATGCTACTAGTTGATTATGTGTTTCTGATCCTCTCAAAAGCTATGTACAACAAGCCTACTAGCATCTTATCCTACTTCAAGTCTTTCAATAGACTGTGCAAGACACGTAGTGATGACATTTGCCAGGTACAGAAACTAAAACCTAGGTTAAGAAGGTCATGGAATTGAGAATCAGACACAGGAAATCTACAGAAGGGGGTGGTGTGTGTGTGTGTGTGTGTGTGTGTGTGTGTGTGTGTGTGTGTGTATACATGTATGCATGTTTGCATGCAGAGTTTTGTGCTATAAGGAATGACTTGAACTTTCCTTAGGATGAAATACATTCTTCTTGACAGTTGAGAGAACAGAGAAAGTAACTTCAGCTCTAAGACTCTAGACCTAGTAAGATTTAAACTTGAGACAGGACACGAATTGGCAAAAATACTTCAGACTGAGGAAAGAAGTTCCAAGAGAACGACTGTGAACAGCACAGGGTAGTAGCTTGGTTTAGTTCAAGCAGTGGGGGAGTGGGGTAGAAAATGAACCTGGAACCATTGGATGGTGGCTGAGAAAATACTTTGCTCTTTATTGAGTAAAGAATGAGTCTTCAAGACCTTTGTACAAGAATGTGTGCCTTACAATGATTTGATAATGTGTACTGAAATGGATTGCAGTGACAGAGATTGTTGATAGGCAGATCTATTTTAAGACAGGCAGATCTATTTTAAGACAGGCAAATCTATTTTAAGACACCACAGCAAATACAAGCAAGAGATAAAACTACAATTATTGTAGTAAAAATAGAAGTCAGTAGCAAGGAGGAGACCAAGTATTCAGTATCACATAATAGTGCTCACCATGTGCAGACACTGTTCTAAGAGCCTCACATATGGTAACTTACTCAGCTTTAACAAAATTCCCTTGATATGTGTCCTATTATACTCCAATTATAGACAAGGAAATTCAAGATTTTCCACAGGTGTATAATACTTACTGCTAGACTTGTTAAGATTATGGAACGTCTGTGCAGTACATGCTGGGAAACACGAAATTACTGATTGCCTTCTAAAGGTGTTTAGCACCAGTAAACCAGGTGCAGGAGATAGGGTCCCACCCTTCCTACTCCAGAGGAATGTGTGCTGGAATCAATTTCGAGATCAGTGCTTTTTTATCTGTGTCCAAAACTCTATTTCTCAAGGATAGATATAATAAGTACCCTGGTAAGTAACTTTCCAGTTATTTTCTTATGCACAGCTAAACATAAATTGATACATACAATATAAATTTTATTTAACCAAAGAAATACACATATAGTTTTTTCTGTGTTTGTGGTATCTACATGTTTATGATATGTTCTTGTGGTGGTGTGAATATGAATTCACACATATGATGTTAATCTAGACTTGGTTATTCATCTTATGAATTAATTATATCCTTTTGGTATTTTTCTTTCTTTTCCCACCTTACCACGTATATATTCCACCATTAAGTTCAGTATGAAGAACTCTTATTCCAGTTTTTGTAGAAAACGTGGATTCAGTGATTAGAGATTACATCTGCCTTGGATTGTCTCTACAGGACATTTGAGTTTTGTGCTGTTTCTACTTAAGCAAACTAGTTCATTCCTTTTTTTTTTAATCAAAAAATTCTTTGATGATCTTTATTACATCTAAGATATCTCAAATATACCTTGGGCAGGGGTGAGTTGGAGACCTGGCTCAGTAGTTAAGAGCACTTACTGCTCAGTTGTGAAGACCAGAGTTCAGATCCTAGCAAACACATAACGAGCCTGGTGCCCCTCAAATCCCAGTAATGCTAGTGCTTCAGGGAGACAAAAACAAGATTGTTGGGGCCTGCTAGCTGCCACTATCGCAGAGATAAATGTGAGCTCCAGGTTCAGGGAGAGACCCTGCCTCAAAGGAATAGGTGGAGAGTTTTAGAGAAGGGCACTACACACTTTTCTGCCCCCTATGGATATGAACAGGCACACACACACCCCACAAACATGAATATCTACTGACATAGCCACATACACACAAATAATAAATAATCTTTAACCATTATCTGAGAAAATAAAATATCTCTTTTGGGACTATGACTGTACCTGAATTGATAGAATACTTGCCTCACATGCTGGATTCAATCTTTAGCACCATATAAAGAAACCTAGCATGGTGGCACATACTTAGAATCCCAGCACTCAGGATCAGAAACCATTCTTGACTTAACAGCAAGTTTAAGGCTAGCCTGCCTGAACTACACAAGACCATGTCCCCTCAATCCCCAAAGAAATCTTGCTAAGAAAACACGTGAAATTGCATGACTACCCATAAACCCTTCTCACTTACTAGATTATGAATATTTGTGGATAATATTATGAACCGCAGATGTTTTTGTATCACTGTGCATCTACTAACAGCAGCCTTCTCTCAAAATAGATAGGTAGCTATTGTAGTAGTGAGTTGGGGTAGGGTTCAGGTGTTAGAAAGTAACTCCAAACCAAGACAGAAAGATGATAGTTGAAATAGAAAGGTGAGAGCAGTGATTCTTTTTCCTGTTTGTTTAAGAACACCATGAGACTTCCTAAGATGAAATGATAAGAGTGTTCTATCATTCCTGTCTACATGGATATATCCCTATGACAATCAAAGCTATGGAGAGTTACTAAAGAGGAAACATGTCAAACGTAACTAGTATACTTATGTCACTAATAACTACACTTATAAAAATATCAGCAAGACTTTGAAGTATTGGTGGCATGAGAGTGGACAAAGAACACAAGCTAATCTCTAGACTCAGCAGCCTTCAGGACAGCACTGTGTGGTGTAACCTTGCAGTGATAGGAATGTTCTGCTCTGTGTTGGGATGGTGACTGCTGGCCATTGGAGATGGGGCATGTGGCTGCTGTGATAACTCAACATGGCTCCATTTAGCTTTTGGTTAGCATACTGTATCATATGTTTCTGCAGTATGTTTTTTCTTTCCACTTAGCTTATTCCTCACAGTTACTTCTCAGTGAGGATGTAGCTTGTGGGAAAAGCAAACAAATAAGAAACTTCAACCGAGGAACATAGAAGAAACAAAGTCGAGACAAGTTGCGATCTGCCCAGCTGAGAGGAACAGAATCTGGATGGAATTAGCTGGACAATGAGATTGAACTCTCCAGAGTAGGCATCCCTTTTGGACGTATTCTGGGAAATTCTGTTTCCTCACAATAGAAGATGCACAGTAAGCAGTCTTCCCCACTGCTCCAGAATTTTCCCAGATGTCTGTCATATGTAAACTTCATTTCTGCTTACTTCACTGAAAAAGTCTGTGTAGTCCCACCCACTGCATGAAACCTTTGTTTGTTTCAAATTAATATTCTCTACAGTCACGAGTTAACGCCATATGATTTAGCATCTATCTATTTCTTTTTCTTATTTTAGAAACTTTATTAGATTAAAAAAAAAAGGACATTAGGGCTTCTCTTAGGTGATTGCAATATCCTCTAGAAAAGTACTCATTTTTGCTCCTTTTGCTTTTTTGTTTTCTGTGTCAGGATCTTTTGTGGCCCCTACGGTCATCTCTCAAATGCTCTGTTTACTGTTATATAGCACCACACCACACCACACCACACCACCACAACACCCCATACTACACACCCTACCCCACCTTACCCTACCACACCACAGCATGATACCACACCACACCCCAGATTCTTAAATTACTCAGATGTCCAAAACTGCCAAGTAGAATGTCTCCATTTTTTCCAATAAAAGATTTTCTAGATTTTTCAAAGTGGCTTTTCTATAAGAAATTTTTCATTTTATCACGTTTGAACAATGAAACTAGTTCAGTTAATTATTTTGATATTTATTTGCATAATCTTTATGATTACAAGGTAATTTTTTACTACATTATTTAGTCAAGATTAGTGATTTCATTCAGGACTTGCTTAAAATATTGGAGATTACAATGTAATCAAAAACTCTTGTAAGTATGGTTTCTGAGAATACAGAGTTACCAGTAAATAGGATAAGTTGGCATTTTTCACTTGTAGAATAATGTAATGTCACAATATTTTATACCTTTTAAATACATATCTTAAGAGCTATAATATTTTCTCTCTAGATTTTTGCTTCAGTGTCTTGAGGATCTTGATTCCAATCTACGAAAATTA
Source organism: Peromyscus eremicus (assembly GCF_949786415.1). NCBI lineage: Eukaryota > Metazoa > Chordata > Mammalia > Rodentia > Cricetidae > Peromyscus > Peromyscus eremicus. The sequence continues at coordinate 44,435,629 of NC_081434.1, forward strand.
AATTCTCGTCTGTTTGTGATTCGTGGACAGCCAGCTGATGTGTTTCCCAGGCTTTTCAAGGTAATTTGAAAAATATATGCATAAATAATAATCTTTGCCAGAGAAAATAAAGTATTTGGTAAATAAGGCCTTTTTTAGCGAAAGCGTAGGAAGTAGTATTTTTTAACTTTTTACTGATTCTTTGTGGATTTCACGTCATGCATCCCATTCATCTCCCTGTCCCTTTGTATCCACCCTCTGCCCTTGCAGCCTCTCCCTCAAAAGAAAAGAAAAGTTGAAAGAAAAAAAAATCTTAGCATGGAAGCTGGAGTGTGGCACAGTGAGTCACACAGTACACCCTTTAGTCCACACATCTTTCCTTGCAAGTATTCATTGCAGTGAGTCATTGGTCTGGTTCGAGGCCTCTGGCTTCTGCTACGCCATCAGTACTGAGTCCTCACTGGGGCTCCTCCTGGATGTCCTGTTGTTGCCTGTGCCATGGAGGTCCTACAGCTGTGGATCTGTGGGACCGGCCCCTTCATGTGCTCCAGCATTTCACAGATGGGGTGGGGGTTGGGGTGGCCAATTCACAGCCCTGGTTCTGGGCCTGGGTGGTGGCTGGGTTGGTCAGCCCTCCAGCCCTCCCTCATCTTCGCCATCAGGGTGAGCTCTCCAGCACTGCCCCAGCTACTTCACCAGTGCAGCAGGTAGCAAAAGGCGGGGCCAGTTCTCCAGCTCTCACCTGCACCCATACCACCAGGGCCAGCTCTGACGTGTTGCCCAGGCGAGGTTCAGGGCCTGCTCTGCCAAGTGCTGCAGCCAGTGAGGGGGCAAGGCCAGGTCTCCTGCTTGCCAAGGGAGGCGGGCGTGCCACGGCATGGCAGATGAGGACCGGGGTCAGCTCTCCCATGCTCACATTCTTGAGGCTCACCAGCGCCCCTGTCAGCAGGATCAGCTCTACTGTGCTGCCCAGAGGAAACAGTGTTTCTAATTAAAAAACCTTGTGACCTTTCTTTAGTGACAGTGCTAATAGTAAAATCAGACATTAGAAAGGCTTAAAATGAAAAGTTCCTTCTTTAACCTCAGACTGTTAATTCTCTCCCTGCAAAGCAGTAGCTATTTACATTTCTTGTGTATGCAAATAGAAATATCTTTTGTATGAACAAGAATTTATGTGTGTTTAGACATCCATGTGTTTGTCAATTGTTCTCTGCTTTAGCAATCAAATGAGAACATATTATACATAGTCTTCTGTTCTGTGCTTTATTCATATGTTGGAGGACATTTCACATTATTTCCTGAGTCTTTTATATGACTCTGTAGTACTAACTTGTGTAGATGTATTATAATTTCTTTTGCTGGTTTTCTACTGAATGTTTAGTTATTCTTCCTTTAGGCCTCTTGCTAATACTTAAGGTATTGCCAGTGAACCTCCTTGTCCACATTGATGGTTTTTTTTGTGTGAGATATTTTTTTAAGAGAGCAGAGATGGTTTATCTCCATTGTCAATCTGATGATATTTAGAATCACCTGGGAGATGGGCCTCTGAACATAACAGAGGGGGAATTGTCTTGACTGTGTGAATTGGGGTGGCAAGACCCATCCATCCACTGTGGGGACGCCATTCCTTGGCTGGGATCCTGGACTGTGAGTGGAGAAGGGGAGCTGAGAAGGAGCATAGTTCATCCCTCTCTGCATCCTGACTGTGGGTGTGATGTGATTAAACTCTTAAGGGACTGTGAGCCAGTAAACCCTTCCTCCCCTAAGTTGCTTGCATCAGAGTGTTTTATCACCGCAACAGGAAAAGTAAGGCAAGGGCTTCCTGGGTCAAAGGAGTATAGCACTGACATTTTACCAGTAATATATAGAGAATTAGAGTATTGGGGGTTTTGTTTTGATTTGATTTGATTTGATTTGAAAGAATCTTACTGATCTCTTGGTCTTACTCCAGTGAAAACCTCTCAGGTGGAAATCTTGGTCTAATTGAGATTAACGAATTGCCTGAGATCATACAGTTAGCTCATTTAAGCATCTCAGACACTGATTTTCCCGTCAGTCCTTTTATGTTCTCCCTTCCTACTTAACTGCACAGACACTTCCTAGCTATATATCTACCTATGCTGCAGCTATTTGATACAGCATTTTTTTAAATGGCTTTTTATCCTGGATGTTCAAGACAGGGTTTCTCTGTGTACCCTGGCTGTCCTGGAACTATTGTAGACTAGGCTGGCCTTGAACTCAGATCCATCTGCCTCTGCCTCCCCAGTCTATCTCTTAAGTCTATTTGGTATGAGTAAAATGTCTTTAAAGATTTGGGTTGTTACAAATACCAAGATTTTTATTTTGTTTTTAAACAAACTTTTTCTCAGGCCAGCAACTTTTTTGTACTGTGTTGGGTTTTCACACTGGGACTGGAGAGAGGGTTCACTGATTAAGATATTTACTATTCTCCAGAGGACCTGAGTTTTGTTTCTAGTACCCACATAACAACTCATAATCATCTGTAACTCCAGTTCCAGGGAATCCAGTGCCCTCTTCCGGCCTCTGAGGACACGGCATACATTGTGAAAAACTTACATGCAGGCAAAATACTCATACACATAAAATAAAAATAAATTTAAATCCGTATTTTTTTTTAATTTTTCTTCTGGTTAGAATAGCATTTTATTGTATCAAGCTACATTGCACAGAGTCAGTGAGATGCTCCGCAGGGAGAGGCCCTTGTCACCAGATCTGACAACTGGAGTTTGGTCTCTGGCCCCACATGGTGAAAGGAGAAAATTGACTCCTGCAGCTGTCCTCTGACCTCCAGGGGCGTTAAGACCACGTGCTAAAATACATTCGTTAATTAACGTAATGTAGGTACATGAATACACACACACAGAGAGAGAGAGCCTTATTCTGATTTTTTCTTCAGTTATATAAAGAAATTTGTACTAAAGTGCCAGTTGCGAAGAACTCTTTTGGATTTATTCACAATGTCATCAGTCATATTTTTGTAACTGGTATTTGTAGAACAGGACGTCCAGGAATTACAGAATAGATATGCATTTCTGATACACAGGAAACGTTCACCAAAATGGACCACACTCACTCATAAAATAGATATCAGAAAAGTACAAACAGTTGAAATCTCACAAATTTCATTCTCTGACTTCAACAGAATTAAATTTAAAATAATAGCAAGAGAATATCAAATATGTATAACCACCCCCCCAGCAATACTCAGAAAGTTCATAGTTTTCAATATTATTATAGAAAGGAAGGAGACAAAGAACTAATTTTTCACCTTAAAGATGGAAAGGAATAAATTAAGCCAGTCATGAAGTAGAGGAAAGGAGACTGTAAAGGACTGGAGATGAGTGAAACAGAGACGCCCTGGGAAGCATCGGCAAGTGCCGACCCCTCTGTGCCCTGCGTGGTGACGTGAGCTGGACACTGTAAGCACTCTCCTTTGCTGGCTGCTGCCGTGACATTAGGTTTTTTCAGTAGCCATTGCTGGCTGTTCTTCACAAGGGTGTTTCAGAGAATGAGCTTCCTAGGAAAAGTTGGTATGTGAATTAATACATTCGATGTTCAGGGAACTATGAACTTTTCTCCCTGGCTTTTCAGTTTTTCTTATAGAGAAATGTTCACTAATTCATTCCCAGGGAGGAAATGAATGACGTATTGGTAGTTTAGGAGAAAGAACTGGGTGAGTATGGCTCAAACAGTTCCTCTTCTCTTCCACATATATTTTATCCTTTTCTTCTGTATACTCTCTTAGAGCGACAGACAGCCCATAATGTAAGGGAGGCGCTTCTTGTGATTAACAGAGTAATGTTAAGTACTGCTGTCCAGTTCAGTAGTGAACTATCAGCAAACTGATTTATCCTTAAACCTAGTAATATTTTCTCCAATTAAGCTTTACTAATAATGCTGCTTATATTTTTACCTTTAGCTCTCTGACTTATATGCCTGAACTCAAAAAGCAAAAATAGCAGGGAGCATTATTTATTGACTCACCTCAAACACTTAACATCTAAAATATTATTTCTCAAAAAATACATAAAACTAATTGCAGAGGTCTTGGTGACTTACACAGTAAAGGGTTGCTGCTGTTAAATTACAAGGAGCTCTAAGAAACCACACCATCAGAACAGAATCAAGAGGACATTGGACACAATGCACAGAAGTGCACACCAGGAAGCCATGATGCTTGGGGCTCACTATGCTCCATACTTTCTGCTCACTACTACATGCTGCAGGCCAGGGGAGCAATGTGTCTACAAAGTGAGCAGTCTTCTCTAGGAGAATCTCAACGTTCAATTCTGTACACCTCAGCATGAAACAAATGCTTAAATATGAATACACGATGTTTTCTACTTTCATTTACATTTTATTCTTAAATTTCAAAAATAGCACATTTGTACTAGCAAATATGAACAAGACAGCAAAATAAATATTTTCTGTTCTCAGTTCTTCTTGAAGGTAAACAACTATTAACTGTTGTTACATTTCAGAACTTCAATAAATGATTTATTTTTCTCCTAGTAGTTTCAAAGACATCTTTAAAAGAGAACTAATCTATACAGCTGGCAATCACTCTAGGGTAGTGCTGATGGGAATATAAATCAGAGCCGCTGAACATAAATATACAACTGTGCTCAGTTATCTGAGCTTCACGTGTGCTTATGTGTAATCCATCTTTTTTCTCTCAAGGATTTATTTCTAGGAAAATAGGATAAATGCCCAAATATGCTGTAAATGTATGTACTGGGCTAGAAAGATGGCTCATCAGACAGCTCACAATGGTCTATAACTCTAGCTCCCGAACAGCTGATACCTTCTTCTGGTTTCCATGGCACCCACACACACACACACTAAAAAAAATTAAAATCTTTATGAAAGGTAATCAGCTGCAAAATGTATAATGTACAGTGTACCATTGGTAACACCTTTGGTCTATTACAATGTGGTATTGTTTAGTCAGTTAAATAATAGTAGAATTATAGGATTTCTGTTCCTTTTTGGAATACTTGACTACCGTCCTGAGAAAATCATTTAATTCTCTTAAGCCATAGTTTCCTGATTTATAGTAACTATAAAGAGATGTAAGTTAGTTCTATAACAACAGTCAATAGTTGCTGTTTTTACTGCTGGTTCCACGTTTTCTGCTGTCAACTTTTTTTTTTTTTTTTCTAAGAGCGTTTCTCTAAGTAGCTGTCCTGGAACTCACTTTATATAGACCAGGTTGGCCTAGAACTTGGAAATCTGCCTGTCTCTTCCTCCCAAGTGCTGGGATTAAAGGCATGCACCACCACTGCCCATTAAAAATGTTCACTGTCAACATTTTTAATAGTCCAAAATAAGTCATTCTAAGTGAAACAGTTCAGACCATATCAGCTAACGTTTTTAAAGAGCAGTTCTTAGAATCAGCAGGCATAAGTTCACGTGTTCTGTCTCCATGAACCTGAGCATGCCCCTTTTTAGAAAAAAATAATAACCTTATCTGCAAAATACCAAATGGAGGTGGGTTTCATTCAGAATTAAATAAGGTAATGTAAGTAATTGAAAGAAATGCTGGGGCTGGAGAAATGGCTTAGAGGTTAAGAGCACTGACTGCTCTTCCAGAGGTCCTGAGTTCAATTCCCAGCAACCACGTGGTGGCTCACAACCATCTGTAATGAGGCTATGACCTCTTCTGGTCAAACATGCTGTATACATAATAAATAAATAAATAAATCTTTAAAAAAAAAAAAAGAAAGAAAGAAAGAAATGCTGCCTAAGCACTTCAGTAAAAAGAGTGCATTTAAGTATGTTCCTAGATTTTTTTCAGGCCTGGCACAGTGCCTGAAATCTAGTTACCATATATTTGTCTTTTGCATATTTTCACATTGACAGATTGTATATTTTCCACCTGCATGTTTGAAATTTGGTTTATGTATAATTGTTTGATGTAGACTTTATAAGAACATAAAGTTGTAATGTTTTGTTTCCCCCTCTTTTGTCTTGTTTTAGGAATGGAACATTACTAAACTTTCCATTGAGTATGATTCTGAGCCTTTTGGGAAGGAACGAGATGCAGCTATCAAAAAGCTGGCCACGGAGGCTGGAGTGGAGGTCATCGTGCGCATTTCACACACACTGTACGACCTGGACAAGTAAGGCTGTGCCTTCTAGTACAAGAAAATACAGATGACATTTACCATCTCAGACATTTTTAAGTACATAGTTGAGTAAGGTTATAAAATGGAAATAACAGAGAATCAGAGTTGTAGAAGAATTAAATGGGCATAATACCAAGCCCTTAGCATTTTACTTAGCTGCTATGATTTTTATTGACTCAGTTGTAATACCAAAATTGTAGATATAGGGCATAAGAGAAAAATATTTACCATTTCAGTTTTAAACTAAGAAATGCTGTTTACACATTTTTATTCAACTATTAACTCAGCCCACTGTTGCCTTTCTGGGCTGTCAGTATTATTAAATTTACAGCTTGTTTGACACATGGCCATAATTTACTTTGATATGTTTTGTGTGATTATGTTATGTGTACACTAGTTTGTCCTTTTATTAGATGAGATGAAAACTGAAGTAATATGACTGCCCAGCTAGAGTCCTCTGAACCATGGTAGCATGCCCTGTCTGCCGGCGTGTTTATTGAAACAGCAAAGATTTTAAGGCCACATTGAGCTTAGGAAATAACATGCACTAAGAGTTTAAGAAGTTCATAAGCTGTGTAAGTTTACAGTAACTTCTGGCATACAATTTATGTACCTATTAAATAACTTACCTTTTAAATTAGTTACACATTTTGCCAATAACAAAACTAATTCTAGGGGCTGGAGAAATGGCTCAGAGGTTAAGAGCACTGCCTGCTCTTTCAGAGGTCCTGAGTTCAATTCCCAGCAACCACATGGTGGCTCACAACCATCCGTAATTAGATCTGGTGCCCTCTTCTGGCCTGCAGGCATATATGCAGGCAGAACACTATATACATAATAATAAATAAATCTTAAAAAAAAAAAGGAAAGGGGCTTTAAAAAAAATTATTAAAAAAAAAACTAATTCTATAAGTAACAACAAACTAAATTGACTTCTGTTTGCAAGTGGATGAATAAAATTATGATTTGATTCAGACAAATGTCTTACCTTGTTATTAACCTAGAAGTGCTAGGCCCTTTAGGTGTTAAAATGTGCCTTTTTGTTTACCAGTTTTCTTAATTTCAATGAGTGATTATAAGGAGGCAAAATAGGATAATAGAACTTGCTTCTAAGTGGGAGACTTAGCTATATTGTAAAATAGGTTTTGTTGGGTGGATTGTGAGCACACACTAAAGGCTGTCATATTTATATGTTATGTTAAAATGTTTTCTGTGAGTTTGCTTGTGGATGATTAGCAGACACTTGATAGTGTTGTCAGAGCATCATTGCATTCAGCAAAATTCATTTTAGTCCTATGTGTAATCTCAAGATACTCAACCAAAGCGAACTTTCCTTACAGCAAGGAGAGTAACTTTCCTGATGGTTTCCTTCTGTAAACATAGTCAATAATCAATATATAAGGTATAGAGAAAAATACATAGTGTTTGGGATAAAGAAATACTTGATTAGCAATTTTATCAGTTATGTCATCTTGGCTAATTTATTTAACCAATGACAAAACTGGATTTAACCTGTAATTGTAAGCAAATAACTGGAATGAAAAGGCATAATTATTCTGAAACAGTGTCCAGACTTAATGCAGACCTTTGGAAATGCTCCTCTTTTCCTAGAAGTGTGACTGGATTGTGGTATCTAGTGGTAGGCAATAACTACATAACGCACTTAAATCTAAATGATTCGGAATTTGGGGTGCATATATCCTTAGTATTTTCCTTTGTGTTCATGAGGGTGACATTCCAAAAGCCCTGGTGGATGCCCAAAACCACCAATTACTTAGAACCTTGTGTACACTGCACTGTCTGTCTAAATATTACACCATGATAAAGCTTGGTTTGTAAACTATAAATTGTAGGAAGTTAACAATAGTATTGAACAGTTAAACCAGTATGCTACAGTAAGTTCCGTGAGTCTAGACATAATATTTGTGCAGCACAAGTGAACACAAGTAACTGAAACCACAGAAAACCAAAGCTCAGATGGGGTTGCTCCTGTGTGACGGGTAAACCTGTGCTGAAGTCTTAACAAGGGCTCACACAGGAGCAAACAGCAGTGCAATCCTAGTGAAGAAGGCTGGTGAAGGAAATGGGGGACAGAGGAGAACAGACAGGAGGAGCAGACACACAGGATGAGAACGTCTGGAGATGGAAGGCACACATGAGGCTGTAGGTAACGAGATACCGATGACTTGGAAGTTTTGCTACACAAGTAGATTTTGACTGTTGAAGCCACGAAACAGTACCAGACTCCAGATATGCTCGTTTGCTTTCCAGTAGGACTATTATCTGTGTGTTTTCTGTAGCATCATGGTGTAAACCTCAAATATACACAGCAAATTTTATTTTTACTGAATTATTTCTTGCTGTAATTACTAGCCTAGTTTAGTTTTATTGATACCGCTGAGATTCCTTGAACTAGTTCAATTTTCACTTCTCCATTTATGTGTGTTTTTATAGACACAACTGTTATTTTTATTCATAGTCCTAAGTACTTGATATCAATGTTTTGATATTTGCATACTGTATTATTTGACACATAGTAGATATCTAAGAATTCAAGAGCATGATTTTTAGATTCATTAACTATTTTGAACACATTTTTCAATCATATCAGAAGCTAACATTCGAAAGGTCTTAATAAATTTTCTGACTACACCTTTTTGAGCTTATCAAAGTGTATTGTCATTTACTGACTGTGTTTCACTCGCTCTTGTAATAGGATTATAGAACTCAATGGTGGACAACCTCCTCTAACTTATAAGAGATTCCAGACTCTGGTCAGCAAAATGGAGCCACTGGAGATGCCAGCAGAGACCATCACTTCAGATGTGATAGGAAAGTGCATGACCCCTTTGTCTGATGACCATGATGAGAAGTACGGAGTCCCTTCTCTGGAAGAGCTAGGTGGGTACAAATCTTCATAAATATGGTGCTTAGGGGTTAATAATCCACCCAGAGTATATGGGTAGCACAGAGTGGACCCGATGGGTTGTTAAGAAAAACAAAAAGAACACAAAGTCAGGATGGGTGGGTCAGGGAAGCTTTAGGGGGATGGGTAAGGAGAGTGAGAATGATCAAAATACATTGTATGACACTCTCAAATAATTAAAAAATATATTTTAAAAGAGTTAATAATCATAAATCACTTGGAAAATTTTACTTGGAAGAAAAGTAAAGAGGAAAATAAAGGAAAAACCTCATAATCTAAATATTTTGTATATTCTGTAACATGTGACCTGCTGTCATGTGAAGATGTGCATCTTGAAGATAAGAGCTGAATTGTGGTCTCTGGGGCAGGAGTCTCACGTTGGGTGAGACCAGTGTAGGCCAGTGTGGGCCAGTGTGGGCCTGTGTGGGCCTGTGTGGGCCGGTGTGGGCCGGTGTGGGCCTGTGTGGGCCTGTGTGGGCCGGTGTGGGCCGGTGTGGGACTGTGTGGGCCAGTGTGGGCCTGTGCAGTCCTGATGTTCTGTGCAGTCCTGTGTAGGCCAGTATAAGCCTGTAGAGATATATTTTGCGCTTACCATTTTTTTTTTCAGGTACAAAATGATTTCTGTATCATAATAATGACAGTAATGGTGTTGGTTCTCTTCTCTCTTTTCCCTCAGGCTTTGATACAGATGGCTTGTCCTCTGCAGTGTGGCCAGGAGGAGAAACTGAAGCACTCACCCGTCTGGAAAGGCATTTGGAAAGAAAGGTACTGTGCAGATATGTCCCCTGCCCACACTGCCAGATGAGCCGTCGGAAATGATGTCAGTCTTGTTTACATGACATCCGGCACATCCAGGGCGCCTTACCCACAGGCTGTAAGACAAAGCACAGGTGCGGGGGGGGGGGGGGGGGGGGGGGAGACTGACAGAAATGGTTCAAACAGCAGCAGGAATCTGACAGCTGTGAAGAAGTCACCATCAGTCATCATTGAAATGCCTTTTCCTTCCTCTTGATTATGTCCCCTGTTGCATGGCGTTGCTTCTGTTCTTCCCACCTATATCAGCTGACCATAACTGGAGCTAGAGCAGGATTGTACCTATGGTAATGCTCCCCTGTCCAAGACCCACTCAGCCACTCCTGAAACCAGATAATAATACAGATCCCTTTATTTACTGTGTGTGTCCTTTATGGCTAGATCATGATGCAATTTCACTCATTTATTTTGGTGTTTTTTTTTTTTGTTTTTTTTTTTGGTTTTTCGAGACAGGGTTTCTCTGTGTAGCTTTGCGCCTGTCCTGGAACTCACTCTGTAGCCCAGGCTGGCCTCGAACTCACAGAGATCCTCCTGGCTCTGCCTCCTGAGTGCTGGGATTAAAGGCGTGCGCCGCCACCGCCGCCGCCGCCGCCGCCGCCGCCGCCGCCGCCGCCGCCACCGCCACCACCACCACCACCCAGCTTTATTTTGTTATTATTACTGTTAACACTTGCTGATTATACAAATTAACAAGACTCACATGTATTTATTGTTCATGTTTATCTACCCCCCTTATAAGCCCCTTTTACTGATGACCCTCACCCATACACTCTCAGATCACTTTTAATAAGCTTGTTTGTAAGTTAGACACATCAGGATTAATGCAATCACTAATGGTAAAATAGAATAGTTATGATGTATACTGTAATAAGTTGTGTGGAACCCATAAGTTATTTGTGGAATTTTCCTTTTACTGTTTTCCAACTATCAGATGCTGTAAGCATCTGAAGTCTTGGGAAAGGCAACAGTGGATAAGGGCAGAGTTGTATTCCACTTTTACCTCCGTGTTCAAAGAGACACATGGAAGGTGCTTCATGCCTGATGCTGGGAATCTGAAGGTCATTTAATGAGAGCATGTTGCACATGGATGGCTTCAACCAAAGGAAACTCACCTTTTAAGTCCCTTTCTAAACTTACTAAATCAGAACTTTGTAGCTGGGATAATAACGTATTCCTCAAGGTCCGTGACTTTTCAAATTCTGTTTTGAACTCAGTGTGTGTGAGGGGGAAGGGGCAGCATACACATGCACAGGGTAGGTTCTCTCCTTCCGTGCAGGGCTGAGGGGTTGAGCTCATGTCTTCAGGCTTCTCACTAGCATAATTCTGGACACTCTTAACATGATTGAAGAAGTTAATGTGATCGTCTCTCTGCTTCCAGGCCTGGGTGGCAAACTTTGAAAGACCTCGAATGAACGCAAATTCCCTGCTTGCGAGCCCAACTGGACTCAGTCCTTATCTCCGATTTGGTTGTTTATCATGTCGGCTATTTTATTTCAAACTAACAGATCTCTACAAAAAGGTATTATCTGAAGTTAGAGCATATTTTTTGATACACTTTTAATATTTTTTTCTGATAATACTTCTATGCTTTTTAATTGCAGGTAAAGAAAAATAGTTCTCCTCCGCTTTCTCTTTATGGGCAACTTCTGTGGCGTGAATTTTTCTATACAGCAGCAACAAACAACCCACGCTTTGATAAAATGGAAGGGAACCCCATCTGTGTTCAGATTCCATGGGATAAGAATCCCGAGGCTCTGGCCAAATGGGCAGAAGGCCGGACAGGCTTTCCATGGATCGACGCCATCATGACGCAGCTGCGGCAGGAGGGCTGGATCCACCATTTAGCCAGACACGCGGTGGCGTGTTTCCTGACTCGCGGTGACCTGTGGATCAGTTGGGAAGAAGGAATGAAGGTAAGTGTTCTAAGGTAGCTATGACAGAAGCATCTGGAAGTCTGCCCTACACCTAGATGTGCTAGTTCCTGTCTGAAATGTGAGCAGCCTAGGAGGCCCAGGAGAGAGAAGTCCTCCATCTTGGGCTGCAGGCTGAGATGGGGAAAAGGTTGGCGGGGTGGGATGTGGGGGTGGGGCACTTGTCTGTTTTGTAGTTTGGCCTTTCAGTGGATAAAACATATGATGCCCACAATGGAGACACAGTTTTTGAGAGCAAGGTGTTAAACTCAGACAGGAGCTAGTTAAATTGTTTAACCAAAAGTCTTTTCTATGGTTAAGCCAGCCTCCCATTAAGAAAACTATTGCTGTTCAACACTCGCACACTGGCCTTGCACTCTGGCCTTGGGTGGCCTTGGGTGGTAGTGCAGGTCTGTAATCCCATGCAGCATGATAGACATGAGAAGATCTGGAACCCGAGGCCAGTCTGGGCTACATGGTAGGCCTGTCTTTAAGAGTAAGAAAAGGAATTTATTGGATAGGTGTATTTATAGATGAGAGTTTCTGTCATATTCACCCATGAGCTCCTAGAAACAGTGAGTTCCCATGACATGAAGTTTAAGCTCTAAGTCCTCTTACCTCATTTTACCATTTTAATAAGCCTTTAATACAGACGTTGGAGCATGCTACATTTCCTAACATCACCATATAGTTATACGTAAGACTTACAAATGGTTTACCTGTTGCTACCTCGTAAAATTTGCCAATTCTAAGACTGTTTCTTTATAAAAAACAAGACTTTTAAAATTAACATTTATTTTTTTGTGTGTGTGTGTGTGTGTGTGTGTGTGTGTATGTGTGTATGTGTGTGTGTGTGTACAGGCACGCAGGTGCATGCACATGCCTGCATACATTCATATGCATCACAGTGGATGTGTGGAGGTCAGAGCACAACTTGTAAGAGTTGGTTCGTTCCACCATGTGGGTTCTGGGAATTGTACTCAGTCGTCAGGCTTGGCAGCAAGCACCCTTACCCACTGAGCCATCCCACCTCCTCAAGGACTATTTCTAATCCTGTTTTTTTTGTTATTTAATTGTTGAGGATTTTTTTTCATCTCATATATCTCCTAGTACCTATTTAACAAGTTTACTAATACATTATTTAGTTATATTTTCTCTTAGATCAGAAAATTTGAAATTTAAACTACAATGCATAGTACCTTATACTGGCATGCTCTCTTTGTCTGCAGTATACCAGACTTCTAGACTTTTCTTTGTGGTTTACTTGGTAATATTTTTGCATTCTTTTTTTTGTTTTGTTTTGTTTTGGTTGTAGTTGTTTTATTTATTTTTTTGAGACAAGGTTTCTCTATGTAGCCCTGGCTGTCCTGGAACTCATTCTGTAGACCAGACTAGGCTGGCTTTGAACTAACGGAGATCTGCCTGCCTCTGCCTCTCAAGTGCTGGGATTAAAGGCATGCGCCACCACTGCCTGGCTCTTTTTGCTTTCTTAAAAGTGGGTTACTGCCCGATGGTGGTGGCACATGCCTTTAATCCCAACACTCAGAAGGCAGAGGCATGTGGATCTCTCTGAGTTTGAGTCCAGCCTGGTCTACCACAACTGGTCCAGGACAGCCAGAGCTGTTACACAAAGAAACATTGTCTTGAAAAACAAAAAACAAAAAAATTTAATTTACTAATATCTTCCACTTCTTTAAAAGTCAGTGATCTGAGTAATTTTTATTCTCCCTACAATCTCACTTCCAAGGTTTTTGTCTTAGCTACTTTTCTATTCTCATGACAAAACACCATGACCAAGGAACTTTCAAAGAAAGCATTTTATTGGGGTGACAGTTTCCAAGGGTGGTAGAATCTGTGACCATCATGGCAGGGAGCAGAGCAGCAGGTAGGCAGGCACAGAACTGGAGCAGTAGGTAAGAGCTTACATCTGATCCACAAGTCCAAAGCAGAGGGAGATCACACACACGGGACATGGAGTGGGCTTTTGAAACTTACGCCCACTGCCAGTGACACACTGTCTCCACACACTCCTAATCCTTCCCAAACAGTTGAATTGTGTGTGTGTGTGCGCGCGCACACACACGTGTATGCGTGTGCGTGTGCGTGTGCATGTGCGTGTGTGTGTTGTTCGCCTGTGGGGGCCGTTCTCATTCAAACCTCCGCAGTTGTGGAAGCGAATTCTATCCAGAAAACTGTATTTCCAGTGTGTTCTTTTCCTGCAATTGCAGATTAGAACAGAACATAAACTTTGGAGTGTTTAGTTTTACAGTTCTATTCAGATTCTCTTGTCTTGACTGTTGATCTACAGTGACCTTAAGAATGCTGCTTTGGGCTGGGCGTTGGTGGCACACGCCCAGCACTCAGGAGGCAGAGGCAGGCGGATCTCTGTGAGTTCGAGGCCAGCCTGGGCTACAGAGTGAGTTCCAGGAAAGGCGCAAAACTACACAGAGAAACCCTGTCTCGAAAAACCAAAAAAAAAAAAAAAAAAAAAAAAAAAAAAAAATGCTGATTTGGGTAAACAGGTGTGTCCATTAATTGGTCACTGTTACTTCTGAAGGTCTTTGAAGAACTGCTGCTTGACGCTGACTGGAGCATAAATGCTGGGAGCTGGATGTGGCTGTCCTGTAGCTCCTTCTTCCAGCAGTTCTTCCACTGCTACTGCCCTGTCGGCTTTGGGCGGAGGACAGACCCCAATGGAGACTACATCAGGTATGGACTCCAGGGAAGAGCTTTCCTGCTTCAGCAGCACTTAGGAGTAGTCTCTAGTCTTGCGGGGCGTGGTGGCACACACTTTTAACCCCAGCACCCGGGAGGCAGAGGCAGGCTCACCTGATATTTTGTATTCTTGATGGGCAGCAGGGATGAGAAGAGTAAACACATCATTTAAGTGATACTGATTTGTTTTCTGTCACTCATAGTTCGCATTTTGTTGTAATGTGCTTAATTAAGCTCAGTTCATTAAAAAATTCTCTTCTCCCAAAAGGCGTTATTTGCCTGTCCTGAGAGGCTTCCCTGCAAAGTATATCTACGATCCTTGGAATGCACCAGAAGGTATCCAGAAGGTAGCCAAATGTTTAATAGGAGTCAATTACCCCAAACCAATGGTGAACCATGCTGAGGCAAGCCGTTTGAATATTGAAAGAATGAAGCAGATCTATCAGCAGCTTTCCCGGTACAGAGGGCTAGGTATGTCAGTCCCCAGTTACTCTGGATCTGTCTCTTTGTCAGCTGAGTAGCTATCATTGAATTTTGTTGTGGTCACAACGTAATGGGAAAATGTTTCCCTTTAGGTCTTCTTGCATCCGTCCCTTCTAATCCTAATGGGAATGGAGGGCTCATGGGCTATGCTCCTGGAGAAAACGTCCCAAGCTGTAGCACTGGTGGAAGTAAGTGAAAGTTTCTGTACTTGGTAATAATACACAGAAGTTAATGACACAGTGAGGCATTACTTTTTGCAAAGCTGTCTTTAAAATCATAAATTGTTTGTGTACTGCATACAGTGCATACAAGTTGTCTTAGTTAGGGTTTCTATTGCTGTGAAGAGACACCATGACTACGGCAACTCTTAAAAAGGAAAACACTTAATTGAGGCTAGCTTGCTTACAGATCAGAGGTTCAGTCCATTATCATCATGACGGGACATGGCGGCATGCAGGCAGACATGGTGCTAGAGAGGTAGCTGCTATATGTTGATATGCATGTAACAGGAAGTAAACTGAGACACTGGGTGGTATCTTGAGCATATATGAGACCTCAAAGCCCACCTCCACAGTGACGCACTTCCTCCAACAAGATCACACCTACTCCAACAAGGCCACATCTCCTAATAGTGCCACTCCCTATGATATTTTGAGGGCCAGATACATTCCAACTACCACACAAGGGTACACATATACATCCCCTCTGTCCATTGGTAACATGTTAAAGATGCGAGAGTAGCTGAAGGATTTATCGTATACCTGCCTCATCCTTTTGCACATGAGTTTTAATTACAAAGTCTTGTCTGTGATACTGGTTAGTTTCTTAGTTAATTTCTTAACCACTGCCACTCTTGCAGAGGACCCGAGTCAGAGCATACACCAGATGTCTCTCATCACAACTGCCTGTGACTCCAGCTTCAGGGATCTGACGCCCTCTTCTGTCCTCCTCAGATACCTGCACACACACTGTGTACATAAAGACAAGCAGACACACAGACAAACATAATTAAAATTTTTAATCTGTATTTTTTGAAAGTCAGTGTATATTAGAAATTTGAGTCATCATATTAGTTTTCTAGGGTTACAACCAAAAAAATTCACACAAGGCTGAGTAACTAGATTCAAAACAAAGTATCATTTCAGAAATTTTTTAAGGCACAGTTAGGCCTTTCTCCTGTCAGGTGTCCACCCCCCTTAAAAAGACTTACATGCTTTCGGTTCCATCGCTTTAGGCCCAGCACCCGTCCGTCCGTCCTTTCTGTGGGCTGCTAGCATATGAGCCTTCCAAGGTTCATCCAAGTGCCTGACTCTCAATGGCCTTTTGGGTTGTATTCTACCTCAGAGCTACACAGGCAGCTCTCTTTGGCAGATTTTTTTTCTTTCTTTCTTTCTTTCTTTCTTTCTTTCTTTCTTTCTTTCTTTCTTTGCTTTATTCTTTTTGTTTATTTTACATACCAACCACAGTTTCCCCTCCCTTCTCTCCTCCTGTTCCCTCCCCCCACTCCTTCCTTCTCTCTCCCATCCACTCCTCAGAAAGGGTAAGGCCTCCTATGGGAGTCAGCAAAGCATGCCATAGCAAGTTGAAGCAGACACATTTTATTTTAATGACTGGAAAATTCTTAATCTCTGAAATGCAAATGACATTTTTTTTGTTTTGTTTTTACACTTTTTTATGCTCAGGAAATTAGCTATAGACCTGATTATGTCATAATGTACTTCAGTTTTTAAAGTGAAATAACCACCATCTGTTTCCTAGTAGCAAATTGATTTAGTTTTAATTTAATTTTTCATGTAACTTTTTCTGTTAAAAACTATCTATTCATCAGCATTATTATTCATCAGAGCAATGCAGATTGAAAGTGTTGTGAGGTAGTGCCTGACACACCCCCACGTAGAGTGAACAGCCACCCGGCGAACTGGGGCAAGATGATTGATTCCTGGATACGTGCTAGAGTAGGGGAGAAATGCTAATACTGTGAAAAAGACTAAACAAATACAGAGGAAAACCTGCAAGCCGTGAGTGCAAAATGGCAGCAGTGCTTTGGAGAAACAGCGGTTTGTGAAAAAGCAAGCATGAATTTACTGTACAACCCCCAACCCCATCTAACTAGTTTCCCAAAAGAAAACGTGTGTTCCCCACAAGCTAACAATTGATTGTTGTGGCAACTTTACTTGTAGTATGCCATACAATGAAATCTTATTTATAACAGAACAGTATGCTAATACATGTATCCTATGTATGGCCTCAAAAACACTGTGAGCCAGACAGGGAAAACAACATCATGCTAGTGTATCTTTAGAGCAGTGGTTCTCAACCCTCCTAATGCTGTGACCTTTAATACAGTTCCTCATCTTGTGGTGATCCCCAACTATAAAATTATTTTCATTACTACTTCATAACTAATGTTGCTACTGTTGCGAATCGTAATATAAATATTTGTATTTTTCCATGGTTTTATGCAGCCCCTCCCCCCGAAAGTGTCATTTGGGCCAAGGGGTTTGGACCCACAGGTTGAGAACCACTGCTTTACAGAAAACTATAAGTTAGTGTTCACCTTGGACATAGGAATGAAATGAATGCAGTGGGTATGGGGGACCTTCCAGGTGTGAAGGGAAATGTGGCTGTGGTTGCACAATGCTAAATTAACTTTTAAAACAAAGCACTACTTAAAACCAGTGACGTGTGAGGTTTACCCCAGATCTCTGGTCCTGTGACCCACTCCCCTGCTGCTGGCCAGGCCTCAGGGCTGGGGCAACAGTGCTCAGTGTCCTTGCTTTCTGGTTTCCTGACTCCTCGGGTTATTATTGCAGAGAAAACTCAGCATGTCCTGGGGCAGTCCTTGCACTTGCCCCTCAGCTAGGCAGACTCAATATACCCTTCCATAGCAAGAGCTCAAACTGTGAGTTGTTCAAAGTAGCCCTGTAGGGAGAGTAAGAAGAGCCTTTCTCCTGGGTGCGATGTGTTTGTCCAGGTGACTGCTCGTGCCTGGCAGACTCACGTTTCACCTGTGGAGTACGCATGCTTTTGTTTCACTTCAGTGCGCTTTTAAAAGTACTGTTTAGGAAAATGAACTTGGCCTCTGGAAAACTGATAGCAAATATAATTCTTTACAAGCAGTTGTTTTTATGTGGTCAGGTGAAACTGATAGGCATAAGAAGTAATGGTTTTAATAACTGTTGTACTGTTTAAAGTTCAAGAACCTGTGTTTCTTTTGAGATAGGTTCCTTTTTTGTTTTTTGTCTTTGTTTTTTGAGACAGGGTTTCTCTGTGTAGCCCTGGCTGCCCAGGAACTCACTCTGTAGACCAGGCTGGCCTCGAACTCAGAGATCCTTCTGCCTCTGCCTCCTGAGTGCTGGGATTACAGACATGTGTCCAGGTTTTATGAGACAGGGTCTTAATGTACCCCAGGCTGCTTTACATGTAGTCTCCTGCCTCTGCCTCCTGAGTACTGGGATTACCGACATGTACCCAGTTTTTATGAGATGTTGAGGATTAAGCCGAGGACTGCTTGCATGTTAGGCAAGTACTCTACCAACTGAGCTCCATCCCTGACCCAGCTCCTGTTTTTATTTGAGACAGAGTCTGGCAGTTTGTCTTAGGCCAGCCTCAAATTCATTTTTCCTCCAGGGTGCTGGGATTATGGACATGATAAATAACTTGTAAGTTTGGTGTTTGTTTTTGCAAATGAGATCTCATAAGAAACTGGATTTGTTTAAAAATCAGAAGCTCTCCTCTCCCAGATGCCTTATGAACTGAGTTCAGTCCCTGGGGCCCACTGGGTAAAGGAGAAAATCCTGAAAGTTGTCCTATGATCGCCACACAGGTGTACATGTGTGCACCTGTGCACACACACACACACACATATCACATTTGAACCTACACATTACACGTACATACACACATACATATCACATCTAAACCACACATTACACGTACATATACACACATATCACATCTGAACCTACACATTACACGTATATACACACATATATATCACATCTAAACCACACATTACATGTACATATACACATACCTCTCAAAATAATTTTGATTAATGTAAAAACAAAAACTGGAAGCTTATACTACATTCTCAGCCATTGTATTAGTTATTCATTTTGTTGTGATAAAATATCTTCACAAAAGCAATGTAAGGGAGAAAGGAATTATTTTAGCTCACAATCAAGGATAGGATCTGCCATCGACAGGAAGTGATGGTGGCAGGAATTTAAGGCAGCTGGTCACATGACATCCACAGTGGAGAAGCCAATGGTGGATGTTGCTGCTCAGCTTGCTGTATCCTTTTATTAATTTGGGACCCCAGCATATTGAAAGATGCTGCCCACAAGTGTGCCCAGAGACTTACGTCTCAGGTGCTTCTAGATCCTGTCATAGTAACAGTACCACAGCCATTTAGGTAACTATGTGCTAGAAGGCCTATTACGTGCTCCTTTCCCGTACTGCACATAGACCTATAATAAACAGTAGGCATAAATGATTCATGTTAGGGGAAACAGTTAAATAAGAATTTTCAGTGTAATTTAGAAAACTCAGAAAAGTATAAAAGAGAAAGGATGCCTGTGTGGTTCCAAAACGCAGACCCTATTACAATTTCAGTGCATTTCCTTTCAGAATCTTCTTTTGAGAATTTTGTACATGCATATAGTGTTTGCATCAAATCCGCCCCTTCCCTCTCCTGCAGCCCCTCACCCTCACATGCTACTCCAAGTCCCTGTGCTCTTTTTAAAACACTCACTGCGTCCACGTGGTGCTGGCCACGCTTAGGTAGATCCCGAGCAGCCCTCGGGCCACACGTGCAGAAAGCCGACCCCTCCTCTCTCCTCTCTCCTCTCTCCTCTCCAGCAGCCGATGGCTGCAGTAGCCCCTCCAGCTCCTCCTCCAGGAGGGATTGGATCTGCCCTGACTGTGCGTGCTGCCACAGCTCCCCATTGTAGTTTGTGTGTGACTCCCCATTGTAGTTTGTGTGTGACTCCCCATTGTAGTTTGTGTGTGACTCCCCATTGTAGTTTGTGTGTGACTCCCCATTGTAGTTTGTGTGTGACTCCCCATTGTAGTTTGTGTGTGACTCCCCATTGTAGTTTGTGTGTGACTCCCCATTGTAGTTTGTGTGTGACTCCCCATTGTAGTTTGTGTGTGACTCCCCATTGTAGTTTGTGTGTGACTCCCCATTGTAGTTTGTGTGTGACTCCCCATTGTAGTTTGTGTGTGACTCCCCATTGTAGTTTGTGACTCCCCATTGTAGTTTGTGTGTGACTCCCCATTGTAGTTTGTGTGTAACTCCCCATTGTAGTTTGTGTGTGACTCCCCATTGTAGTTTGTGACTCCCCATTGTAGTTTGTGACTCCCCATTGTAGTTTGTGTGTGACTCCCCATTGTAGTTTGTGACTCCCCATTGTAGTTTGTGTGTGACTCCCCATTGTAGTTTGTGTGTAACTCCCCATTGTAGTTTGTGACTCCCCATTGTAGTTTGTGTGTGACTCCCCATTGTAGTTTGTGTGTAACTCCCCATTGTAGCTAGACAGTTTCCAGTGTTTTATGTAGTTTTTGCCCCATGTGTTTAGTAGTTTTTCAAGTCAGAATTTTATGAGTAAAAACCCCATTCTGTGCTATTGATTGTATAACATAAAGGAAAAATGATCAAGTTTGCCCTTACAACACTTTCCCGAACAGGATTTTTTTCCAGTGCTGTTATCAACCCCACAGTCTATATGCTCTGTAGTCTACCAGCTGAGTCATGCCTCAGTCCAGAAATAAGCTGCTTTTGTTTCCAAGATAATGTCTTCCTGGATAGCCCAGGTTGGCCTCTCCTCAAGCTCAAGAGCAGCCTGTTTCGGCCTCCTGAATGTGAGATTACAGACACGCATCACCATCCTGGTAGGGAATGCTTTTTTAAAAAGTTACTTTCAGGAGGGCAAGTTGGCACAGGAAGGTACCTGCTGCCAAGCCTGACCGCCTGAGCTTGATCCTTAGGACCCACATGATAGAAAGACAGAACTCCTACAGGTTGTGTGTGTACACACACACACACACACACACACACACACACACACACACGAAGTGTAATAAAACATTGTTATTTTCAACAGGCAGTGGTGGTGTGCACCTTTAATCCCAGCACTCGAGAGGCAGAGGCAGGAGGCTCTCTGTGAGTTCAAGGCCAGCGTGGTCTACAAAGTGAGTTCCAGGACAGCCAGGATTGTTACACAGAGAAACCCTGTGTTGAAAAACAAAACAAGAAAAAAATGTTATTTTCATTTGTTTTTATCTTACACGCTGTCAGCATTTTTAAAGTATAGCTGTGCAGTAAAGACCCTGAAAGACATAGGGAGTTGTGTGTGTGTGTGTGTGTGTGTGTGTGTGTGTGTGTGTGTGTCCATCTCTGTTTCTGTGGGGGGGGGGGTGAGGTCCAGCTGTGTTTACTCAGCACGTTGTTTTTGAGGTTATCACTTAGTATCTGATTAGATAGGATTGATGAACTTGAGAAACTGAAACCAGGGTTATTATTATTTTGTGACTTACTGAAAAGTTGATCTTTCCCTCCTGAGAATCAGCACCATGTCCTAATAACATTGTAATTAGAGTTTATGTTCTGAGCCCTGTGGTGTAGACCTCTATCTTAATAGTAACTGTGTCCCTCATACCTGCAGCAACTGCACAAAACACAGATAAGGTCACCTGGGAAGGTGTGAGGAAGAGCACTAGTTAACACTTGTTTGTTATCAGGAGAACTGATGCGCACGTGTACTCAGGAGGGCTCTTGGGGTCAGAGTCTGCCTGAGCGAGATATGCATAATGCAACCCTATCTCAG
Organism: Peromyscus eremicus; assembly: GCF_949786415.1. Taxonomy (NCBI): domain Eukaryota; kingdom Metazoa; phylum Chordata; class Mammalia; order Rodentia; family Cricetidae; genus Peromyscus; species Peromyscus eremicus. The sequence goes on from NC_081434.1 coordinate 44,457,434, forward strand.
AAAGGAATGTATTTGTTGCCCTTTTATTGTAATATGATACATAGAACATGAACTTACCGTGTGTCTATGTTTAGGGGGACACGTCAGTGACATTAAAAACACTAATGTAGATTCATGAAGGTGCAGATAGTGCTGCACAGTAGTGCATGGCAACAAGCCCTAAACACGGTGACCCGATCCCCATTACAAGGTCACGTGTTGTATGTTTTCAGTATAATTAGAAAATGGTCATTCTGTGAATGACAGAATCAAACATTTAAAAGACTGTGAATTAAAGTGTCAAGAGGAGTACTTCTTTCCTGGGTTGTTTTGCGTTTTTTGGGGGGGCAGGGGGTTTGTTGTTTCTGCTTTGTTTTTTCATTTGGTTTGGTTTGGTTTTCTGAGACAGGGTCTCACTATGTAGCCCTGGCTGTCCTGGAACTCACTCTTTAGACCAGGCTAGCCTTGAACTCAGAGATCCACCTGCCTCTACCTCCTGAGTTCTGGGATTAAAGGTGTGCGCCACTACCCCCGGCTTGCTTCTTTATTATAGTATAGAGATATCCTTTCCCAGAGATGTATAAAAGCTGTTTTCTGTGATCCAAGGTAGCCAGTTTCCAAATATGAATACCTGAAAAAATGGAATTCTTTATTCAAAGAAACATGATGAACATCTTTTAGAAATGAGTAGTCTTGAAGTACCGTGCACAGGCCTATTCAGGTTTGTACCAAGTCCTCTGTGTGTATATTCTAGCTTTCAGCTTAGTGTTCATATGGGCCTCCTGACTGTGAGAACGAGTGGGTCTCTGATTCTCGTGCCTGCTCTTCTCCTTCTGTTACTTTGTCATGCTTGGTTATTATCTCTTAGAAGCCTGTTATTTCCTAGTGAAAGACAGAAAGGGAGTGGATTTGGAGGGGAGGGAAGGTGTGGAGGAACTAGGAGGAGTAGAGGGAAGGGAAACTAATCAGGATATACTGTATGAGAAAAGAATGTAATTTTTTAAGGATTTATTTATTTATTATGTATACAATGTTCTGCCTGCTTGTATGCCTGCAGGCCAGAAGAGGGCACCAGATCTCATTATTAATGGTTGTGAGTCACCATGTGGTTGCTGGGAATTGAACTCAGGACCTCTGGAAGAACAGCCAGTGCTCTTAACCTCTGAGCCATCTCTGCAGCCCCAAAGGAAAATTTTTAAAAAAGAAATAAGTAGTCATTTTAGCATTTGTTTCTTTTCTAAATGGGGTTTTGCTCTAGTTATAGCTGGCTTGGAACTTGCTGTGTAAACCAGGCTGACCTCAGACTTGTGACAGTCTCCCTGCCTTGACCTCCCCGTGTGGAATTGCAAGTATACACCACTATGCCCAGCAAAACTAAGTGTAATCTTGAGCTGACCTACCCTATGGGCCATGAGCTTGTATTTTCTTTTTCTCTCTTTCTCTCTGGTGTGTTTTGAGTTTTTTGTTTGTTTCGGTTTTGGTTGGTTGGTTGGTTGGTTGGTTGGTTGGTTTTGTTTTTTGAGACAATTTCATGTAGCCAAGTCTGGCTTTGAACTCACTTTGTGGTAGACAAGGATGCCCTTGAACTTTTATGCCTCCTGCCACTGGCCCTCATTTCTGGGGTTACAAATCACACCTGGCTTACATATACTTCTCATAACCTGGGCATACTGACAAAAAAAAAAAATGCTTTGTAAAGCTTTCCTGTGCTAGGAAGTCAATTTCTTTTTGAAAGGGTTAATAAAATTGCTTAGGTAACTGTCCCATGTCTGATCTGAATTGTTAACTCTCAGTTAGAAGACCCTCTTCCCTTATCTCCAATGAAGTGCATTTGTGAAGGGCTCTGACAGGGGAGGTGGACAGAAGGCAGAGGACCTTTTCTCACTGCCGCCCAGGTGTGTCACATTCCCAGTTACCGTCTGGTAAAGAACTTAGGTTAGGAGACAAAAGCTGGAGAGCCAGCTCAGGAGCACATACTGCACTTGCTGTAACCCGAGTTCAGTTCCCAGCCTCCACTCCGGGTGCTTTAGAACTGCCTGTAACTCCAGCTCCAGGGGATTCCGATGCCTCTGGCCTCTGTGGGCGCTTGCACTCATACGCACATCCCCACATACAAACATAACTAAAAGTAAAGTAAACCTTTAAAAATAAAATAGGGAGATGGCTCCCTTGACAGAGCTATGCAAGGGCTCACACATGTAAAACTAGGTGTGGTGATGCATGTCTGAAACCCTGGCACTGGCAGGAAACAAGAGGCCCCTGGAGCCCACTGCCCATTCAGTCTAGCCAGTTGGTGGGCTCAGGGCTCAGTGAGAGACCCTGTCTGAAAAATTAAGGTGGAGAGCAGTAGAGAAAGACACCTAACAACCTCTGTTCTCCACACATACGAGCACATACATGACATGTACATACACAAAAATACATAACATGTAAACACTACACACAAAATAAGAATAAATTACAACCAGTAGTTTTGCCTTGAACTGTCAACAATCAGCCTGGACTTAAGTTTTCTTGATTTTGAGATTGTGATTTTTGGCTCAGAGTTAAGATTGAGAAAAGTTAATTCAAATACTAAGAAAGAAAAGTCCTCTATTATGTACATTTTAAGTTTTTAAGTCCTTTTCTTTTGTTTGAAATACAGGTTGCTCTCAAGGAAGTGGGATTTTACATTACGCTCATGGAGACAGTCAGCAAACTCACCTGCAAAAGCAAGGTAAGGGCAGAGCGCTCGAGCACACCGAGTCCTCCTCCCGGCCCACCTCACACGTGCCTTTGTAAACGTGTAGGAAGAAGCTCCATGGGCACTGGCCTCGGCAACGGGAAGCGCCCTAGTCAGGAAGAAGACGCACAGAGTGTTGGTCCCAAAGTCCAGCGACAGAGCAGTAACTGATATGGTAAATGCTTAGGTGTTTGTCTTCCCTGCTTTAGTATAGAATTAACTGATCTATTCTCTGGCATGTATGCAGTTGTTATAAACCCAGCTAATGACTGGACAGGAGAGAAGCCCCTGTACAGGACACAGCGCTGCGCTCAGAGTCATGCTCCTGAACCCACTGTTTCCACTTGAAGAGCTGTGGTTTTCTTGAGATGGGACTATAAGCCTGGAAAAGGAGCCTCCTCAGTTCAGTAACTTGAACATGCTCCCTCTAAAACCTCCACCCCAAACCTTTACTCTAAATGTTGATAATTAAGGAGGGAAGGGGTTTGAGACATGGTCTCAGTGTGTAGTGCAGGCTACCCTTGAACGCATGCACAGGCTAGCCTCATCCTTGCTGTGGTCCTAGGATCGCACCAACACACCAGGTTCTCAGTTCATGTACTTGCCTTCTCTGGTGCTGCTTCTAAAACCCAAATCATTCATTTTAAGCAATGCTGGGTCTTTTTAGAAGTATCAAATTGCACCTACATCCAATTTAATTGATTTTGTGATACTATTTTGTGACTTAATAAGAAGAGTATTTATATGCTACTTTTGCCAGTTTTTAAAGATTTTTCATATTTTTGGTTATCTTAAACTGTTTACATTATCACTTAGTTTTTAATGCCACCTCATTATAAATTTCTTGAAGTTAAAGTCAGTAAATGCTCATCGTTTTTTCCTGTTTAATTCTTTGCAGCAAAGTTTTAATTGGTTTTCCCCCTTTAAATCACAGAAAGCTCGCAGGAGGAGTTCCGGCGCAGCTGGCACTGGTGGGAAAGTCAGTACTCTACATTTAATTATTTAAATGTCCTTCATTCATGGAAACAGTCAGATTGTGAACACACTATTTCTAAAAACACTTCTGTGGTTTTTAACTTTTTAATGAATATCTCATAGGACAAGTGCTAATTTGTATATAAAGAACTTGGTTAAAAGATTTGCTTAATGTAAATATAGTCACAGTTAGTATAGACTCATCAGTATATTTTTGATAATTTTTCATGTATGGTAAAAGTTAAAGTTAACAGATATTCTGATATAAAACTCAAGTTTTGAGAGTCATTGCAGGAAAATGGGATGTTTTTAGACTTTCTTAAAAGACTTTGTTAAAATTTTAGGACACGTTTTTCCTGACATCATTGTTGAACCTAGTTTTTCAGGGTTTGATGATAATGCTTTAGAAATACATGTCATCAAATGAGTGGGCAGTGCCTCTGTTCGCGGACAGTTTGTGTTCAAGCGCGTGTGCAGCTGCTCTGACTCACACTGTGGGTGTGCTCCGTCCTTTGTCTCCCTGTTTTTCATTTATAGCTAAAGTGACTTTGTTATTAAAGTATATGCAAATATGAATCTTGTGTGCTCGGTGTTCATTTTTTCTTTTTGTTTGTTTTCGGTAAGAGAATTATGTGAGGTGTGATACAAATTACAGAGACGAATAATAAAAGAATAGGTATTATCAATCTAGCAAAATGGCATTTTTCAGAATTATCTGGAAGAAAGATGTAAATTCTCATTTGTTTATATCACATAATGGGTTTTATCACTGTAAGTCAGGCTGTGTGAGGCAGCAGTTAAGTGTGGGCTCCGAAGTCAAAGCCTGTCTTTCCCCAGCTGTTAGCTTTGAAATGTTAGGCAAGACCTTCCCTTTCTGTCCTCAGTTTACCATTTTAAAATGGGAATAAGAACAGTATCTGCTGTACAGTCAGCTTTGTGTAAAGTGCTCATTAGCACTGCTGGCCACACAGCCCAGCCCAGTCACCCTCCTCCATCCTAAAGGCTGTTAGAACCATTGGCTTTTCATTTTCCTGTCACTCAGCATGGTGGGGGTGGGGGTCAGTAGTAGAGAGTTTGCTTAGAGTGTGTAAGGCCCTGGGTTCAGTCCTAAGTACCACACACACAGAATCAGTGTAATTTTATTTTAAAGGTAACTAAAAGTCAAGATGCAGAAGCATGTTTTTATACGACAGGCTTTTTAAAAATATATACTGGGTAACAAATTAATACTGCTCAGTAAATTCCAGTAATAAGAAAAAAAGTGAAGAAGACAAGGCCTCACCTTTCTTGTCAGCACTGTTCAAAACAGTAGCCGTCCAGTTGTCTTTCACCAAATCCCCGAGTGGACCCATCTGATCACTGTGCAGAACTGCCGAAGTCCGAGGCCTGAGAGCCGTCACTGTCGGGGAGCAGGTTCGCTTGTAAGAGTACCCTGGCATCAGAACACAGCGGCCACGTGTTGTTTTTTAGCAATATATTTTCTCTCCAGAGTTTTTCTGAAAGCTGCCCCAGTCTACATTGTGGCCAGAAAGAGTCACTAAAGGAAAAACAAGGTCTCAGAGTTCCAGGTCCTACTGTCCTTGAATACAGGGTTCTCCCCTAATAAGCAGGTCAGGTCATCAGAACCCTACCAGAGACTGAAGTATTAAAATTCTTTTATTTAAGTTAGGCGTAGTGGCATATGCCTTTAATCCCAGCACTCACGTGGCAGAGGCAGGCAGATCTCTGTGAGTTTGAGGCCAGCCTGGTCTACAGAGTGAGTTCCAGGACAGCCAGGGCTACACACAGAAACCCTGCCTCAGAAGACAAAAAACAACATCCTTAATCATCAGGGAAATACAAATCAAAACGACTCTGAGATACCATCTTACACTTGTCAGAATGGCTAAGATCAAAAACACTGAAGACAGCTTATGTTGGAGAGGATGTGGAGCTAGGGGAACTCTCCTTCACTGTTGGTGGGAATGCAAGCTTGTACAACTACTTTGGAAATCAGTATGGAGGTTTCTTAGAAAATTGGGAATCAATCTCCCTCAAGACCTAGCTCTACCACTCTTGGGCATATACCCAAGGAATGCTCAATTATACCACAAGAACACATGCTCAACTATGTTCATAGCAGCATTATTTGTAATAGCCAGAACCTGGAAACAACCTAGATGCCCGTCAACTGAAGAATGGATAAAGAAAATGTGGTTCATATACACAATGGAGTACTACTCAGCAGAGAAAAACAATGACATCATGGGGTTTGCAGGCAAATGGATGGAACTAGAAAATATCCTGAGTAAGGTATCCCAGACTCAGAAAGACAAACATGGTATGTACTTACTCATAAGTGGATACTAGATGTAAAACAAAGGATGAATACACTGCAACTCACAACTCCAGGGAGGCTACCTAGTAAAGAGGACCCTAAGAAAGACAGGGATTGCCTAGCAACAGAGAAATGGATGAGATCTACATGAGCAAACTGGGGGTGGGGGGTAATGGAGGGCAAGGGTCGGGGGAAAGGGAGCTTAGGGGAGCAGGAGGTCCTAGCTGGATCAGGAGCAGAGTGGGAGAACAAGGGAAGAGATACCATGATAATGAAGACACCAGGGGAATAGGGAGAAGCAGAGTGCTAGGGAGTCCCCAGGAATCCACAAGGATGACTCCACCATAGACTACTGGCAATGGATGAGAGGGTGTCTGAGCTGACCTACTCTGGTGATCAGATGGCCGAACACACTAGCAGTCATGATAGAACTCTCATCCAGTGACTGATGGAAGCAGATGCAGAGATCCACGGCCAAGTCCCAGGTGGAGCTCCAGGAGTCCAATCAGCAAGAGAGGAGGGATTATATGAGCAAGAAATATTGAGACCATGATTGGAAAAAGCACAGGGACAAATAGCCAAACTAGTGGAAACACATGAACTGTGGACCAATAGCTGAGGAGCCCCCATGGAACTGGACCAGACCCTCTGGATAAGTGAGACAGTTATTTAGCTTGAACTGTTTAGGGGGCCCCAGGCAGTGAGACCGGGACCTGTTCTTAGTGCATGAGCTGGCTTTTTGGAACCTAGGGCCTATGCTGAGACAATTTGCTCAGCCTTGGTGCAGGGAGGAGGGGCTTGGACCTGCCTCAACTGAATATACCAGGCTGAGCTGAATCCCCAGGGGTGACCTTGCCTTGGAGGAGGTGGGAATGGGGGGCAGGTTGAGGGGAAAGCTGGGGGGTGGGAGGAGGGAGGACAGGGGAATCTGTGGTTGATATGTGAAATGAATAGAAAATCTCTTAATAAAAAGAAAAACAAAATCCAATGATAATAATAATAAATTTATTTTATATTTGGCTTCCTGAATTATTCTTTTAGGTTCAGAACAATTTTACAGTGTTTAAGAGAAAACACAGTAAGGTTAGGCAGTGCCAGGAGGTATAGACAGATTATTAAGAAAGGAAAAGGCATGCTGAAGAACACAAGTGGCCTAGTGAGCAGACGAAAGAGCCAATTCCTGAGTCCTTGAATGCTTATGACTACACACATTGGAAGATTGAATTGAAGGAACCAAACTTTTGAATTAACATAGTTTCCTTACGTTTTTTTCTCGTTTCCTTAAATTAGTGAATTTTACATGTACAAGAGCAGTAACCATTACCTAGTCACTTTTCTGCTGCTGTGATAAAACACCATGACCAATGCAGTTAATAAAGGAAAGCATTTAACGTGGCGTATGGGTTCAAAGGATTAGCGTCCATGATACAGCAAAAGAGCAGCTGAGAGCTCACATCCTGGTCCACAACTACAAGATCCAGAAAGAGCACTGGGAATGGCAAAAATCTTTTGAAGCCTCTAAGCCTGCCCCAGTGCCTGCCACACCTCCTCCTGCAAGGCCACACCTCTTTATCCTTCCCAAACAGTTCCACCAACTGGGGCCTGAGTATTCAAACAGTGAGCCTGTGGGGGCCATCCTCATTCAAACCACTGTAACCATTATAATTTCAATGCATTTCTTATATAATAGAGACCTCAGAATTCTCATTTTTGTAAATTCCTTATAGAAAATATGCAGAGTAGTAGTCTCATCACATTGTTCCTCCTAAGGCTTTTTCCGAGTGTCAGGCCCTAGAAATGCACTGTGCCATGATGGCAAAGTCTGTAGCATTAATACAGTTGGCGCAGTTGAGGTAGTGTCTACATTTGATTATGGTGTGTGGGGTCATGCTCCTCCAGTAGCTGTGTGGAGTGGTGGTAGAAGCTTCCCCTGCTCTGGCACTCAGTTCTATCCACCTCCCCACCCCCGCCCCACCCCCTCCAACAATGACTGCATAGCATGCAATTCCAAGTCTTGACTTTACCACCTGTAACTTCATTTTTGTTTGGAGTTTGTTTGTTGTTGGTGTTGTTGGTGGTGGTGGTGGTAGTGGTGGTAGTTTGGGTTTAGTTTTTTAAGACAGGATCTTATACTGTAACCCAAACTGGCCTGGAAATTACTGTGTAGCCCAGGCTGTCCTTGAACCCACAGCAATCCTCCCTTGTGGTGATAAGCCGCTCGATTAGACATAGAGGTCAGGCAGTGGTGGCACACACCTCTAATCCTAGCACTTGGGAGGCAGAGATGAGTCTGGATCTCTGTGAGTTCAAAACCACCCTGGATTATGTGAGATTGACTTTAGTATAGGAGAGAAACAGAGCCAGGCGGTGGTGGCATACACTTTTAATCCCAGTACTTGGGACGCACATGCCTTTAATCCCAGCACTAAGATGGCTGGATGGAGAAAGGTATATGAGGCGTGAGGAGACAGCAACTAAAGGCTTTTCAGCAGAAGCATCCCTTTCAGCTAGAGGTTTTTTTCTGCTGAAGCCTTTTTGGTTGAGGAAGCTCATTCGGCTAGAGGCCTATCGGCTGAGGCTTTTCAGGCTGAGGAGTCCTAGAGGTAAGAGGTGGCTTATTCCTTTGTCTGATATTTCAGCATTTACCCCAATATCTGGCTCCATATTTTTTATTAAAAGACCATTTAGAATATGTGTTACACTCCCTCTTCCATCTCTTGAATGCTAGGATTACAGATGTGATGACTATTCCTTTCTATGTATTACTGTAATTTCGTATTCCCAATGAGAATAGCACATCGTAACCATGGATCCCAAACTCTTGTAAAAAATAAAGTGTGTAATAAATCCACGAATAGAGTGTTGGTGTACCAAGAAGGGTTAGATACCCTACCCATCTGTGTAATGGCTGCTCAGTTAATTCCAGAGTATCCTACAGAACAGAACTGATCTTGACAAGTCAGGACTCTGCTACCATAAAACTTGAGGGCAAGCTGTTGATTCCTCTAAAGCCCACTGAGCATAAACCATAAGGCTACAATCAGATTTGATTAACATTTCCTGAGTTCGTAACTGGGTCAAGCACTGGTCTTGGGGACATAATCCGTAGCCACAGGCCTTGGCTCCACAAGAGGGATGGGGAGGGGAAAGCCTCAGTAAATCCCAGCCCTGTGTGTGAGGTCCTTAGAAATGGGATGAGGAGGGTCACCAGCCTGGGAAGCCCCCACTGCAGACAACACAAGGTGGCTCTAATTGTGATTAATATGGTGTTAATGTGAATTATTTCCTGTTTCCCCGTCCACAGCCCTTGTCTTGCCGTTCCACATGCTTGACGCTGCTGCGGCAGGCCATCAATGTTGGTTGGATGGATGGAAGGATTCTGGCTTTGTTTGCTTTATGATTTTGAGTATGACGAATGACTAAAATGTAAAGTTCTGGGCATTTTTGCAGTATTTGGGCAAAGTCATCTAGAAGGAAAAGGGAAAAACGGCTTTTAGGAAGTCCGCCCTAGCGTTTACAGCAGCGATGGGGCTGGACAGGAAAGGCAGCTTTCCAAGTTTTAAGCTGTTCTGAGAATTCTGAATGGCTCCATCTTACAAGCAACAGCTTCTGAATTACTGTTTTTTCTTAATGAGTAGGGGCAAAGCGACCGAACCGCCGGTTAGCTGAGACGGAAGCGCCAGGTGGCACGGGCCAACAGTAGCCCTATTGTGTGACACGCCGATTCCCACGGGAGAGCGACGCGGCCTGTATCCCGTAGTCTAATTGGCTCCGCTGGGGTGGGGCGTGGCTTCCTGCTCGTCAGTTTCCCGAGCTCTGATTGGTTACCAGCCAAGGGCAAAGCCCCGCGGCTTCCCTGGGATCCGCTTCCAGGGTGGAGAGGCCTGCGGAGCTGGGTGGGAACTCTGAACCCCGGCTCCCCGCTGTGCTGGCACTGCCGCCCACAGGTGAGCCACCCCTTTTCTCCAGCTCGGGCTGAGCCCAAGCCAGCTCACGGGGTCAGGGTTAGCAGCTGCCCCCCAAGGGGGCGCACCATGGGTAGACAGTTTCTCCGGATTTAAAAGGCCCTGGCGGTGCTATTCCTCTGACCAACTTTATGGTTCTTTGCTTGCAAAATTGGGATTCACTTAAAACTGTTAGATCAGAAATTAATTGGTGTTATCGAGTGGACTGTTTTAAGTGTAAAAATGTATTTCACACCTCAAGATTGCGTAAAAAACGTGAAACCGTAGAGAGCAGGCTACATGACCTTTTTACCAAGAGCAGGACTGCCGTGATCGGATGGGCAGCCTTCTTTGAGGTGGAGTGTGGTCTAGCGAGCAGTAGTGTGAGGGTTTTTCAAATGTTCTTCATGACTTGTAGTATTAACTCGTTTAACACGCACTTTCACGGAGAAGTAGCATCCCCCCGTTGTTCTTGATGCCCATGCTGCCGGCACAGAAAGGTGAAGTAACTTCCTGAAGTCACAGCTAATTGGAAATCAGTCCCAAGGCAGTGCGACTGTGCAGAAGTAACCCAGACTTGCCTTCTGCATGGTTTTATTCTTCTTGCCTTGCTCTGTTCATTTGATTTCATTGCTTTGCGACCATGTTCTTTTCTCATCACAGAAAATACACAACAGCATTGAGTCTCTTCCCTCCCCCGCCCACACAATTACTACTTGCTGCTAAATCACTGATCCTGCTAAAGTCATTTCTGAAGTGGAAAAGGTGTGGGCCTTCTTTTTCTGGAAAGTCTGTAACTCTCAAGTTCTCAGATGGGTTGTGACCCCAACAGAACTATGAAGAAGTGTTTCACCAGGAGACCTAGTCCTAGCACCCCTGATGGCAGCCTGAGCTTAAAAAGCAAAGCAAAACAAAACCGGAAAAAAAAAAAAAAAAAAAAAAACTACTAGTTAAATAAATGGACAACTGATAAATGCTACTGTAAAGTCGAAAGCACATAGGAAAGTGCCTGTCCCTCTCTTTGCCAGCCAGTGAAGGGCAGGGAAGTAACTCACTAGATCATGGTGATGCCAAGGGTCTGCCCTTGTGGGATACTGAAGCAGAAACATGAACAGTCACAGCCATCCGAGGTAGAGTTGCAGTCCGTGGTAGCACAAAAGCCTATAAAGGGACATGAGGTTTCCTCTAAAAGGTCAGACGTTTCCTTCAGAGCGTGGCACCTTGTTCTGGGGGTTACCTGACAGAAGTACAGTGAGAGTAGTCCACAGCCTTTGAAGACCATGTAGTGGGGACAGACAGAGCCCCAGGGACTGGGGGGAGGTAGGCATTCAGGTGGCAGCAAGGCCCAAAGAGTCGTTTCTACAAATGACGGTCTGTCTGTCCTAAAGTGCCACTGAATATTGCAAAGAGGTGACAAATCATCCCTGAGAAGCTACGGAGAAGCCCCAAGTGGACTGACGGTTGCCCTAGACAGTGACGGGCTCTTGGGGAGACTGTAAGGTAAGGAGGAAAGGATACTTAATTACTTACTTCCTTTTTCTCCTCACGGGAAAACCTGTCCGTTTTCCTTTTCTTACTGTATTTTAATTAAAATGTAATTACATCATTTCCCCATCCCTTTTCTTCCTCCCTTGCCAAATGCGCGTGTGCGCGCGCGCGCGCGCACACACACACACACACCTACCTCTTAAATTCATGGTCTTTATTTCTTTAATTGTAAAATATTTTGGGTTTTTTGTTTGTTTGTTTGTTTGTTTGTTTGAGACAAGTTACTTTGCAGCCTACGCTAACCTGGAAAACTCAAGGTAGACCAGGCTGGCCTAAAACTCATGCCTCAGCCTTCCTAGCACTGGAATGTCAGACTACCAAGCCTAAAGACGAGCCTGTAGAGGGGACAGATAAAGGGTGAGGAGTCCTGAGAACTAGGAGAGGAGAGCAGCTTGGAAGTCAAACAGAACATTTTGAAAAACAAGTGATCGAATGATACCGACAGCTACAAAAGCCAAAGAAACTAGGAACTGAAACTACTCATCAGCTCTGATTACAGGGCAGTCGCCTTTATTGAGAGCTGTGTGAACAGAACAGGAGGAGGAGGAGGAGGCCCTGCAAGAATCAGCTAGGAGGATGGCACAAAGGGGCCCCTGCGGGGAGTCGTGGTAGCGGGGAGCATCACAAGAGCAGAAAAGGGTGGAAAACCGAGAGGATGCAGCTGAAGCTGTAAATGTGAGTGACCAAGCTTGCCTGTTTCTCTTTATTGCTCTCCGGAGATAATGTGTTGGGTGGGGAGAGTTGAAAAAAGTATTTGGGGTGGTGGGGAGGCGGGTGCCGAGGTGCATGTGTGATGTTGGAGAAGGGCTTGCACAAGTCTGTCTCTTTCCACCATGTTCGCCTCTGGGTTTAGAGTCACAGCAGCAGCCTTGGTGACAAGCACCTTTGCCTGCTGAGCCATCTCGCTGGCCTCTCTTTAGTTTTCTTGTAGGGTACAAAGTCTTAGGATATGGGTGGACTTCATGGAAAATCTTCTGGAGAGGATTCACCACCCCAGTTGTTGTTGAAAACATTTGAGAGGAGCCAAGATGTCAACATGACTGGAGCTGGAGGAAGCAGATTCAACCCTCTCTCGAGGGGTTGGGGCTTGTGAAGGAAGGAAGGAAGTACAGAACGTGGTAGAAGGAGAGGTAGAAATGTGACTGCACTGTTCAGTCATTAGAAAAAACTTGAGCAGATGTGGAGTTGTTCTCATGGATGACAGGAAGTGGTTACCTGAGGTGGAGTCAGTCCATTCCCGGTGACATGACAGGCAGCAGAGGACTTGGAGTCAGAGACTTAGCTGATAAAGCCCTTGGTCTGAAAGGCCTGGCTGTGGGTTTGAAACAGCTGTTTGGGGAAAATGCTATCGAACAGCACTATAGGCGACAAGGAAGTCTTTTGTGAGAAGGCCAACTGAAGCAGCAGACTTCATTGTCTTGTTCTTTTATTTTAAAAAACCTTTTTCATTTTACATACCAGTCCCAGTTCCCCCTGCCTCCCCTACTTCCACTCCCCCACCTCCCCCAATCCCGCCCCCATCCACTCCTCAGGGAGGAGGGTAAGGCCGCCCTTGGGGAGCCAACAAAGTGGCATACTAAGTTGGGGCAGGACCAACCTCCCCCCTCATCAAGGCTGAGCAAGGTGGCTGTCTTATTTAAGAACTTGGCGGGGGCTGGTAAGATGGCTAAGCAAGTCAGGGTACTTGCTGAGCCAGCCTAATGCCGGAGTTCAATCCCAGAATCCATGGAAAGCTGGAAAGAGATCCAACTCCACTGAGTTGTCCTCTGACCACCTCAGGTGCCTCCACACACTTTTGTTGTTGTTTTGTTTTTCAAGACAGGGTTTCTCTATGAAACAGTCCTGGCTGTCCTGGAACTCACCGAGATCCGCCTGCCTCTGCCTTCCGAGTGCTGGGATTAAAGGCGGGCACCATCACCGCCTGGCTTACAAAATGCATTTTTGAAAAGTACATTTTCAAGTCATCCCAACCTTCAGCAATCAACACTGATCACTCCACAGCCATCTGCCACCAAGATTACAATTAATAAAGGCTCAGAGGATCAAGAGCATTTTTTAGCAATGGAGTTTTGTTTTGTTTTTTTAATTAGGGATTTTGTGTACATAACGCTACACACACTTAGCACAGTATTGAGTATTGTAAATATAGCTTTTGGGGGAGGGTGCGGGGTTCGAGACAGGGTTTCTCTGTGTAGCTTTGTGCCTTTCCTGGAACTCACTCTGTAGCCCAGGCTGGCCTTGAACTCCATCTGCCTCTACCTCCCAAGTGCTGGGACTAAAGGTGTGCGCCACCACCACCCCCCGGCAAATATAGCTTTTTTGTATGTACTAGAAAACCAAAGAGTTGAAGGGGAGATATGGTGTACCTGGTGAGGCAGAGACGAGGCAGAGAGGGAAGGAAGGAGTGGGCAGGGCAGCGGCAGGCTCCAGATCAGGGCTGAGAGGACTGGGGTTGTCAACAGACGTGCAGCAGAGGGAGTTTTCCACAGATGAAGATGTCTGACAGAAGAAGGCAGGCGTGCAGCACAGGCCAGGCGCTGGAGCATCCTGTCCAAGTCAGCTGGGTGGGGAAGGAGACTGAAAACAAAGCCCATGCGGATGTATGATAAATTAGGGGAGACCTTGCTCCAAAGAGGTTGGAGGGTGAGGACCGGCACCTGCAGGTGTCCTCTGGCCTCTGTATGGGTACCCACTCTCATATACGCACACACAGACACCCAAACACAAAAATCGGCTGTGAATAAATGGGCCTTGTTTTGACACTTATAGACAGAATTCCCATGTGTAGCTTTGCTCTGTATATTTAAGGATTATAACAAGGAAGTAAGAGAAGAAAAAGAACCCAGTAAAATATGAACAGCTGTCACCAAGCCTGGAATTCCAACTCAAGAGGCTGAGGCATGAGTGCCATGAGTTTGAAGCTAGCCTGGGCTACACATCCAGAGTGATATAGCAAGACCCTATCTCAAAAATAACCAAGTATTAAGTTATCTATAAATGGTGGGGTTGTAAGTTTTCACCTGCTTGTCTTCCTCAGAATTCAGCAACTCTGCAGTGAGTGTGTATTAGTTTTATGGAATTATTTTGGAAGCAGACCTACTTAAACATCTTCGTTTGCCCTTTGTAAATGGTACTTCTACCTAAACCCAGGCTTGGGATTTGTTTAGCAGAAGAAAACATTTTGCTTTAGTGCATGTGGGCTGTTACAAGAGAGCAGCTTAGACTGGTTCATCACAACGGTCCAGGCTTCTTACTCATCTCATCTGTTCTGGAGGCTGCGGGGCCAAAACTAAGGTGCCCGCACAGATGGCATCTTTTATGTGTCTCACAGTGAAAGGACAGCAATCTCGTCAAAGCCTTTTTTTAAGTAAAGTTTTATTCTTTGAGAAGCTCATGCACATATACATATACAATGTGTTTTGGTCATATTCACCCGACTCCTTACCCTAACTCCTTCTCCAGATCCACCCCCTCCAAATTCACATCAAAATTCAGTTTAAAGTTGTTTCACCACAAGACTCTGGCTCCCTGTAATTCCCGGTGATGATTACCATTTATTAGTATGAGACACTTACTAGGTGCCAGGCTGTATCAGAGTACTTGCAGTGATTTGACTCTGACAGCGCCCTGTAAGGTGTGGTGATATTCTCATTTACAGAGCACTGCTGTTTTTAATGCTCATGGACAAGTTTCCCATGAGGCATGTTTGAATTACTGTTTAGTCTGAAGCTAACGAACTTCAAGGTCACTCCGTAAGTTCAAGCCAGGGCTGGGCACAGGCAGTTCAGCTACAGAACCTTCCCCCTTCTCCAGCATGTGGTCTAGATGAGAGGAGGCCTGAACCTGTGGAGTAACAGCAGTGAGAAGGGAGGAGGCCCCAACCCAGATCTGCCTGGGCTCCGTCATACTTACGCCTCTTTCCGTTAAAACTGAATGCTCTCATAGAAGCTGTTTAAAATATATCTTTATCTTGCCTTACGACATTAGGAATAATCTAAAGAAAACTAACCTGCGAGTAAAGCACGCTACGTCTACAGCGTTAGCCTCCATAGGCACCAGCAGTGAGCAACCACCACCAGTCAAGTCCTTACGGTGATCGTCTGGATAGGACAGGTCTGCAAACAGTCGTCAGCCTGTATGGCAAGGGCATTGGGAGTGGCAGCGATTGGAAATGGCTGTCTTTGCATTGACCCTGTCAAATCTACACACACAGGATGCTGCAAAGGACTGGCTGACACACCAACACTCCCAGAAACTAAAATTTTACCAAACCCTAGGCCATGTGCATGTTGCCAGAAACAAGACACAGTGGTGCAGGAGGTGGTATATCAATACTTAATACCATGGCACATAGACTAACTATTTTGAATTAAAGCCACTTGAAAATAGGTGCTGGGTCATCCTGACTCTTCTGTTCCAGAGCAGGTGAAATTGTTAAGGGAAAGCACCCTTCTTAAAGATAACTAGACCGAGGCTTACTGAAATACCTCAGCTTTTAAGCTCCTCAGGTAGTGGAGTTGCTTCCTCAAATCTTACTGTTTGGCCACTTCAGCGCAGCCTGCCCTGCTCTGGGTCTTCCTTGTATGGGTTTCCGTGACATGTACAACTTGTATGGGATAAATTTGCATGCTCTCCTGTTGACCATTCTATGTTGCTTTATTGCATGGGCCCAGCCAGGACCCTAAGATGGAGGTGGAGTGTTGCAGCCCCTTACTCTGGCAGAAGCCGCACTGCTTCAGACAGTGCGGCCTCTCCTAATAGATGGAGATGGCAAGGGTAGAGGGTGAACTGTGAGGTACTGCTCCAATCACTACTGTCTGTTATAGTGGGGTAGTTTTCCTTGCTAGCTTAAATTTTTCTTACTGCTTAGGACTCAGGTTTCTAAGTGTCTGTTCTAAAAGTCAATGTTCCTTTAAAGTTTTCATCTTCCTAACAGGCACAGTGGGGACACTCTCCGTTTAGGATGTGGGAATTAGCCAGCGCTACAGCATGTCGTGGAGGTTGCTGACGGGACACCAGCTCTGCAGGCTGTGTCTTTTCAGAAAGCCGCAACCAGCTCTGAAAATCAAACCTTCAGCATGTGTCAGCTATGAAACGGACAGCCAGACCAACAAAGAAAACACGAGAACAGTGGAAAGGCTCCAGGCATGTTCCGTTGACATCAGGAAGATCCGCAGACTGAAAGCATGGGTGCTTCTAGAGGATGACACCTACGTTGAAGAGATTGCAAATATTCTGAAAGAACTAGGAGCCAACAAAACTGTGATCGCCAGTATTTTAGAACGCTGTCCAGAAGCCATTGTCTGCAGTCCTGCTGCTGTTAATGCCAAAAGGAAACTTTGGCAGACGGTCTGCAAAAATGAGGCCCACCTAATCCAATTAATAGAGCAGTTTCCAGAACCTTTCTTTACTGTCAAGGACCAGGAGAACCAGAAGCTGAATGTTCAATTCTTTCAAGAGCTGGGACTCAAAAATGTGGTGATTAGCAGGTTTCTGACGACTGCCTCCAGCATCTTCCATAATCCTGTAGAGAACAACAAGCGAATGATAGGGGTTCTCCAGGAGAGCTACCTAAGCTTAGGTGGCTCTCAGGCCAACGCCAAAGTGTGGCTACTGAAGTTATTAAGCCAGAATCCGTTCGCTGTGTTAAGTTCTCCCACAGCTGTAGACCAAATACTAAAATGTCTTCAGGGACAAGGTTTCACAAACTCTCAAGTTCTCCAGCTTCTGTCCAAACTTAAAGGGTTTCTTTTTCAGCTTCAGCCAGGAAGCATCCAGAACAGTATTTCCTTCACTAAGACTACTTTTGAGTGCACAGATGATGAGCTGCGGCAGTTGGTTGTGAACTGTCCCGTGCTGCTGTATTACCCTGCCCCCGTCCTAGAAGAGAGGATCCAGGCGCTGCTGAAGGAAGGAATCTCCATGGCTCAGCTAAGAGAGTCACCAATGGTCCTTGAGTTAACACCACAGATAGTCCAATACAGGATAAGAAAGCTGAACTCTTTAGGCTACAGAATAAAGGATGGGCATCTAGCAAGTCTAAATGGAACAAAGAAGGAGTTTGAGGCTAACTTAAGCAAAATGCAAGCCAAGCAGGGAAGGCCACTGTTTAACCCTGTGGCATCATTAAGTGTGGAAGAGTGATGTGGAGCTTACTTCTAGCAGGCAAAGTGACCAATTCACAAAGACTTAAGCAACTCAGCTTGTAAGCACTACTGAGTATCAGGACCTACTGAGCTTCTGAGTGGTGTTCAAGCACCTCATAATCGATGGCCTCTGACTCTTACTGTATTTTAAAATATAAAATAAATATAAATTGTGTTTAAATAACATCAGTAACTTTGACATTGAACTATTACTCCAAAACATCATATAGTGTGATAGTTCACATGGATAGTTTTGAAGGAATTGCCAAGTACACACTCTTTTTTTTTTTTTTTTGGTTTTTTGAGACAGGGTTTCTCTGTGTAGCTTTGCGCCTTTCCTGGAGTACACACTCTTGATGGGGGTACATGAACATTTTTGTTCCTAGAGCCACTACAAAGTGTAATTCCTCACCACCAGCCCTGAGTCACTACGCGGCCAACACACATTCCTTTCGAGAACTAGCTTCACCTTGTGTTTGGAATGAGCGTCTCTGACAAGTGTCACCCATCCAAAGGGATTAGTTAAGAGCGTACTGCTATGGTCAGTTTGCAATCTTTTTTTTTTTTTTTAAGATTTATTTATTTATTATGTATACAGTGTTCTGTCTGCATATACACCTGCAGGCCAGAAGAGGGCACCAGATCTCATTATGGATGGTGCTGGGAATTGAACTCAGGTCCTCTGGAAGAACAGCCTGTGCTCTTAACCTCTGAGCCATCTCTCCAGGCCAGTTTGAAATCTCTTAAGGAACGCACACATTTGTTATGAACCTGAGGTTCATGAGAGACCAGATGTATTAAGAGCTCAGTTCTGGTCATCCTCAGGAACAGAAAAGATCCCCACCTTTCCCTGCACAGCACAAGGAAGGAATGCAAACAGACCGTGGGGAGGTGTATGGACACTGTGATTCAAACTTCACTCAGGCACTTGACTACAGCTTCCTAGAGAGCCTGGAATCCACTTCAGGTGACCCTACTTTTAGTTGTAGTGTTCCCACTTTCATTTCTAAATCTCGTGCCAAGATAAACATTGCCCACATCAAGACTGGCTCACTCAGCGCTACAGTTTGTAACAACTGTAACACTCACTGGTTGTAATGCACACCCAGCTGACTATGCAGTGTGCACAGCTTCTGAAATATAATGAAAATGCGGCCAGTATCCTTTGTCCATTCTCTGAGCAAATGCAAGTCTGTCTCACTATCTAAATCTGTTCAGTTCCTTAGTTGGGATATTGAGTAGCAACAAGTGCTCAGGAAGTTAAGACTACTTACTGTTCTACAGTGAGACTCAAGCTACGGCACTTACCCAAAGCACTCAGGACTGCCAAGACCAGAGGCAGCTTAGTGACAGAGTGCATGCTTCACCTCAGATTCAGTCACAAGTGTGTACTTGAAAAGACGCGAGAGACAGCACGGGCTTCATTCAGTGTAGCGCAGAATGAAGAGCATCACTGATCCATCTAAAGAGCTGGAGTTCCTTCTACGTGTGATGGGGAACCTCTAGAGCATTGTCCTGGCAATCAGCAGTAGTGCAAGTGCTCGCCTGCTCTCACAGCAGGTTTGGAACACATTCCAGGCTATGTGGTCCTCTCTAGTTACCTGTCAACTGTGGGGTGGTTAGTAACAGGCAAATGACCAAGTACAGAGCTGTGAGAAGTCGGAAGTGGAGATAAACATCAGCACCACTTCCATTGCTGTAGCCCTTAAATAAACATCAGCACCACTTCCATTGCTGTAGCCCTTAAATAAACATCAGCACCACTTCCATTGCTGTAGCCCTTAAAGCTTTGGCTGTAGACAAGATTGCCACAAAGCGGCAACTAAGATGTAGAGAAGTGACTAATACACTTGGAAAAGGGCAACCACTGGTTGACCTTATCAACAGTGACTGGAGGAGTAGGGAAGCGAGAAGGCCATGTGGGGTGGGTTGATAGGAATGAAGAGGAGGGAGGGTTCAGGACACAGATCAGCAGAGCATTTGGGACTAAGAACTTCAGTTAGTTTTGATTCTGAGAACTCATATAAAAAAATGCCAATGTGATGACACTCACTTGTAATCCCAGCTCTGGAGAAGTGGCATGGGATCCCTGCGGCAGCAATCTAGGTTGTCCCCCTAACAATATACAGTAGAATAGTGTCCCTAGGTGTAACTCACTGCATTCACACTTGAGTGTGCCTAAGCAGAACCCACCAAAGTTGTTAAAGTCTTGGCCTACCCTGCAGAGACCGAGCAAACAGATGACAAAACCTAGACATTCCGTTTTCAGTCTTAGTTGATTAAATTCTAGTGGAATTCTACTCTTCTGTCTGCATCCAAATACCATGTTTGTAAACCATCACCCAAAACAATGGCTACAGCAATTCCTGAACTGCCATGTAACTGGAAGTTTTAAGAAGATCCTGTTCACAAATTGCCTTTATTTCTGTAGGTCTTTATGAAACATTCCATCTTTGCAGATCATAGTCCTTTATTATCAGATTCATGTGTTCTTTCCCATCCCTTTAATACAAAAAAAAAAAACCCCGCATTATTCAATCAGCTATTTTCATCTGACATTTCACTAAGTACAGTATTCATATGTCAACATCAGATCAGTTATTCAAGTGGATCACACAAATTTATCTTCACTGTGCCAAAAACCCACTCAAAAAAGAAGCTGAATAACAGACACTTCCAGATATACACAACACCCATAGTTTCTGAAGTGAGCTAGTCCTGTTTAACAGGTCACACTGCTAGTCTACGTCAATAAACTGGAAGAGACCTAAGTATACAGCTGTACACATCATCAAATGGCAAGTTCACTTCAGTTAGAGCACAGCTAACTGGACGCCTCTACAGTTCTCCGCTACTGTTGCAGAATTCTACGTTAGCATTTAAGACAATTGAGAAAATTTACCAGGTGGCTTTTCTGTAGCAGAAATTAACTATAGCCATTTCCTCAAGTGATTTTAAAGACAAGCAAAGTTGAAAATAAATATGCAAGCATATATAAACTAAGTCTACACTTAGACGAATTCAAGTACAAAGCACAGCAGAGCCTTTAAGTTAGAAATACAAACCAGCAATGAATCAATAATTTCTAAATAGCAGGAATCAAGTTCTCTAATACCATTATTTAGATCATTGAGAATGGGTCTATTAATTTTGGAATTAAAAAAAAATATCATTTGTTAAGACATTTCACCAGATGTACCAACAAATGTCTTAATTATATTGCATGAACTAAATGGCCATTTAATTCCTTCTAAATTGCACTCCTCAGTGATTTTAAGTTTTGTGTAAGCATAAAGGTTTCAGAACATTTACAGATTTGCTTGCAAGTCCTGCTGTTATTTATGAATGCTTTTAAAATTTCTATTTTTATCCAGATGTTGACCCACATTACTATAGAACAGTCTTAAGAGTCACAAACATTTAAAACCTGCACGTTAGGGTGACGTTCTCAGGGACACTACATCTTGACTTCTTTGTGTCAAGGCACCCCTCCCTTCCTCTCTCCAGGGAGTTAGAAAGGGCAGAATGGAGACAGAGTTCTAGTTTTAGGTATAAAGAAAATTAAGATTTTTTTTTCAGACTTAGATTATAAGATAAATACCAAACATAATGTCAGTTATTAAATTTTCATGAAACTGAACACTAAAACAAAAAGAAATGGACTTTTGAGTTACGTTCTATGAGAATAAATGAGCTATGATGACACATTAAGACACAACACACTTACCATCCATATCAAACAAAACGTCAGCTCCCTATCTGAAACTGGCTTGAAAAATGGTATGTCTGCATCTGCTTTGAAGAGTTATAAGAGAACATATCTTAAAAGCATGAATAAATTTCGCTGCAGATGCAGCTCAGTTGGTACAATACTGGTCTAACATGCATGTAGCCCTGGGTTCCATCCCCAGTATCACATAAACCAAGCATGGAGTTTCATGCATGTCTGTAGTCCCAGCACTTGGGAAGTGAAGGCAAGAGGATTAGGAGCTCAAGGTTTTCCTCAGCTACATAGCCAGTTCAAGACCAGTCTAGGCTACAGAAGATCCCATCTCAAAAACAAACAAACAAAAAAAAACTCTATATAAGTCACTGAAAGCACTTATGTATTTTTTTATTCAAAGCCAATGTATGGAGCCCATCTCATTCATTTAAAGAGTCAATCCTCATGTATTTGTGGTTGCTTTTATTGTATTTTTAAAGGAATTGCTACTGATAATTTAAGACATCCTAAAGACAGAATATGCATGAAGGATTATCTTAGATGCTTCAGATAATTATAAGAACTTAAAAATTCATACGTGTTCCTTCTTAATATAAAACTCTTCCCACACAGCTTTTGATCAGCTAAGAAATGTTCCATAGGCACTGTGGGGTGTATTAATGATGGGACCATGAACCCAACTAAAGCATATGTTGGATGCTAACTACTGACAACAGCTAACAAGCACTATCTTACCCACTGACACCAGGAAGCCTTTACCTCAATTCAATACTCCTGAGATTCTTAAGAGGGAAAACTAGTTTTACAACCTTTAAAAGAATTCACTGATAATTATATGAACTGCACATATTTAAGGTATTAGAAAAGATGTTTTCTTTTGTAAGGCATCAATGATTAAACAAATAAAATGTTTATCTAACAAAAAACAATTAACACTATCATAAAACCTTTTATCTTCTAAACTTTCGAATTCCTGCTACTTTTCTGCCAGCTTAAATAAGAATGCCTCTTGGCCTAAACCACTATAGTTATAAAAAACTAAGACATCTGAAACTATTAGGCACATCAAAGGTACAGTTTATGTAGTTCAAGAGTCCCTTTGTAAGGGTCATATGAGTTACCTGGCACACTGTACACATGGAACTGTAAAGTCATCTACTAAGTTGAACTTTCACATTTTTAGTCAAACTGAAAGACTTAGAGCAAATATTTAAACATACCATATCTTCAGTTACAACTGAGTAAGTGTAACGTTTTACCAGATAGAAAGCTGAACTTAAGTATGAAAAGCCTCCATACACTGGCATGGTATTGGTCTCTTCTTGTTTTAGATGAAGCCAGCCATCGATACTTTCAACCCAGGAGTGTAGCGGTTGACTGAGCTGTAGTCTGTACTTGAGCAGTTCAATGCCACTGGCAACATATGCTGTGGAGAGCAAGTGTGCCAAGTGTGCAGTGTACAAGTGTACCTCATCTTAGTCAGACTTGTCTTTCTTCTTTCCTGATAAGGGCACTTTGTTTACAACAGCAGAACCAACAGCGGTCACACCTCCAGCCACAGCAGACACGCCTCCTTTCACCAGCCCTATTCCCATGGAAGGCACAGTTGTAACAGCTGTTTTGGTCACCTCCAGACTCTTTCCACCAATCCAAGCCACACCACCAATGGTGGCGCCAACAGCTCCCTTTGTAACACTGAAGATACCTCCAGTCACGCGAGACAACATGCCTGGCTGCTGCTGTGGGTGATCTTTCATCGACCCTAATGAGAGAAAATAGTATGATGATTAAATACAAGTCTTCCTAAGAACAGTACAAACCATTAAGTAACCTTCCTTACAACCAGGAGCTTCATCTCATGAGGTCCACTATCTTGAGTGAACAGGAAGGAGACCTTGCCTAAGTACAGCTGCAGAAGTTTTATATTATACCTTGGTCCAGAGCTAAGTCTTTTGAAGCAAGGTCTCGATAATATAGCCCTTGCTTTCCTCAAACTCACAATTTTCCTACTTTTGCCTCACAAAGACTGAGATTATAGGCATGCACCAGCACACTTAGTGTTGTGTAGCAATTTCCTCACAGATTAAAATCTTCTATTTTGGAAGGAAGCTGGTTAAGACACAGAATATTTTACTAAAAGGGAGATGAAATATTCCATTCTGCATAGAAGCTCCTTAAGCTCAAAAAGTAAACAAATCAAAACAGCTTCAGGAAGTTCCTGAAACTGACCAGATTCACTAAGACCCTCCCTCCCCAAGCATATATAAACAATCAGGACTGCTGAGAGACATTCAGACAAGCTGAGGTGCCTGGAAGAAGCACAGAGCAACCTAGAAAGAACACTCTCCAACCTGTTGAGCTACCTTTAGGCTATATAATATGCTCTAGGTTTCCAGCCTCTGTGAGCTATCACTCACACTGGAGTGGACTTTGTTGGTGTAACTGTCTTTAAATCATTTCTACTCCTATAAGTAACCCCAATTAAACTCACTGGTTCATCAAGTTGGACTTTGGTCTATCAGTGGTTCCCTATTGAGAGTGAGTCCATATGTCCATATGTACCCTGAAATAGTATCACATAGCATGTGTGGCTCAGTGCTAAGTCTTGTCTATAACAAGAAATACTGTAGAGACTAAACCGCTTTCTACAATATAATCCTATACTAAAAGATACATTTTAAATATCTCCCTGATTTATAGTTATGTTAATAAAATTTTACTCTAAAAAGTATGAAAAAAAAATATAAACATATATATCCTTCAATTTCTTATGCAGGATTCAATCAATAATTTAAAAAATCATCTTCATATAATGTGATTCTCAAGATTTTCTGGGGATCACTAAGGATTTTGGGGGAGGGGACACATGGTAAAAAAAAAAAAGACCTCTTTCAAAATAATATTAAGATGGCATTGTCTTTTCACTTCAGTCTCTCATAAATCTATAGCTGAGAGTTCCAGAAACTAGGTACAAACACAGACTGATTGCAGAAGCAGCTGCAAGAATGCTGTCTGACACTCCAAACAGTAAAGAGATTTACAAAAAAATACAAGCAGTATCACTTAGGTAACAAATCTCTTACTGGAAAGTTCTAACATTGAGCTTTTCTAAGACACAAAGCATAAGTTCATCTTAAGGCTTCTTTTTTCATTGCTTTACATTCGAACTGGGAAAATCTTACTGATTATTCTAAATAGTGCACCAGGCAGGAACTAGCCCGCAGACTTAACAACTGGAACGACATGAAATTAAAGGTTATTGCACAGCCCAAGAAACAAAGAGAAGGGCAAACAGCTTACGGAACAAGAGAACATCTTCGCCAGCTGAGCGACAGACAGAGAACTAATACCCAGAGTTTATTCTCATAAAGTACAAAAATCATAGATATAAAAAGCAACAGCCAATCGAAGCATTTTATATCCTTAGCCCTCTGGAAAATGAAATTAAAACTACTGTGAGATACCATTTCACCCAAGTAAGAATGGCTATCATCAAAACTTAACAAGGCCAGATGCAGTGGCACATGCCTTTAATCTCAGCACTCTGGAGGCTGAAGCAGGCAGATATATACCATGTCATCTTTTTTGTTTTTCTAAATACTTATTTTTCACATTAACACACAAAGTATCATTATGGCATTTGCAAGCAAAATCGGTTCTGATTTCCCCCATCAACATGCAAAGTTCCCAACCAGCCAGGGCTACATAAAGAGAACCTGTCTCAAAACAAGCAAACAAAAATAAAAAACTAATAGCTGATGCTGGTGAGGATTTGAGGAAAGAGAAACCCTTGTTCCCTGCTTGAAGGAATGCAAACCAGTACAGCCATTATGGAAATTAGTATGGAGGGCTCTCAAAAATTTAAAAATAGAACTATCCTATGACCCAGTTATGCCACTCCTGGGCATATACTCAAAGATAATATACCATACCACAGAGCTACTTGCACATTCATTGCTGCTCTATCTACAACAGCCAAGAAACAGAACTAACCTAGATGCCCACCAAGAGATGATATTGAAAATGTGGTGCATATATACAGTGGAATTATATTCAGCTATAAAAAGTGAAATTACAAAATGTGCAGGAATATGAATGGAATTGGAAAGTATTATATTAAGTGAGGTGAACCAAACTGAGAAAGAAGTAACTATATATTCTCTTTCATATTTAGATCCTAGCTTATATGTGTATATACAAGTAGGAGGAAATGCAGATAAAACCTAAAAATCTAAAAAGGAAATCAAAAGAGGGCAAAAAAAGATGCTGAGGAAAAAGACGACATGAAGGCAAAGGGATACATGTGACCGGAAAAACAGAAACGAGACAGAAAAAAGGAGGTGAGAAACGGGGAATGGGAAATGAGCTAAAACAAATTTTGCTCGAAAATGCCATGATACTTGTATGTTAAATATGGAAAATGAGTATTTAAAAATGAACAAAATATTACACGGGTGTAAGATACAGCCATTGATAAACTTGTTTTTAAAATTCAAATATTAAAACTACTAAGCATAATACATTTTAAATTTTTAAATGGTTAAAAATAAAGGATGTTGTAGGATGTTTTTGTTCTTTTGGGGGACCCTCCACCCAGCTCCCAAATAAATCACACATGGAGGTTTATTCTTAGTTATAAATGCTTGGCCTTAGCTTGGCTTGTTGCTAGCCAGCTTTTCCTAAATTATCCTGTCTACCTTTTGCCTCTGGACTTTTTCCTTTTCTTACCTCTGTGCATCTTACTTTCATTCTTACTCTGAGGCTGGCTGGGTGGCTGACCCCTGGTGTCCTCCTCCTTCTCTCACTCCTAGATCTCTCCTCCCAGATTTCTCCTTCTATTAATTCTCTCTGGCTGCCAGCCCCGCCTATCCTTTCTCCTGTCTTACTATTGGCCACTCGGCTCTTTATTAGACCATGAGGTGTTTTAGACAGGCACAGTAACACAGCTTCACAGAATTAAATAAATGCAACATAAACAAAAGTAACACACCTTAAAATAATATTCTACAACAAAAGGACTTAAGATACAGTTAAGCACTTGAATATATTAGTTATAAAATTTTATTAAATCCTAAAAAATAAAGCAAGGAGCTCTGTGTCATCAGACATGCCTGTAATTAGTGTACTGAGGAGGCATGAGGACCTCAGTTTAACGTTAGCCCAGGCTACATAAGATAACCCTGTCTCAAAAAATAAGAATGTTTAACTTTATTATAATACACAATCTTTTCCTGAAGATGAGGACAAGGGAATAGTGGCACATACTTGTCAGACAGAAACCCTGTCTCCAAAAGACAACAAAAGAGGTGTTTTGTTTTGTTTTTCTTTTTTTGAGATAGGGTCTCACTATGTAGCCTTGGCTGTCCTAGAACTCACTATGTAGACCAGGATGGCCTTGAACTCAGAGATAGCCCTGCTTCTCCCTCCCAAGTCCTGAGATTAAAGGCATGCACCATGACACCTGGTTAATAAGCTTTTAAAAACCAAAACACAGAAATAGAAAACATACATTCAAAAAATATGTATCTGTAAATTATGTATTAAACATATACAAATTGTTCTTTTAAAAAAAAGCAGAAAATTGAGCTAATAATTTTCAGGTTATTTTTCCACTAAACTAAATTAAACCAATTAGATAGTTCCTCTGTGTATGTGGGCAGGGGGAGAGGTCTCACTATGCAGCCAAACCTTGAACTTGATACCTCTGGCTTCTGCCTCACAGTGCTGGAATTACATGTGTGAGCTACCATGGCAGACAAGTGCGTCCATGTTCTTTTAGGCTTACCTATAAGATTTTTATGTTATTTTTAAATTTTGGAGGTTTTTTGTTTTATATCTTCCCAGAAATTTGATTTGTGCTTAACACTGTGGGAAGAAAATGCAATACCTAGAGTTAGGACATCTAGCCTAGGGGCCACATGCAGCCCTAAGGAGGCTGTTGTTTATGTTAAGCTTAGAAAGTCTATACCAAAAACATGAGTGAAATACTACATGCATTTTCTGTACAGAGTCAGGACATTGAGGGACAGGAGGTAAACAGTGTTTCCAAAGCTTTTAGAAGCAAGTATGAGAGTAATTCATGTCACAATTTTCAAGCTAAAATAGTTTGATTTAGAAAGACAAATTAAGCAGAGCCCTAGATCATATATGAACATAGAGAGGTACCAATTATAATGTAATGAACAATAGGAATTTTTAAAATCTCAAGTCTTGAATTAGGTGTAGTTGTGGGCAGGACTTCAAAAATAAACAGTCCATCCTGTATGTCCCACACCTTTGTAAATGAAGATGTTTTTGCTTGTGAAATGGTCTTAAAATAAAAGTGCAACAAAAAAATAAACCTTAAATAATGGAAATTGTGTCTTTACCCCACAAGGTCTGTGCTTTCTTATTAAAGGCTAAAAATATTTATTTCAATTATTTTTGGACCGTGTTTATTGATCAGATAAAAAGGCTATGATTCTTTATATTTAATGTTTTTAAATGATCACAGCTTTAATTTACCAGTACATTCCTTCCACTCTTAGTGTCAGGTACATGCTTACCTTCTGGTGGTTCATCACTAAGATAAGATGGAATTTCTTGATTTTTATCTGCCTGATTCATGATCACCTATAAAACAAAACATATTTCAGAATAAGACTACCACTTCTCACATGCTGTATTAAATTAACTTAAGCAATTTTATTTAGATAGAGAACATTTTTAAATGCCTACCATAAAAGTATCTCATCCTATCTCCCATTTCAAACCGTAGAGTTTACAAAGGACTTGAAATTACACTAACGGACAATAGGAATTTTATCAGCAGCACTAATGAGGAGCAGCAGTGATTATACAAGTTTTCCTTTGTTGTTTTTACTGTGAAACTTCAACTGAAAATTGCTAGAGAAAGAGCTGGACAACAATAAACTGGAAAAATAAGATCCCTCTCCATACAGATAAACGCCTAGTGTAAGTCAGCAAGACTTAAGTGTTTTTTGTTTTTCTTAGAGTTATACACAGAATTGAAAAACCTGTGGAAAAATAAACTATGGTTAATTCTAAGTAAAGGTATGAAAGAACTTTAAGAACTAATAAGCTGTGCTAGGATGAAGAAACTATGGTTAGAATTCCTTTTCCCAATTCCTTCATAATCTGAAAATATCTGTTGTTGTTTTTTTTAAATGAACATGACTAAGTAAAGGCAAGACAAGATTGGCCTAAAATTGTTCTTTATAATATCCTATCTTGCTTGGAGAGAAAATAAGGACTATGATTCCAGCAGTCAACTACGTATTCATCCTGTGTCTCTATAGCCCTACAGTCAACTAAGTATTTGTCCTGTGTCTCTCTGGCCTTACAGTCAACTGGTATTTGTCCTAAGTCCCTTCAGGTCTACAGTCAACTAAGTGTGCATCCTGTGTCTCTACAGCTACAGTCAACTAAGTGTTCATCCTGTGTCTCTAAGGACTAAGTTATTATGTCTATGCATAAACAAGGATACTGTGAGGAGGCCAGGCTGAGGGTTCAGTCAGTCAAGTGCTTACCACAGAAGCATTGAGGACCTGAGTTCTGCGTCCCAATATCCACTTTAAAGAAAAAAAATTAAAAACTGGGCACATGCTTACCCAGAAGTGCTGAGGAGGCTTGCTGGCCAGCCAATCTAACTGAATTGGTAAGCTCCAGGTCAGTGGGAGACCATGTCTTGAAAAAAGTAAGGTGGAGAACTAACTGAAGAACACAGCAAATATTGACCTCTGGCCTCTACATGCACACACATACTTGTGCTTGCATACCTGTAGGCCATCATACACACACAAACACATACATACCAACACAAAATGAAGAATTTTAAGACAATGTGAAAAGAACAATGAACTTTAGAACACTGATTAACAAGTAGTGATTAAGCTACGCAATGTCCAAGGTACAAAGGGCAATCAATCCCTGCCATAGTGAAACAGTCACACTAGTTGGGGAGGATAATATATGAACACTATAGTGTATGTCAAACAGTGCTAAATGTTCCAGAAGTGGAGGAATGGAACAGAGAGAAAGGGGTGTTTTAAACGGATCATCTGTGAAGGCTTCATTTCAGGTGCATCCCCAAAGGGAAGATATCAGATATTTGGATGAAGAGTCCTCAAGCACAACAAACAGCAAGAAAAAGGGCCTGAGGTGAAAGCTTATCAGGAGCAGCAAGTAACAAGAGCTAATAAAGAATCAAGATACTACATCAAAGTGTGATAGATGTTGAAATCAAAAGAATGGGGTCTAGGGCATACAGGCCCCTGAAGGCAGTGGTAGAAATTGGCTTTTAGCCAAGTCAGGTGGAAAGAAATAAGACGCACTGAACAGAATAATGAGGTGTTCTGAATTACTTTTTTTAAAATATTAAAACAGGTGTGGTGGTTCAGGCCTGTATTCATAACACTCAGGAAGTTAAGGCCAAAAGACCAGGAGGAATTCAAGGCAATCCTTAGCTACCCAGCTATGCCCTACCAAAAAGAAAAAAAACAAAAACAAAAACCTTCTGAACTGTGGAAAGAACAAAGAGCAGGAAAGCTCAAGCAGTCACACAAAGACCTGTACACTCTATTTCAGTAACTCACGCCAAAAATACAGCAAAATGGTGACCTGGGTATGGGTGGTAGAGCAGATTGTAGAAAGTAGAGACTTTCCAAGGTAATTTCAATTTCATGTATTATATCTTGCTATGGCTTTACAACCTAAATCCTAAAACAGACTTCTGTGGGCCTAAAATCCAACAATACAGATCATGTGATTGATAAATATCTTCTAGTTGCTCTGGTCAAAGTCCTGACTCAAGACACTTAGTAGCAGCACTTGATCTGGTCTAATTTGTGAATTTAGCACATCATTTCATATGATTAAAAAGAGTAATAATATAATCTTGTACAAAAATAAAACAAAACAAAACAAAAGAGTATCACTTGGTACATTACTCCAAGACGAATTCCTGACTAACTTGACTTAATTAGAAAACTCCCTCAAACTAGAAAGCTATATTTATTTCCATTTGTATCTATAATCATGGTAAGAACATAACAAATTTTATAGTATAATGTTCAAGACTCTAGCATTAGAAACCCTAAGTTTGAATCCCAACTGATATAAAATATATGGCAAAGGAAAAAATAAGAGATTTAAAATAGTAATTAAGATATTCCAGTCCTAACCCTAAAATGAGAATACTATTTAACAAATTCGAAAGCAAAACATGCAGAAAATCCTGGAAAAAATATGTGTGTTCCTTCTGTGGAAAAAAAAATGACTAATTTATAGCCACTTTCTTCCCCCAATAGACTGTTAATTTCAAGAGAAGACAAACTTCTGTGTAAACTATTCATTATATCCCACTATAAAACACACAAATCTATATAAATATACCTATATACACAGAAATATGTGGTTAACTGGCTGATGGTCAACATGATCAATAGACACTATAATAATCTATACAGAAATTTGAAAATTACATGCAAACATACATCTTACTTCTTTTTAGGCAGAGTCTCCTATGTAGCTCAAGCTAACCTGAAACTCAAATCCTGCCTCAGTCTCACAAGTGCTGGGATCACAGGAATATGCCACCACCCCCTGGTTCATCTTACATATTTTAACTGTAATTCAAAAATATGTGCGAATGTGATTCCAACTGTATTCATTTCAAAAGTGTCCCTATCTCATAAATCCCTACTAATGGCATTACATTTTCCTCCTACTAGAGAACACTTTTTAAAAAATTATTTTTCCTATTTTATCTATATGTATCTTACATCCAATATGGAATATTACCACATATAGATCATAGCTGCTTTATAATAGCCTACAGACATGAACATTAATCTAAACATGAACTGACTTCATCCATCTGTGGATAGGCAATGAGCAATCACATGCAGAATAACAATGCCAGATCTGTGCTTTAAAAAACTAGCTAAGAGTTCTTGTCCATAACCAGGTGAGGAGTCTCTACTACAAGTTTCCAATACCATTAATTCTGCCATGCTTTTCTTGCTATGAGGGACTATATACCCTACAAATCCTTAAACCAAACTAAACCCCTCCTCCCTTAAAAAAAAAAGCCACTAGCTAAAATCTTTAACACATCTAAGGAAACACCAGCAGACTGAATAGATAGCCTACAGAATATACATCATATAGAGGATTAATATCCAGAATCTATAAAGTTAAACACCGAAAGAACAAATAATATAATCAATAAGTGGGCAAGTGAACTAACCAATTTCCAATATACACATTAAAACGTACTCAACATCCTTAGCCATCAAGGAAATGCTAATCAAAACTGTAGATTCCCTCTCACCCCAATCAGCGTGGCTATAATCAAGAAAACAAAAAACAAATGCTATCAGGATTAGGAGAGACTAATGGGATCCTTGTATAAATATCTCCTTATAAGATCTCTAGGCAAGCACTCTCTTCTACTCTATCATTTTTACTTTACTCTGATTTCCTCATAGCTTTTATTATCACTTAATATATATTTAAGTGTATCCCTATTAGAATGTAAACTCTGTGACAACAAAGATTTGGGTTTTGTTCATTACTTCCTCTTCAGATCTTTAATGTCTAACATAGTCAAATACTTGAATTTTTGTATAAAGCCAACTTAGGTATTAATACAAGCTTACGGGAAAGATGTAGGGTGTTAGATTTCTAGTATGAGCAACCAAGTATGCAGAAATGATAATGAAGACAGGATATGTTAGAAAAGAAACCACTTCATCAAAAGATGAAGGGCTTCTGAACAAGTTGTGTTGGAACATCCACAGGAGTTTTATGAGATACCTTCAGGGAATCCACAGAAGACATTCATTAGGCAACTGTACTTAAGAAGCTGAGCTAGTCTGAGACAAGCTGAGCCTGACCATGGCTTTAAGTGATAACCATCTATAGAGGTGCTTGATGTGATCACAACAGTGAGTGGTGAGAATGGACTTAGAGCCTGCATGAGATTGTTGGTATTTAAGAGACATCCAAAGAAGAGAATTTATCAAAAACAAACCTTCAAATGAATGGACAGTACTCACTGAATAGTTAATATAGCTTCATAGACGGCAAGAAAGGAATTTATAAGATTCCTAAAAACTTAATGCAGGCATTAAAACAATTTATCAGGATCAAATGCTGGAGGGAAGTGTTAATTATCACAGAGATTAGTATAGAAGATACTATCAAATGATCTGATCATTTTTACAATGCTCACAAAGACTGAGTCCTGAAGTTTTAACTATGATTGAAGTAGGAAGCCAGGTGTTCTGCAACCCCTGGAGACGGAAGCAGGACTACCGTGAATCTGAGGCCAGCCTGGCTACAGTGAGCTCCAAACCAGCCAGAGCTAGAAAACAAGACTGCATCTCAAAAAGAAAGAAATATATAAAAGTTACCCGTTACCATCCAATCCCTTGAAACAGGAGTCACAGCTGATTGTGAGCCTCTGTGTGAGTGCTAGGAGTTGAACCCCCAGTCCTCTAGAAGAGCAGTCAGTTTTTTCAACCACTGAGCCATCTCTCCAGCCCCCCCAAATTATTGATTTCTACACAAGCCATTCTGTTCTGAACTCATTGAGTCGTTGGTCTAACATACACTTGAACTCTCCGTACTGCGTCCTGTTATGCACTTAGACACAGACATGTACTACTCTAACCCAGAACTAACTCACACGGGAATACACTTTCCAAGCAATTACCACTTTGACCATTGCTTAAGAAACAAAATATAGTATCTGTTTTTTAGGAGCTCATGATGCATACAAGTGTCTAGTTATAAAAGAGGGCAGTGATGACAACAGCCTTTAGATCAAAGCGAATGATTTGTTTTATAAACATAGTCAGTTCCATCTTTTGGTCCTGACATGGACAAACCATTATAACATCAACTATATGGACTTCTTTACTACAGACATGACAGCAGATTCAGCAGCAGAAAACTTTAATGGGAAAGGGATAATTCTTATCTAGTACAAAATACTACAGCAGCTGGCAAATATATTGAGCAAATATCAATACCACTATTCCCTAGAGAGCAATTTATTCCAATAATAGAAACAAGTAACCAAACACCTATTCGAAACGTTTTCCTCTGTTGTGTGTGTGGCTTTTTAAGAAAAATAAAATCACTGGTGAAGAAATGCTGTTTGTGAGTAACATTTTATATAAAACGGGTTTTTTGAAAAGCCTGTGAGTATAATCCTCTAAAGTCACACAAGTTAACCGTATAAAGCTCAACTACAAAATAGAGTGTGCAACACTTTTCCTTCAAAGTCACTTCAAAACATGTTACACAAGTAACAGTCTTGCTACATAAGAAAAGACTGAGCTAGGCATGGTGGCTCACACCCATAGTCTCAGCTCTCGTGAAGCTATAGCAAAATCACCTCTAGGTAGGCCAGCTAGCTACATAGTGAGGTCCAGACCAGCCTAGGCTATAGAGTGAGAGCCTAGTTAGGAGAGAGGGAGGGAGGAGAGGAGGGAGGGAAGGAGGAGAGGAGGGAGGGAAGGAGGGGAGGAGGGAGGGAGGGAATTCTGCATGTGCTCTACAGAAACTGCCACATCCTCACTCTTTTGCCAACTAACTCTGAGGAGTTTCAAAATTACACATATACTAACAAGCAGTGTACAACAGACACCACCTTGCTGTCTTTATGCTTCTGAGGCTAACAATACTGAACACCGCCTGTATAAAGGGTGGCTCCTGCCAACTAAATTAACAGCAAATGGATAGAGGAAAGGCAAGAGTTTGTCAAGAAAAATGTATCAATGAAAGTTTTAAAATCACACACAAAATGACAAATAACAATACAGTCTCAAAATAGAAAATTTTAAGTGTTGTCCTTAAACGAAACGTGACACAGGATTAAAATATTCTGCCAAGCCAGAAAACCAGTACATCAGTCATCCTCACTAAAATACACTTCATTGCTTCAATAGATACTGGCACCCCTACTTTGTGGTTTGAGCTTGTTGAGACAATGAATGAACATACACACAGAGACTCTACTCTTAATTGTATGTAATCTGATGCAACACCATCAAGAAGTAGGCAAAGGGCAAAAAAAACTCAAGGACGGAAACAGGAAAGTTAAGATTTTCCCAGAAATAATTAAAAAAAAAAATCAAATACCTGATTTGTGAGTGTATTTGGCTAATGTAAAAATCATTTAAGCTATAAGTGCTATAACAAAGACCAAAAAAGTGAAAATAAAAAATGAAAGCAGATCTATATGACTTTATTAAACATTGCTAAAGCAGGAGTGGAAACACACTTACCTGTTGGCGTGACAGCCCTTGAGGGCAACAACTAGTAGACGTTTTAAACCCTAACCAATAGCAGATACAAATAGCCACAATGTTTCCTTTTGGATTAGCAGTGTTCACAAAGGCAGTATCAAATAAGATTCCACTTCCTAGTCTAGGTGTTTCTCACTCTTCCCAGAAGCCTATTCTCCCCCTCACTGATCCACCTTTAGCCTTTAGGCACAAGCCTTTTTTTTTCTTTAGCAGAGGGAGTGACGTGGCAGGAGAGGCAGAAAATGACCCTAGAGGCTAGAGCTGACTTGGGCACCTCCTTCCTCCTCTCCTTCGCTGTCCACTCAGCACACCCTAGTTCCTGCAGAATCCCCAATGTAAAACGTGAAGAGAGACATCCAATGTGATCCGGAGTGGAAGCTCGGGGGCCAGTCTAGAAGCTGCGTGTGCACGGCAGGCTCGGTTTTGGATTAAGCCTGGGGTCGGCAGGGACAACACTGACGGGTGCTCCCGGACTCCCCAGTCCTTCCCTGACACTGCCAGCGCCCCCTTCATTCCCACACCTGCGGGTTTAGAACAGGCGTGGGAGGGGAGTTCTCAATTTAGGAAGAGCAGCGGGAATCTCCGCTTGGAGCCCTGGACTTGAACCCAGCCTGCCCGTTTATCAACAGGTCACAAGTTAAGTGGGGCGCGGAAGCCGGGCTCCTCCTCGGACGCCCCCACCACCTCCTCCTCCTCCTCCTCCTCCTCCTCCTCCTCCTCCTCCTCCTCCTCCTCCACGCCAGCCCGACCCAGGTCAGGCCGAGGCTTCCAGGAGCGAGTCCCCCACCTCCCAACACGGCGTCCGCGAACTCACGGCCCCGCCGGGGGTGACCCGGCCGCACGACCTCCATCCAACGACGCCCCGCCCCTCCCCCTTCCCGCCCAGTGCCCCCCAAAAGGCCAGGCTGGGGCGGCCAGGCCCGGGGCCGCGCAGGGGAGGTGCAGAGGGGCTAACGGGAAGGAGCCGGAGGGCGGCCAGCCAGGCCCGCGCCCCCCAGCCCCGGCACTCACCGCGGGGTCGGGGCCGGAGGTGCGGCCGGGCGGAGGGAGGGAGGGAGGGAGCGGCGGCGGCACCGACGACTGCAGCGGCGGCCGGGGCAGCAGGGCCCGTGACGCGGTCCGGGGCGGCTGCACGGTCCAGATGCTTCTCCTCCTCCTCCTCCTCCTCCTCCTCCTCCTCCTCGGGGCTCCGGAGCCGGGCGCAAGGCTGGCTCCCAGGCGGCGGCGGCGGCGGCGGCCTCCGGCTGCGGACGTGGCGCCTGACGCGACCCGCCCCCTCCGCAGCCTCCGGAGCTCCCGCCCCCTCCCGCGCCGCGGGTTCCTCCGCGCACGCGCACGCGCGCTCGCGCCCCCGGCGCGCCCCCCTTCCCCCCCCCCCCCCCACGTCCCGCGCCCACCGGTCTCTCGGCGCGCGCAGCGCTCCCAGC
The DNA here is from genome assembly GCF_949786415.1 of Peromyscus eremicus. Lineage (NCBI taxonomy): Eukaryota > Metazoa > Chordata > Mammalia > Rodentia > Cricetidae > Peromyscus > Peromyscus eremicus. Next base: position 44,493,535 of record NC_081434.1, read on the forward strand.
AGCCCCCCGCCCGCCTGCGCGCGCCTCCTCCGTCTCCCCGCCCCCCTCCGCCCCGGCGTCCAATCAGAGCGGGCGAGGGGCGCGCGGGCGGCCCGAGCCTGCGGGCGCGCGGGGCGGTAACGGTTATGGGGGTTTAGGGCTGCTCCCCTGGTCGGCAGGCTCCCTGTCTGCTGCGCCCCGGGGCGCCATCCTTTAGCGGCCGCCCTAAGGGAGTGCCGGGCGGGGCCTCTGTCAGCGCTTCTCCTCAGGGCAGTCTGCGAGCCTGGGTGACGGGGGAGAGGGAGAGGCGAGGCCTCGCTGGAGAGTGTGAGCTCTGGGGTCCCCTGTCCCCCGCGCCCTTGCCCGTCCCGCAGCCGGAGTCAGTGGGAGTTAAAAATCTGCCCGGTTTGCCCTCATCACACACAGCAGCGCTTCGTGAGGTGCCAAGGCCTTGCAGGGGGCCTGGAGTTTGGGTGACGGAAAAGGTTGGTTCTTGGTGGTGAGACATGAGCTGGAAGGGAGAAACACTGCCCACCGTGTCCCTCCTAACCAGGGCTTCTTCGGGGTCCTGGGACGGAGACCGCCCCAGAGGATGCTGTCTGCAGAGTCCTGCAAGTCCAGCCCTGCCTCAGCTGTGGTGGGAAGCGGACACTGGGCTTCCAAGGGACCTTGTACTACGACTATGAGGCTGTTTGGGGGAGCAAAGGAGATAAGTCGCTCAAAGGCTGCTGGACTAGCTAAATGCTGTTAGCTTTTCTTTGAACACGTTTCAGACAAGACAGTAAACGCACCCTAAGCTTTTTGAGAGGATAAGAAGACATGGTGGGTGTAAAGGGGCTTTATAAACTGAAGTCTTCCCAAGATGTGCGATTTATCTTTTTACGACCTAATTAGCAAGTGGAAAAAACCCAGGGTGGAGGACTTCAGTTTTTAAATGAAAGTAGTCGGCATGGTGTAACTGGAGAGTAAGTGTTGACAGGACTCAGAAAAAGGTCTGCTAAGAAAAAATCCTGAGAGGGAGCTAACTTTCCTCTGATTCTTAAATAGAATGGACTAGAGTATGACTTAATCGTTATCAAATTAGCGAATTAAATCCATTTAGATCACTGTGCTGAAATTATGATAATCTTGTTTTACAGAACTTAGTTGTATGATTAGGAGAGTCTGAACTGTGGTGTCTACTGCACATTATCTTTTACTGTCACAGAATCCTGAGTGCTTAATAGGATTTTAATAGGTGACTTTCAAGATTGAAAATTACAATGTGCAAAATTACACTTTATAACTTTCTTCCCAAAGTTGACTTATGGTTTTGCTAGTTATTAAGGCTTAATTCAAAGCAATGATTCACTCTATTTCATAAACTAATGAAGATACTGGGGAGCTTTTGGTTCCTTCTGAAACTATAATTATAGGTAATCCTGTATTTCTTAGAATTCTGACCCCAGTCATTTCTTACTACCTCAGTCTCTTTTTACCTATAAAAATGAATAGCATCGGCTGGGCGATGGTGGTGCACACCTTTAATTCCAGCACTCAGGAAGCAGAGCCAGGTGGATCTCTGTGAGTTGGAGGCCAGCCTGATCTACAGAGCAAGCTCTAGGACAGGCACCAAAACTACACGGAGAAACGCTGTCTTGAAAAAGCATAGCATCTCATTCAGTTCTTACCCGCTCCTGTCTATAGGAGAATATCTATGAAGATCTTGATGAGATTGTTTCTATCTTGACTTCAGATACCTTGATGCAACCCGAAGAAGCCCCAGTGAAATCAGACCCTATTTATTTTATAGGCTGATCTCCATTGTAGTTTTGTTGTTTGTTTGTTGAGACTGGGTTTCTCTGTGTAGCCATGACTGTCCTGGAACCTGCTTTGTAGACCAGGCTAGCCTTGAACACAGAGATCTGCCTCTGCCTCCCCAGTGCTGGGATTACAGGCGTGTGCCACCACACCCAGAACCATTGTAGTTCTTGATCTTATTCTGTAATATCTTTATTTCTAGATAGTATTTTGAAAAAAAAATATGTCTTCAAATGAGTTCTTAAGGGAGTAACTTAGAGCAAAATTTTCAATACATTATAAATTATAGCTGAGCTTATGACTCAATCTAGAGCACTTGCCTAGTATGCCCCAAACTGCACCACCACCACCTAAAAAAAGTAAACTAGCTTAAGTGGCTGAGTTTTACTCTAATTGGTTACATTCAGAGAGTTATTTACCTTATTGAGACTGGAGGAATAACAAGTGATATTACTTAACAGGGTGGGGTAGTTCAAAATGTTAAGACCAGAAAGTAGCAAGACAGAAGACAGAACTGTGAAAGCAGACATAAGTCATTTATATGCCAATAGCACTGAAGTTGAAAAGGTGGTCCAGCCTTCCACCCCAGGTTGTGAACCTGGTCCAGTTCTTTGCACTCTGCTCCTGTGTTGAGCTCTGTCACCTTCGCAATGTTTCCATTGGACTTTATAAGACAAATTACTCAGTGTAAGGGCAACTTTTTTTTTCTTCTGAGATAGGGTTTCTCTGTACAACTCTGGCTGTCGTAGAACTAGCTCTATAGACCAGGCTGGCCTTAAACTCACAAAGATATGCCTGCCTCTGCCTCCCAGGGGCTGAGGTTAAAGCCATACGGCACCACAGCCCAGCAGCAACACACTTTTTTATGTTTCCTGTGTAATACATTCTTTTGGTGTTTTGAAATTAACTGAATTGTAGATAGCAGCTTTGAATAGGTTACCATCCAATGTAAATAATAATGCTTTCCTATTCTCACATTCTTACTGGTGTCCTGGCACAGTTACTGAAACTGTTCTTGGTTTGTCCTTCCCTTGACTCACTATCCCTTCTAATTTATGATTTGACATGAGCTGTTAGGTTTTGTCATCTCATTTCTGTCAATAATGAGGCAGACACTTCTGTACTCATAAAGAAGCGGAAGCAGATATGTTAATTTAGTCTATCTTTACAACTGTTGAAGATAAAATTCTACAATTTGTGACCTCAACCCAAGTTCTTAACCATCATATTCTTGTTTAAGATGAGATCTCTAGCCGGGCGGTGGTGGCGCACGCCTTTAATCCCAGCACTCTGGAGGCAGAGGCAGGCGGATCTCTGTGAGTTCGAGGCCAGCCTGGACTACCAAGTGAGTTCCAGGAAAGGTGCAAAACTACACAGAGAAACCTTGTCTCGAAAAAAAAAAAAAAAAAAAAAAAGATGAGATCTCTATATAAGCCAGGCTGGCCTCAAACTTTTGATCTTTCTAAGTGCTGGGCTAAAGGTAAGCCACTACATTCGAATTTAACCAGTATATTCTGAGAGGAAAGCAGTCCCTGAAATCTAGCAAATGTCCCAGTGCTATCAAGAAGGCTGTAATGTTGGTAGGAGCTGGCCTGACATAACTAGACCTTGGAATTTTCTAGTTAAAAAACTTCAATCAGCAATGGTCAAAACAGAAATAAGACCACTTTCTAATACTTGAACAAAATCATGACTGCTGTCCAGGTCACCAAATAGAATACACAAAGTGAGAATGACAAACTAGTAAGTGGCTGTTGCTTCTTCACTGCTTAACAGTTTTACTCACTCTAGCCTTTCCTCTTTATAGGTGACATTTATGAAGATAACGAATCATACAATCATCCCTGCTTCATCACAAAAGTAAGGCAAGAAGGTTCTACTTCCTTAAACCCACCTTCAGAACATCTAACTCAATCCTAAATCTAAATAGCCCTGCTTTACATCCTATGACTGAGATGCCATCTGACTCACTGTGATATGTGTTCTCCATTTCTCTGATGAGTGATAATCTCAACCTGTCCAGCTTGCAGGAATTCTTGGTAGTCTTTGGCTAAAGTACACTGACAATTCTTTGTGTTATCTGTACCAACTATTTCTATGGAGTGGAAAACATGCTGTGAGGTAGAAGATAGACATGAGTAGTGGAGCTGGGAAGAGTGGTCCTAGAAGACAGCCCAAGCCCTCTTCCTTTTGTACAGCCTGATCAGCTACTGCAAATCCTAGCTTCATATCCACCACCCAGTGGACAGCCTATACAGCTGCATGGGCAAGCATCTCCAGGCGCAGCCCATCCCAAACACACCCTGTTCTTGGCACATCCAGTGTGAGGTCCCCCCAGCTATAAGGCACCATGTCTGAGAGGCTCAACTGCCACCACTGCCAGGGTTCCTTGCAGGGGAAGAAGTATGTGCAGAAGGATGGTAACAACTACTGCCTGGAGTGCTTTGACAAGCACTGTGCTAATACTTGTGAGCAATGCCACAAGCCCATAAGTGCAGATTCCAAAGAGGTGCATTATAAGAACCGCTACTGGCACAACACCTGCTTCAATTGCAACAAGTGCCGTCAGCCCTTGGCCAGTGAGACCTTTGTGACGTGGAATGACAAGATCCTGTGCAACAATTGTGCCACTCATGTGGCCATCCCCAAATGCAAAGGGTGCCAAAAGGATATTGTGGCAGGAGATGAGAATGTGGAGTACAAGGGTACCATCTGGCATAAAAACTGCTTCACCTGCAACAACTGCAAGCAAATCATTGGAACCCAAAGTTTCTTCCCTGTAGAGCAGGAGTTCTACTGTGTGGCTTGCCATGAAGCGAAGTTTGCCAAGCGTTGTGTGAAATGCAACAACCCCATTACATCCGGAGGAATCAGTTACCAGGATCAGCCCTGGCATGCTTCATGCTTTGTATGTGTTTCCTGCTCTAAGGAGCTGAGTGGGCAGCGTTTCACTGCTGTAGATAACCAGTATTATTGCGTGGATTGCTATAAGAACTTTGTGGCCAAGAAATGTGCTGGATGCAAGAACCCCATCACTGGGTTTGGTAAAGGCTCCAATGTGGTAACCCATGAAGAACATTCCTGGCATGACTTCTGCTTCAACTGCAAAAGCTGCTCTGCAAATCTGGCCAACAAGCGTTTTGTATTTCATGAGCAGCAGGTGTATTGTCCTGAGTGTGCCAAAAAGCTAATGACTTGACAAGGGCTCCTGTCCTGTAAAATGGCATTTGAACCATGATCTGTGTTCTTACTCTCTCTGCCCTGCACCAACCATAGGGGAACAGTGGGCTTTCACCTCTATCAAGTTGCTCCTCTGTCTTTTCTTACATTTCACAGTATTATTCAGCTAAGGGCACAAGTGATCATATTAGGACTCAACATAGAACAACCTTGCAGCAAAAGTAATTTCTGTGTTGCTGCAATGGAAAAACAAAAACTTACTCTTCTACATGTTTCTTATAGATCAGAAAAGTAACCATGTAGCCACATGATTTAAGCAAGAAGCATCAGCAATAAAGCCTCCCCTGAGACGTTCCAGGCTCAGCTAGGATCTACTGTGTAGTCACACAACATGCAAGAGGTGTAGCAATTGCTCCAACTCACTGCTTACCCTCTTCTGTGAACAGAAAAAGAACTTTCCAGAATGCATGGTTTAACTTCCTCATCAAAACTTTTGTGCTTTCACATTACATGAATCTCCAGAAAATAAACATTTTGAGCCAGGTGGTGGTGGTGCACACCTTTATCCCAGTACTGGGGAGGCAGAGGTAGGCGGATCTCTGAGTTTGAGGCCAGTCTGGGCTACAGAGACAGTTCTAGGACAGCCAAAGCTGTTACAGAGAAACCCTTGAAAAACAAACATTTTGAATTTAGCTGTAATTCTCAGCTGACCTTTTCCACATACTGACTTTCTTCTGCATGTTTCTTATAGATCACAAAAGTGCTAACCGTGTAGTGATTAGGGACATGGAAATCAAAGTGATGGTGAGGGGTTAAAGAGATGGCTCGTTTGATATTTGCTTGCCATGCAAACACGAACACTCCTGTAAAAAGCTGTCTAGCACTAGAAGATAAAGGACAGCTATATTGGTGGTGTGCTTTTGTGGCCCCAGGGCTGGCATCTCGAAGACAGGCAGATCCCTAGGGCTCATTGACTAACCAACCTAACCAATCAGTGAAGAACAATCCAGGAAGATGCCAGAAGTGATCTGTGTCCTCTGCATGTGTATATTTGCATACACTCAAACATACATGCCCCTCAGTGAAAATCTACTTGGTTAATTTTTTTAGTCTAAATACCATTAATGGAGAGAAGCCAAAACACTTATTTTAATAGAAATGTAGACTTGAACAAACACTTGGAAAAATGGCTTGAAAGTTCATTTACTTATAAAATGATACACTTACATTGTGATCCAGATATCCCACTAGATATCAACTCAAGCAGATATACATATATACAAAAACAAAATGTTTTATAACAACTTAAAATTAGAAATGTCTAAGTACCCTATAATTAGTGAATATATAAACAGATGTTGATACATATGCTCAGTGGAATCTACTTGGAAACAAACTACACAAAATGAATAGGTACCATTCTCAGTGAAAGACTTAAGACCAAAAAGTATACATACAATATGAATCCATATATATGACACTGTTGAAAGACAAAAACCATAGAAAACATTTGTTGATAGGAAGTAGGAATGGTTGACTAGAGGGCCTTGAGGGATTTGGAGGAAGCAGTGGAACTTCTGTTTCTTGATTGTGATATGGGTGTACAATGTATCTGTCAAAACTATGCTAACAAATTATTAATTCATAAATGATACTTCAGTAAGCTTGATTTAAAATAGAAAAAGGCTGAAATGGGAAAAATACAGTTGAAATGATGTGAGCCCACCTGTCACCATGAATATAAAGGCTCTTCTAAAAGTAGACATCCCCTCCATGCTCCTAATGGACAACCCTTCACGGGAGTATCAATAATGCTGCTAAATTTTAAAACGCTCCGTTTGCACTTAGATTTTTGCATAATTGTTCATCAGATTTGACCACAGTTGGCTACTTTCTGCTCTCAAATGCCCTTCTATAGAAACAGAAACTTGAATACCACTGTTTGAGTCTGGGCTCTATCCTAGCATAGTGAAACATAGATATGCTACAGTAATTCTGCTACAGGTCCTATTTTTCCTGTGGACTACTGCCTGGGCTTTGTCCACATTCCATTTCTGTAATCTTGTTAATTAAGGAAGTTTTCTTGTAACCAGGATAATCTAACCAAAATATGGAGTATTTTTACATATTTCCCATATGTTTAGCACTTGATAAAGGACAGATATTTTAATGTTAAAGAGCTTACTCCATTAAAAAAGACATGTCAATCAAGCATTATAAATTAAATATGATACAAATAAACCCTAAAATGAGTAGTCAAAAAAGTTGGGATTAAGCCAGGAGGTGGTGGTGCACATCTTTAATCCCAGCACTCCAGAGGCAGAGCCAGGCGGATCTCTGTGAGTTCGAGGCCAGCCTGGGCTACAGAGTGAGTTCCAGGACAGGTACCAAAACTACACAGAGAAACCCTGTCTCGGAAAAAAAAAAAAAAAAAAAGTTGTGATTGAATGAGTGCATGAAAGATAGCTATGGGGGACTAGAGAGATAGCTCAATGGCTAAGACCACTAGCTACTCTTTTTAAGGACTAGAGTTCAATTCCCAGCAACCTCCCCAGAGGCTCACAATCATCTATAATTACAGTTCCAGGAGTTACAGTGCCCTCTTCTGGCCTCCAATGATATAGGCTTGCACATGTTACATATACATCCATGCAGGCAAAATTCTCATATACCAAAAAAGTCTTCTTAAAGATAGAGGGGTGGAGAGATCACTCCGTCTGCAAAGTGCTTGCCTTGCAAGCATGAGCACCCAAGTGCAATCCCTAGGGCTCATTTCTGTTTTTAACCACAGTGCTGGGAAATCAGAGATGGAAGGATTCCTGGGGCTCATTGACAGTTCCCAGGCCAGTGTCAGTGTCTCAAAAAAAAAAAAAATGGACAAGCATCTGAGAAATGACACCCACCCAAGGTTGTCATCTGGCCTGCACATGCACTTACACAAAGATATAGCTATAGATGTGAGTTGGAAAAAGAATCTGGATAAGAAGGGACTTACAATTTTGAAGGCAGACATCAAGATATAGCACTAACTTCTCAAACATTCCATCCTATTGCTATCACACCCAGCTTTGTCATTATCTTTTAATAAGTGTAAAAATGGAGCTGGATAGTGCTAAGTCACCACAGAAGAACCATTACTGTTACCCACATAATATAAAAAAGAGGACTGAAGCCGGGCGGTGGTGGCGCACGCCTTTAATCCCAGCACTCGGGAGGCAGAGCCAGGCGGATCTCTGTGAGTTCGAGGCCAGCCTGGGCTACCAAGTGAGTTCCAGGAAAGGCGCAAAGCTACACAGAGAAACCCTGTCTCGAAAAACCAAAAAAAAAAAAAAAAAAAAAAGAGGACTGACATGAGCCTCTGCTTAACCTTGGAGCAAACAACTCCAAATGGTCAGAACTTACACAGCATTAGCTTCCTCAATGGTGTCTTAGGGTTTCTATCAACTGAAAATGGGCATAACTCACCCAGCATTAGCTTATCAACGGTGTCTTAGGGTTTCTATTGCTGTGAAGAGACACCATGACCACAGCAACTCTTATAAAGGAAAATATTTAACTGGGGTGGCTTACAGTTTCAGAAGTTCAGTCCATTATCATCATGGCAGGATATGGTGGTGTGCAGGTATACTTGGTCCTGGAGGAACTGAGAGTTCTACATCTTGATCTGCAGACAATAGGAAGTGAATTGTGTCACTAGGTGTGGCTTGAGCATAGGAGAACTCAAAAGCCCACCCCCACAGCGACATTTCCTCCAACAAGGCCATACCTACTGCAACAAAGTCACACCTCCTAATAGTGCCACTCTTTAAGGGGGGCATTTTCTTTCAAACCACCGCATTCCACTCCCTGGCCCCCAAAGGCTTGTAGCTATATCATAATGCAAAAATGCTTTTAGTCCAATTTCAAAAGTCCCCATAGTCTATAACAGTCTCAAACTTAAAAGTCTAGTCAAGTTCAAAGTCTCTTCTGAGATTCATGCAATCTCTTAACTGTAATCCCCTCAGCAGATCACATACTTCCAACATATACTGGCATAAGAAATACATTACCATTCCAAAACATAGGAAGGGACCATAGTGAGGAAATACTGGACCAAGTCAAGACCAAAAACCAGCTGGGCAAACTCTAAACTCTGCATCTCTATGTTTAATATCAAAATATTCTTCAGCTCTCCAACTCCTTTCAACTTTGTTGACTACAACACACTTGTTTCTCTTAGGCTGGTTCCATTCCCTGTTAGCAGCTCTCCTTAACAGGTATCTCATGGCTCTGGTATCTCCAACATCTTGGGGTCTCCAAGGCAATTCTGGCTTTAACATCACAGTTGCACATGATGGCCTCTCTAGGACTCCATTCAGGGACACCCCTGACACATGCCTAGCCTCAGCAACTTTCCTCAATCACTCCTTGACTATAAAGCCAGAACTACGTGGCCAAAGCTGTCAAGTTCTGCTGCTTACTGGGATTGGAACATGGCACTCTTGTTCAATTACAACTTCACCTGCTATGGGATAATCCTTTCCTATACTGTGAAAATGTGTTGCTCTCAAAAGCTGGCCAATGGCTAGGCAGGATTTTCAGGAGAGAGAGAGAGAGGTAGAGAGAGTGCTGGGAAGAAGGGTGGAGTCTGGAAGAGACACCATGAGAAACAGAGCAAGCAAGATGGGAAGTATAGACATGAGGTAAACCTCTGGGCAGCAACATAGATTAATAAAAAGTTATGAGCTAGCTAAAAATGAGCTTAAGCTATTGGCCAGGCATTTATAATTTAAAGTTTTTGTGTGATTATTTGGGAGCAGCTGGTGGGACAGAAAAGTCTACCTACCATTCACCAGCTTTCTGTCTTCCTTAATTTCCTTCACTGCCTAAGATTGGTTATCTTGGAACTTGCTCTGTAAACCAAGCTAGGCTTGAATTCAAAGAACTTTCAATTATATCTTCACCAGGTTTCTGTTTTCAATGGTTTCCTTCACTACCTAATTTCTGCTTGGCTGTTCTGGAACTTGCTCTGTAGACCAGGCTGGCCTCAAACTCAGAGACCCACTAGCCTGCTGAGATTAGAGGCATGCACCACCACACCCAGCTCTAAGCTTCTCTTTAATTCCTTTTCACAAGTTGGAAACTTAGCTGGGTGGGATCTTGGGTACCACTTGTAAGCAAAGGCATGAGAGTCTGTGAAAAGGGAATGAAGGATTTATTAAGATATAAAATGAGGAGAAAATGTACCCATGGATACAGAACAAAGTAAACAGCCAGCATGGTCCTCTGTTCTGCCTGTGAGTGAATGGAACCACTAGTCCAATCTCTGACCACCACAAGAGAAGGCAGGCATGCCTCTATCCTCAGTTTTAAGCAGTCACATAAATGGCCAAGAGGCCATGCCCTAAGGCTGGTACTCCAAAGCTATTGGTTGAACCAATACCCACTACACTCCCTTTATTTCTTTTCTTAATCTGTTTATTTCCTTGAACACAAGATGTAGCTCCTTTCCCACTTTCTGGTGTCCCTTTTCAACCTCTACATTTTATATTTTTACTTACTCAGCTTGCTCCTTTTCCTTATAAATCTTCATTAGAGTTAACACTAAGAACTACATGACAGAGTCATTACTAGGCTATTTTGAGGTTTTCTCTGCCAACAGAATTAATCCAAAAACTCTTCAATTTAGCCTCAGGCAGACTTTTCAGAGAAGGGCACATTCTTCACCAAAATAACACAAGAATGATCTCTAGGCAACATGCTAAATTCTCCTCTGAAACCGCTTGAGCCAAGCCCCACAGTTCAAATCACACTCAGCACCACTGTCTTCCATGCTCCTACTAGGATGGCCCATTAAGCAGCATTTAAAATGTTCAACTGCTTTTCTATTCCATGATCTCAAGGTCTATATTCCTTCAAACAAAAGCATGGTCAGGCCTAGCACATCAAAACCCCACTTCTGGTACCAACTTCTGCCTTAGTTAGGTTTTCTATTGCTATGAAGAGACACCATGACCATGGCAACTCTTATAAAGGAAAGCGTTTAATTTGGGTGGCTTACAGTTTCAGAGGTTTAGTCTGTTATCATCATGGAGGGACCTGGCAGCATGCAGGCAAACATGGTGCTGGAGAAGGAGCTGAGATTTCTACATCTTGATCTGCAGGCAAAAGGAAGTGAACTGTGTCACTGGGCATAGATTACATATAGGAGACCTCAAAGCCCACCCCCAAAGTGACACACTTCCTCCAACTAGGCCATACCTACTCCAACAAAGCCTACTCCAACACTTCCTAGTAATGTCACTCCCTATGGGGGGCATTTTCTTTCAAACCACCACAGAGAGGAAAAGGTTTATTCAGCTTACACTCCTACGTCATTGTTTATCACCAAAGGACCGGAACTCAAACAGGACAAGAACCTAGAGGCAGGAGCTGATGCAAAGGTAATGGAGGAGTGCTGCTTCGTGGCTTGCTTCACATGGCTTGCTCAAGCCTACTTTCTTACAGAACCAGGACCACAAGCCCATGGATGGCTCCACCTACAATTTTCTGGGCCCTTCCTCATCAATCACTATTTAAGAAAATGCCAAGCCGGGCGGTGATGGCGCACGCCTTTAATCCCAGCACTTGGGAGGCAGAGCCAGGAGGATCTCTGTGAGTTTGAGGCCAGCCTGGGCTACCAAGTGAGTTCCAGGAAAGGCGCAAAGCTACACAAAGAAACCCTGTCTCGAAAAACCAAAAAAAAAAAAAAGAAAGAAAGAAAGAAAAGAAAATGCCTTGCAGCTGGATCTTATGGAGGCATTTTCTCAATTGAGGCTCTTTCCTCTCTCATAACTCATAATTCAAGTTGACATAAAACCAGCCAGTACAAATGGTAAAGGGATAAATGGGGATTGGTGAAAACCAGCAAGATGGAGCTTTATTTAAAAAAAAGAAAAAGTCTTTGAAAACTAACGCTCAGAGTCTTTTGTTGCTGTGTGCAGTAGCTGGTTGTAGAGAAGGAACATGGATGGTCGTCTCGAGAAGTGAGACTTACTGATGTCAGTGTTTTTCATGTGATCCCATGTCATGAAAACTCTCAAGTGAACTTCAAGTAAGAGATCTTCTTGGTTTGGCCTCTACTTATGAACAGTTGCCCATCATCTCCTTCAGGCATTGAAGTCTGCCTTCTAAAAGGCATGGTCTTCCTTGTACAGTAAAGGCTAAGTATCCCTAGCGTCTTGCCTCAAGTCAGTGGGGATGGATTTCCACCAGCCTGAAACACTAATAGCATCTGCAGAAGCAAATGAGTCAGGGATGGTAAGAACTCTGTTTTAGGGTATTGTTTAAGTCTGCTCTTCATATTTACATTGAAATGGGAAGGAAACAGCAGCCAATCCTCATATGAGTGTGAAGAAGCTAACATTAATACCTCCGAGCTGAAATTTCCGTCCGTGATGACTCGGCCTCCTTTCCTTCCTTGTCTTCAGGGCACATCCTTATGAGTCTAATCATTTCTTTTCCAAGAGATCAATTACTTTCAGCTCCTCCGTGCTGGGCTAGTTAATAGCCCAGAATACAGCAGTTACACAGGCGCTGTTTCATAGAAGGCTAGATTATAGAAACAACAGAATTGAAGGAGAATATAGAGGGCAGCACTTCTACACTTAGAAAATACCTTAGCTTCAACTCCTTTGGTCTCCTATCAAGATTTCCGGAGCCTTGAGAGGATGGAACTTAAGTTTCACGGTAACATGATTAGGCAGTAGGGCCCGGAAACAGTCCAGTTGCTATAACCACTCTGGTTTTGCATCATGATTCTGCTGCTTTGGTCAAGTTTGCTGCTGCTTTGTTGTTTTGTCTTTGTTTTTAACGGGTGTATATGTTTGGGAGTGTGTGTGTGTGTGTGTGTGTGTGTGTGTGTGTGTAAGTGGGTCATCCTCAGTAATGCTACTCATCTCCTTTGAGACAGGGTCTCTCAATGGCCTGGAGTTCACCAATTAGGCCAGACTGGCTAACCAGTGAACCCCAAGGATCTACCTATCTCTTCTTCCTCATTTCTGGGATTACAAGTACACGCCACCGAGCTTAGCAAGTTCACATGGATTCTGGGACCCAAACTCAGGCCTTTATGACTGTGAGGTCTGAGCCATCTCCCTAGCTCTGGTCAAGGTTCTTAACTCATCAGGACTTCTTTTCTCTCATTTCAGAAATGGGAGCTAATAGCCCTCATCCCCTAGGAGTGTGGTGATGATTAAATAATATAACTGTGTTAGTCAGCTTTCTATTTCTATAACAACCACCGGAGATGATCCACTCATAAAGAGAAACAATTTATTCTGACTCATGGTTTGAGAGATTCTGGTCAATAATTGGTTCATCCTGTTGCTTCAAGCCAGAGATCAAGCACATCATAGCAGGAGCATGTGGCAGGGAAAAACTCTCAACTCATATCTGTGAAGCAAATGAAAGGAAGAGGAAGAGATGGAGTCCCACAGCTCCCGTCAGGGGCAGACCTCAGTGACTTCTGACCTCCCACTTGACCTACATTCTGAAGGTTCTTCCAACTACCAGTGCTGCCTGATGAGCAAGCCTTCACCTTATGACTCTTTGGGGGACACTTGGGATCCAAACTATAGGAATAATGTGAAGGGAAGGGCAAGGTAGAGCTCAGTGGTAGAACGTTTGACCACAGAGAAAGTACTCAGTATACAGTAGCTGTTTTCCGATGACGGCAGGGTGGACAGTCTGGTTTTGCCAGTTATTAACTCTTTTCTTTCTACCATAGAGAGGCCTTTCAAGGTCAACTTGACCTTTTTAGGGATAAATGCTTTGTCTTTTACAGATGTCTTCACTTTTCCTTCCCAAGCTTCCTGCTTTTTATAACTGAGTTCATGACAACATGAACAAGGTGAATGGATTCTTGAACCCTCCCCTCAGACCTCATTGGTCTTCTGGACTTCTCTGACTCTCCTGTTAGTGCCTTTTCACCCTGACTTCTAAACTTTGTAGAACCCCAGGGTTCAGGTGTAGACACCTTAATCAAAAGTGATTAGTAAATTCTATCCATTACATTGCCCCTCATCTTAGTACTATAAATTTAAATATTCATGTTCTGGCTACTCTTAAATCTATAGCCATAGTCCATGTCTTTGACCTGAACAACAGATTTCAGGTATAACTGTCTACTGGAAAGTTTCCACTGAGGTCTATGATTGGCATTTCAAACCTGAAGTACAAAATTCTTGACCTTACTCCTCAAATTTCATCTTCTATCAGACTTTCCCAAGGCAGTTGATGCAATTGCATCCTTGTAACTGCTCAATTAGAAATCTTGGAGGGATTCTCTGGTCTCTCTTTGCCCACACCTTTTATCAACTCTTTGAGGAAGTCCAATTACATCCATTTTCAAACATATTTTGCAAACTCGATCAATTCTCCCCACTTTGGCTTGCTACTATTGTGACTTAGGCTCCTACTATTTCTGTCTGGACTATAGTCACAGCCTCCTAAACAGTCTCAGTACCTTTTTTCCTTATACTCTGTTTTCGACAAGGATTCAATGTGAACTTTTCAAAAGCTACATCAGATTACATCAACTCATCTGCTAAACATCTTTCTGTGACCTCCATCGCATTCAGAGTGAGAGCCAAACCCTAGGAGACTTGGAGACTTGGTACTCCTCCCATCTTACCCGCCCTTGACCTGATGTCCACTCTGTTCCTCCTAAATGACCCTGCTCTAGCCATTATGGCGTCTAATGGCCTTCATACGTGATTGTTCAAATCAAGTATTCTTCTTACTCAAGGCCTTCATACTTGATTGTTCAAAATCATGGTGAGATCACACATATGAAAATGGTTACTACAAACAAACAAACAAACAAACAAACAAAAACCCACAATAAGCCAAATGCTGGGGTTGGGGATTTAGCTCAGTGGTAGAGCGCTTGCCTAGCAAGCACAAGGCCCTGGGTTCGGTCCTCAGCTCAAAAAAAATTAAAAAAAAAAAAAGCCAAATGCTATAGTGCTTTAGTGAATGCCTATTGCTCTCAGAAGGCTGAAGTGGGAAGATCACAAGTCTGAGGCCACCTGGACCACATATGGCAAGAGTCTATCAAAAACAAAAAACCCTCAATAATAAACCTTGGTGAGGATGTGGAGAAATACGCCCTAAAGACATGGCTAGTGGGAATGTAAACAGGCATTTTGGACAGGTGCCTGAAGAGTGCTGTTGGCCATGTTCAGCTAGCTTGCCTTAAATAAGATTTCTTTAACCATCAACAATAACAACAACAAAACCACCCGCTTTAGCTGGTGATGTATTGATTGGTGAAAACGTAACATAGGACAGGAACCTAATCTTACATTCCCTCTGGGACAGTGTTTGATAATTCAGTATTCTCAGCAACCTTATGAATGACAGAAATAAAGATAACTAACTGTATATATCCATACAAAGAAGTATTACTCATGTGCAGTACACTATGTACAAATTTCAGAAACAGTATGCTACTCATGTAGGAAAAATGAGAAGTTGAGACTCAGTGAAACATTCTAGCCCATAAATATATAGAATTACATAATTTTGTTACTGATCAAAAATACCAGAATGCATACCAATAACCCACAAGTGAATTCAAAATGATAGTGGATTTTCAGCTCACTTTATCTGAAATCAAAACTCCAGTTGTTATGTCTCATCCATGTTTAATAAACAGAAGCACTTTTCAAACATGTGTTAGTCATCATATTGAGTTGATCCAAACATCTTTCTCATAAGTCTCTGTCCAGCGTGCTCTGGCGTCTTGGTTTTCATCATTATCAGGCTTGTTCGGATGCTCTGCACTCCACCTCCTGTGCTTGCCTCTGGGGTACATTTAGCATAACAATTAGTTACACGCTTGAACATTCTTCAGTAATATAAATGAGTGGTTTCCTATGTGTGAAAGAACCCAGATGCTAAGGACTGCATATTGTATTTTTTCATTTATATGAAATGTCCAGAAAAGGCAAATCTAGACTGACAGAAAGCAAGTCCACAGTTACCTAGGACTGGGGGTGGGACTAAGGATTTCGGCACATGGGCATGAGGACCTAGTCAGGGTGATGCAAATGTTGTAATAGTAGATTGTGGCAAAATGATTTGCACACTATGTAAATTTACTAAAGTTCATTGTTTTGTACATGAAAAACAGACAGGAATTATGTAAATTTTGTTCATCAAAGCTGTTGATTAAAAAAGAGAGGAAATATTTGGGTAGCCACACAGAAAAACCTTGAGCCACTTATAAGAAAAGAAAAAATGAGTTTTCCATTAGTTTCACCTCTCATTTCATGTCTTCTGCAGTGTGGCTTTGTAGCACAAATCCTAATCAGTCTTAATAATAAAAACCTGGAGCCAGATATTGAGGTAAGTGCTGAAAGATCAGTAAAGGAGCCAGCCACTAGAAAGACTTTACTTTCACCAAATCCTCAGCCTGAAAGGGCTGAGCTCCGGTCTCCACTCTGCTTTATCACTTCCTCTCTCCACCCAGCCATGTCACTTCCTGTTTCCTCCTCCCAAGTGCTGGGATTAAAGGTGTGTGCCACCACTGCTTGGCCTCTATGGTTAACTAGTGGCTGGCTCTGCCCTCTGATCTCCAGGCAAGCTTTATTTGTTAGAGCACAAACAAAATATTACCACACAGCTTTATCACTCTATTAATCAAAAGTGGGGCCTAAAGTCGTGCAAGATGACCCAAGCCTGTAATCCCAGCACTCAGGATTCCAAATTCAAGGCCAGCCTGGATTATAAAAGTAGTGGAAACCAGGTAGTGGCGGCACATGCCTTTAATCCCAGCAAACAGGAGGCAGAGGCAGGCAGATCTCTGTGAGTTTGAGGCCAGCCTGGTCTACAGAGTGAGTTCCAGGACAGTCAGGGCTACACAGAGAAACCCTGTCTCAAAAATAAATAAATAAATAAACAAACAAACAAATAAATAAATAAATAAATAAAAACAAAAACATACAAAACAAAAAAGGAAGGAAGGGAGGGAGGTATGGACGGAGGGACAGAGGGAAGGAGGGAGGAGAGGAGGGAGGGAGGGAGGGAGGGAGGGAGGGAGGGAGGGAGGGAGGGAGGGAGGAAGAAGCAGACCATTAGAATGAGACAGAAGTGAAGATGCGTGTCTTCCAATGCTGGCTTATAAAAGCCTCACAGCTCCTTCAGAAGCCTACTGAACTCTCTCTCCTCTCCTGCACGGGTACTGTGTCTCAGAACTCAGTACCAACCGTAAGAAGCACAAAACCATATGGAAAGGCTGGGTCTTAGGGTTTCTATTGCGAGGATAAAAAACAAAGACCAAAATCAACTTGGGGAAGAAAGGGTTTATTTCAGTTTACAGTTTCACATCACAGCCCATCATTGAAGAAAATCAGGGCAGCACTCAAGCAGGGCAGAAGCCTGGGGGCATGAACAAAGCAGAAGCCGTGGAGGAATGCTGCTCACTGGCTTGCTCACTGTGGCTTGATCAGCTTGCTTTCTTATGCTGCTCAGGACCACCTGCCCAGGGTGGCAGGCACCGTGCCTCTCACATCACTAATCAAGACAACACCCAACAGACTGGCCTGCAGGTCACTCTTATGGAGGCATTTTCTCAATTGTGATTTCCTCTTCTCAGATAATTTAATCTGTGTCAAGTTGACAATAAACTAGCACAGGCCACGGGTACACACACTGCTTCAAGGACCACACCCAAGCCCAGCACTTTTGAACTTTTCCCTACCAGACAAAAACTGAGTAGAGAAGCTTTCAGATTGTTTCTGCACCTGATTTGTTTCGGTCACCCAGAAGTCATGGCTTTCCTAACTGCGGCCATGGGTGTTGTAGAACAAGACAATCCCTTGGCTGTAGTTAATGCAAGTTCTGCCCCTGTGAGCATGGTGGACAGCTGTGGTTTCTGTCAAGTATCTGGAGTAACTTGTTAAGCATCAAGAGTTAACTACAGAGCAGCAGCATGCCAGAGTGATGCTGTGTTCTAGCTCGGTCTGCCTCATCATATTCCCTTTAATAACTTGTCTAATCCAGTATCCCATAAGGCTAGTCTTTCCTTAGTATAATAAATTGGGGGTTTTTGCAGAGACAGTGTGAGACTTTGTAAATGTTCCCATTTTTCACCTAATTTGATTTATTTTCTTATTTAAATGAATACAGACTCGTGGATTCATATTTTATTTGATATTTTGTTATCACTATTGTTATTGGATGCTCATTGGAGCCTAGACTTGAGTAGTGAGAGTCCCTTCGGGATAGCAGAACTCTGTATTATACATAGATACATAGAGAGGTGTGTGATGTTTCTCCTCCAGTATTTCTAATTCCAAATTGTCAGCACACAGGTAATTTGGGGTTCCTGCCTTTCCACACTGTGTCTTGCTGACAGTGGCGCAGCCGTTACTATTATTCTTACTGTGCTTACTTGACTATTCCCACTCCGACACTGTTTCCCTGCCTCCTCTTCTGTGTGGGCCCTCCTCTACCCTCAGCCTTAGCACCACAGAGGTGACAGAGGGACAGACAGACAGGACGGGAAGACAGGGTTGGGGAAGACGTGCATGTGCGGCTCAGGATTTCAGAATGGCCATGGAATGTACCTTGCCAGCACCCGTACGGTCTTTGACTGAGTTTTGCGCAAAGTGAAAAAAAGAGGGAAAAAATAGGAAGAAAGAAAAAAGAAAAAAGAGCCGGGAGGTGGTGGCGCATGCCTTTAATCCCAGCACTCAGAAGGCAGGGGCAGGTGGGTCTCTGTGAGTTCGAGGCCAGCCTGGTCTACAGAGTGAGATCCAGGACAGCCAGGGCTACACAGAGAAACCTCGTCTCAAAAAAAAAAAAAAAAAGAAAAAAGAAAAGAGGGAACTTAACAATTTGAGGTGCTAAAATACATTTTTGACAAATATACAAACAAGTTTGTGCTTTAAAATATCAAGCACTTACATCCATTTCTGTACTAAACTATAGTCACGTTTGGGTTTTGGTTTTTTTTTTTGGTTTTTTTTTTTTTTTTTTTTGGTTTCTGAGACAGGGTTTCTCTGTGCAGCCCTAGCTGTCCTGGAACTCGCTCTGTGGCCCAGGGTGGCCTGGAACTCACAGAGATCCGCCTGCCTCTGCCTACCGAGTGCCATGTCATTCTCAGCCTTAAAATCTTAAAATCTGCTACCCGGGGTCATGGTAACATCCAGGCCCAAGCTGTGCTGAGGGCCATGTCTGGGTCTGTGGTCCTGCTGCAGCTGAGGTCTGTGTTGATGTATGTGGTCTGTATTACCACAGGGGCTCATGCGAGTCCTGCACGTTGAGGTTCAAGGGCCATGCTGAACCAGCCCCGTCCCTCACGGGCCTCACCCCTCACAGGAGAGCTGGCCCCACCCCTTACCATGGAGGCGGAAAAGATGACTCCGCCCCTCACCAAAGGTGAGTGGTCCCAGCAGCCAGGACAGACCAAATCGGCTACTACCCAGACCCACATCTGGGGTTTTGAGCTGGCCCACCCCAACATCTACCCCATCTATGACCTGCTGGTGTCCATAAAGGGACTGGTCCTGCAGAACCATAGCCACAGGGTCTCCATGACTTGGGACAACAGCAGGATATCCTAGAGGAGTTTTGGTGAAGGTCCAGTATTGATGGTGTACCAGAAACCAGAGGCCTTGAACCTGACCGACAACTCATTACACAATGAACATTTGCAAGTAAAGCTGTTTGGACAGCCGGGCGGTGGTGGCGCACGCCTTTAATCCCAGCACTCGGGAGGCAGAGCCAGGCGGATTTCTGTGAGTTCGAGGCCAGCCTGGGCTACCAAGTGAGTTCCAGGAGAGGCACAAAGCTACACAGAGAAACCCTGTCTCGAAAAACCAAAAAAAAAAAAAAAAAAAAAAAAAAAAAGCTGTTTGGACAAAAGGGCCTACTGTGTGACACACCACGGCTCCCAAGGCCACTGCGACAAGTGAAGAGGTGACAGAGAGGAGGGAAAGATGGAGCGGCGAAGTGTGTTTTGTTTGTTTGTTTTTGTTTTGCTTTTTTGTTGTTGTTTTGTGTTTTTTGTTTGTTTTAATTAATATTTTTATTTTTTATTGTATCTTTACTTCTTTTTAAATTTTCTTTGAGGGGTAGATGCTACAAAAGGTGAGGAGCAGATATGGAGTGTTAGTTTTTCGGCTGCGTTGTGTTCTTACCCTGCAAGGAAATGTCACGAAACACGACAGAATCCGATAACAAGAGTTTTATTAAAGGTAAAGGGACAGAGAGTGAACAGGCCTGCGGGAAGCTCGTGTGTGGAGAAGAAGAAGGAACCGGGAACATGGCGCCAGATTTTAAAGGCTGGGCGTGGACAGATCAGCGTCACTACTACACGCAAACAGATCAGCGTCATTACTACACGCGTAGATCACATGGCCATGCTGGACCACTTGACCAATGGAACGTCAAGGATCTTGGTCACGCGAGATGCCCTGACCCGGAATGGCTATCCTGACCTGGACCTGGCTAGGCGGAAGTGTCCGCCAGGCATATGCGAACACACCTGACCGTGGGGGCTTGTTGTGTAAACCTTTCATCGAGGGCCAGGGAAATGACGGGATTGGGGTGCATGGTGTGAAATTCCCGAAGAATCAATAAAAATTTATGTTCAATAAAAAAGAAATTAAAAAAGAAATCTTAGTCACTTCTTAATGAAACCTTTGTCTTTGTTTACAAATACAGTAACAGCTCAGCTTGCTCCCTTGCTCTTTATACGAGCACGTACTTAGTCACATCTTAAGCATCTTGATTTAAAATACAAAGACATCAAATTTGTCATTAAAATGTTAATTAAAAGCCACAATTTCAACAAGATAGTGACTCAAAATAAGTAATAAATTAAAGAAAACTTATAATGCACCAGAAGTCACATTTCTTATAAGAAATTTGTTTTTCTGAAGTAGGTGCATTTCCCCCTCGGGATGGCCTCCGGACAAGCGCGGTGACTGCAGGACAGGTGTGGGGAAGGAAACTCAAGCTCTGTTAGGTTCCGCCTCTGTCTCAATGTAGGACAGCCACACTTTACATATGTATTGCCCTCGATTTTTATGTTAATGTTAGTTTCCAAAAATAGCAGACTTTAATAACTCAGTGACCCAGGTGTCTAAAAATAAGGCAATATGGGTGAAATTTAAAAAGAACAGTTTACTAATCACATCTCAAGAATTTATATGAACTGTCTAATGAACTCAACACATAACAATACTTAATGTTTTCAAGTGTTTATTTCAAAGTATAATCTAAAAAAATATTTATTAAACAACCATCTATAGATATAAGACCCATCTTATTTATATAAGACCCATCTATTTTTTTTCCTGAAGATATTTTTTATAAAAATAGTAATTATAAAAAAAAAAAATCTTATAGCCGGGCGGTGGTGGCACACGCCTTTAATCCCAGCACTGGGGAGGCGGGGGCAGGCAGATCTCTGTGAGTTAAAGGCCAGCCTGGTCTACAGAGCTAGCTCAGGACAGCTAGGGCTCCACAGAGAAACCCTGTCTCAGAAAGCCAAACAAAATTTTTGAGGTCGTGCATGATAGTACATGCCTTTATTCCTGGAACTCAGGGGACAGAGGTAGGTGGTGCTCTGTGAGTGAGAGAAGCCTGGTCTACCCAGAGTTCCAAGCCCAGCTAGAGCTGCGTAGTGAGACCTGCCGAATAAATAAATATATAATAAAATGTTGAAATGGTTTATCGGTACAGCTGCAGGTTCCATCAATAACTCACATCATCTTACGTAGTGAGTATATGGTGTTAGCTCCACCGGCCCGGCTTTTGGCGGCTGCAGCTTACGTCATCAGCTCGCTCCAGGTGCAGCCATTTCCGCTGTCCTTACAAGCTGCACACTTACTTCCCTTTGAGACACTACAGCCCTTAGAAGTGTTCGTCAGCCACTTTTCTCTCTCTTGCTCTCTTGTCTGTTCTGTCTGTCTGCCTGTCTGCCTCTCTCACCACCACCACCACCCCCCAACCATGGCCTTGCGCTCTGTCGCTCTCTCCCCTCCCCCATAAGCCTCTTGCACTAACCCTGTCTGGTGTGCTCTCTTAGCCACCCGCCTTCGCCCGCCTGCCAGGGGTGCCCTGTTTTCTGTCACTTTATCATTACATATGGTTTCATAAAGAAATTCTAGCGAAAAGCTGTTCATTATAACTGATTAAAATGCTCTCCATAGAAAACAAATAAAAACCACATTTGAATTCTTCAGTGAATGCCCTCCTAAGAATAATAAAATGAGCCAGAAAGCCAGGTAGCTGCCCTTAGACCGTCCTCTCTTTCTCTCGGTTCCCTTAGCAGACACCCCATGACTAACGAGCCTCCTCCACCCTCTGTGCACCTGCCAGCGTTATCCTCAATCCTCCTCCCCTCTTCCATATCAGTCAGGGACTCCCTGCTGGTTCAGAGGCCACACAGGCCACCAGAACTTAATCCCCCACCTCTGGTGCAGACACCCTGTTCAGCCACAGGCCACACAGTCCAGACAACCAGAGAAGAAACAAAAACCAAGGAACAAAACACCCCCATCCAACAAAGACAAACCCAGAAATCAACACCTAGACCTGTACTCACTCCAAAGCCAGATGCCTAGATGCCAGCACAAGAACACCATTAACAGCC
The DNA here is from genome assembly GCF_949786415.1 of Peromyscus eremicus. Lineage (NCBI taxonomy): Eukaryota > Metazoa > Chordata > Mammalia > Rodentia > Cricetidae > Peromyscus > Peromyscus eremicus. The sequence continues at coordinate 44,516,123 of NC_081434.1, forward strand.
AGGGCAATATGCCATAACTAGTATAGTTGGACCTTTTCATTGGGACCATTGGCTCCCCAATAATGACATCAATTATTAATTATGAACGCTTGGCCAATAGCTTAGGCTTGTTTCTAACTAGCTCTTATGACTTAAATTAACCGGTATTTTTGAATCTAGGTTCTTTTACATGGCTTGGTTACCTTTACTCTGTTCCACCCATGCTGCTCCCTCTTCATGTCCTGGTGTCTCCACTCTTCTTCCCAGCATCCTCTGCGCCTGGAAATTCTGCCTAGCTATTGGTCATTCAGCTTTTTATTAAACCAATCAGAGTGATGTATCTTCACAGTGTACAAAAAGATTATTCCAAACATTTCCCCCTTTTTGTCTAAATAAAAAAGGAAAGGTTTTAACTCTAACAGTAAAACTATATACAATAAGAGCAATTATCAGGTAAGAATTACATTTACAATATCCAATCCATTTATATTTGGCAAATTTGGAGATAGTACCATGTTATATATCCTATCTTGGTGTGTCAAAAGTTGTGTACCTGATTTATATTCTATCATAATTAAGGAAAACTTTAGCTATAACTGTATCTAGTCTTCAACTCCATCAAAGCCCTGAAAAGGATATAATATTACTTGAGTAAACAGGAAGTACAGAGCAAGCAACTTCCAAAACTATAGAAATGACAAAAACAGCTGACTGATGTTAGTTATTTTGCGGTGCTCTTACCCTGCAAGGAAATGTCATGAAACACAACAGAATCCGCTAATAAGAATTTTATTAAGATGAAAGGGACAGAGAGTGCCCAGGCCTGTGGGAGACACGTGTGTAGAGAAGAAGAAAGAGCGGGGAATATGGTGCCAGCTTATAAAGGCTGGGTGTGCACAGGTCGATGTAACTACTCCACGCATATGCGTAGATCACATGGCTATGTTGCGTGCTTAAGTAACCATGCAAAGTCACGGATCCTGGTCATTCGAGATGCCTTGACCTGGAAATGGCTATCTTGACCTAGAACTGGCTAGACAGAAGTGTCCAGGTCCGCCGGGCATATGCAAACACACCCAACCATGGGGGCATGTTGTGAACTCATCAACTGACTAGACAGTCGGTCACCCGAGGTTCCTCAGTAACATTGAGGCATCCATCTTCAGCCTACAGGCCTAGAATAAATGACAGACTTTTCTGTGCAGCAGGAATTTTGAAGGACCGTCCTACCTTGTCTTGAAAAAGTTCAGCAGTCGCCTTCTTTTGTGTTCTGCTTATCTGATTTGGACAGTTTACTGTCAACAATCAAGGTAAGGGCAGTTTCTTGCCTAGTGGATAATTTTGCCACAATGAAAGAAAATTCCATATGGAGGTTCTTTAATACCCATAATCCTTTTTTGAAATAAATTGGTGCTGCCAGGAGCAGACATGTCTCACTGTCATAAAAAGCCTTATGTTATTAAAACATCATAAATATGATATTCTGTAGGTCTCTGAAGTGTTCAAAGACTACCTATCTAAAATATATCTGTTTAACCTTGAAAACATACCTAACATTACTACAAGTTTATTTGTTATAGATGACTAACTACTAACTGCATTTCTCTCTTTTTTTTTTTTTTTTTTTTTTTTTTTGGTTTTTCGAGACAGGGTTTCTCTGTTTAGCTTTGCACCTTTCCTGGAACTCACTTGGTAGCCCAGGCTGGCCTCGAACTCACAGAGATCCGCCTGGCTCTGCCTCCCAAGTGCTGGGATTAAAGGCGTGCGCCACTACCGCCCGGCTCTAACTGCATTTCTTAATTATCTTAAACAATTTGTAATAATAGCCTTTAAGGACTAGAACTTTACATTACATTTTAAAATGAGCTACATAGGTACAATACCTTGAAAAAGAGTAGAAAAATATATACAGGATAACAAAAATAACCTTAAATTTGTATTGATATCCAAAAATCCATACTGATGTAAAATATTTAAGACTAGTAGTTGCTTTTTAGTTTAAAAGTAGATTCACTAACCTACCCTTTATCCTATCATTTCTATACTATATCCCCCTTTTTTTTCTTTAGAAAGAGATCCCTGAATCTAACCTCCTTTGCTCAACTTTCTCCCTAACCATGACCACCAACAACTTTCAATTAACTTCTCTAAATGATGATAAACATCCATAATCCATTGAAAGACCAAAAAATTACCCACCCTACCTCTTGGTAATGTGATCATCCTGTTCTCTAGATTGCTTCCTGTTGCCTGGGGGTGGTGGCATCTTTAGGGGACCCTGAGAAAAATTGAGATAATGGCCAAGTCCTAGGAGAGTTAGCTGTCTTGTTTGTTGCCAGTCTCTGTGTAATGGGAAAGTGTAGGGCTTATCTGAAGTCCTGGCTGGAGTAGTGCATGAGGGTGGACCATCTCAGCTGGCAGCCTTGAAGCTGTCTGGATGCAGAACTCTGAGGGAACTGCAACAAAGGTACTCTGAGAGGCTGAATCACCTGGGCTACCCATTCTCATTGGTCTGGTCCCCTTGTGTCACAGGCCACAGGAATATGAAATACAACTCCAGCTGTATATAATAAAACTATATCTTGATAGGTCATGAAACCCTTCAAGAGGGAAGACATTTATCAGGGAATATTTGATGCTATTCAGCTTTTAATATTCAGTGGTTTCTTGCTATGAATTTCTTGTGCTTATAATTTCCCCAAGAACAGTGTGTATGAACCATTTCTTAGGCATATATACTCAAAGCACTTGGATAAGGTCATGTAGACAAGGTCTTCTGCTCTGTGCTCCCTGATCCCTTTTTAGCATTTGAATTGGGTATCTGCCTTTTGCAAATATCTCCTTTAGCTACATACAAAGATAGGGCCAGCTCCAAACAAAGCACCCAAGGACAACCAGACCACCTACTAGATGCCTGAAGCCCCTGAATTAAGGTAAAACATCCTTTTGGAGACATAGCCTACCTCCTAGGCCAAGCACCTGGCTCCTGGTGCATAGCTTTGCTTCTTGTGCAAACCAAGCTCAGATCTCTCCTCTTCTTACAGTTCTAGAGCTACTTCTTAGAACAAAAGGTTTTCTTCATATCAGGTACTTCAAGCTGTGATGTAGATTGACTGGCTGTCAGTACTCCTCCCCAGCCCTGTCAGAAAAACTGCAGCTTAGGAAAATAGAGGCAGTTTTATTTTAGTGACTTATAGATTTCTTTACCCTATCACCTGTAAGTTTGTAGTTTGAGCACATTTATGATAGACTTGTAATGTTTTCACCTAACCACATATGAGGACATATTTCTAGTGCATAAATTTCTTTTTCTGGTTTATTCCAGCCCTTATCTGACTCCACCTTTATTCACTCCCCCTTTGGGTTGCAAGTGAAGTTAACCAGGAAGCTTCTGGTGGGGACCTTGCAATTCTTGTATTGAATTGTAAACATGAGAGTTGTTGCTGTTTTTGGAGAGATATAGACCTGTCCCCAAGAGAACCAGAGAGAATTATGGTGGCAGACGAATAAACGAGTAGGACAAAAGAGCTCTGTGTATTTAGATTTATTTCCCGCTATTAGTAGCATCTCTTCTGGGCCCCTGGAAAGGAAATTAAAGAGGCTAGACCTCAAATTTTCTAATACCCTTACTCTAAAAACACACAAACTTTTAAAGTTAACATACATATCTGCATTATCACAAGTATTGAATGTGTGGTGTGCACAAGTCAGTTAAAGACTTTTTTTGTTCTATATTTGAAAAGATAAAAGGCATCTGTCAACTTTATAAGTCCGTTTGGACCGCATAACCAAACTGTAATATAAATCTTTATCCATGCCATATAAAAAGATGGCATTTAATAATAAGTCATGAGGACTCCTTACTAAGGCCTTACTCAAATTCAGAAAGTATGAGCTTGATTTACCTAGCAGGGCTGCATAATAGGATGATTTGGCCAAAAATGTGATTACCAGGTGTTTGGGAGAGTCTACACTTGGTTGTACATTGTGCTTTGATCTTCAAAGGGGGGAATCTTTTGCTCCCTGCCTTGCTGATGTATAAAATAACCATCATGATTAAACTCAAGGTGACTGGTTATTGACCCAGGGCCCTCCCAAAGCTATCCTGTGTCTCTGTCTTTCTTATTGTCTTCACCTATATTTCTATCTAATACTTCCTCATTCCTCTCTCCTCCCCACAAGAACCCTTCAACAGGTCGGAGCTGGACTCTGATGAGCCAACAAAATTTATCATGTCTCATCTCATCTCCAGACTGTTCCCATGCAGAAGGATCAGCTTACATATCACTTGTCTTGTAGTCTTTCTTGGCTTTCATTCCCCTGTCTGTAGTCAAGATACTCAGGAAGTCTCACCTGATCATTTCTGATCTCTATTAACCTGGAAGGAACCCATAGCCTTTCATTTCCTGTGGAAACAAAAGCATAACCTCTTCCCCAACGTAATACATTTTCTGACTTCCATTTTAAAGTTACGGCGTTCCTAAAGTACATAGCTTGGTTTAATTCAGCAGTCCCTTCCACAATCCAGTGTCTCTCAGCAGCTGTCATCTGTTCATTAGCATTCAAAAAATTCAAAATCAACAAAGCACCAGATAATGTCTAAACTCCCTCTTTTATAATATTTCCCATCCTTACATGGATTATTCTTTTTTTACTTTATTATTATTTTTTATTTTACTTCTCTCTTTAAAGACTTTATTATTTTTAAATTATTTTTTATGACTGTCTATACTTTTTCTTTTTTTTTTTAAGTCTATACACGTTATTAAACACACTGTAACCTGTTTAGAGGGTTTTTTTTTTTTTCCATCTGAACCTGCTTTACTACATATCTGTAACCTTTTCTATCTGCATGAGCAAATCCTTAAACCACAGCTTAGCTCAGCTCATGGTGCACTGTTGGCTCAAGCCTACAGGCAGTGGCCGGGAGACACTTCTCTGTACTGCACCTGCATGACAGACTGTGGGACTAGGAAGCTGCATTTTTAAAGCTTTCTCAGGTCTTACATGGAAATACATGCCCCCATGTTGGATGCCATTTGTAGTTGGACTTTTTCATTGGGACTGTTGGCTCCCCAATAATGACATGGAGACATATTATTTATTACAAAAGCTCAACTGATACCTTAGGCTTGTTTCTAAATAGCTCTTATAACTTAAATTAACCCATATCTTTTTATTAAAGATTTATTTATTTATTATGCATATGGTGTTCTACCTGCATATATGTCTTTATGAACCAGATCTCATTATAGATGGTTGTGAGCCACCATGTGGTTGCTGGGAATTGAACTCAGCACCTCTTAACCTTTGAGCCACCTCTCCAGCCCTAATCCATATCTTTTAATCTATGTTCTTTTACATGGCTCAATTACCTTTACTCTGTACTGCTCATTCTTCTTCCTCTGTGCATCCTGGCATCTCCACCCTTTTCCCCCCAAGCATCCTCTGTGCTGGAAATCCTGCCTAGCTATTGGTCATTCAGCTTTTTACTAAACCAAAGTGACACATCTTCACAGATGTGGAATAATCTTCAAAAAGATTATCACAATACACTATAGTCCAGCTGTCCTACCACTGCAAGTCTTGAATATTCCAACACAGCTGAAGCACAAGGAAAAGACCTTAAAACCAACTTTATGAAGATGATAGAGGTCCTTAAAGAAGAAATAAAAAAAAAATCCCTTAAAGAAATAGCAGGGAAAATTTGAGGAAATGGATAAATCCATGAAAGAAAGCCAAGAAAAACAAACAGTTGAAGGAAACAAACAATAAAGAAAACATAAACCAAGGGAAATCTGGAAATAGAAAATCTAGGTCAGCAAACAGGAACTACAGATGCAAGCATCACCAACAGAATACAAGCGATAGAAGAGAGAATCTCAAGCATTAAAGATATGATGGAGGAAAATGTTAAATCTAAAAAATTCCTGAAACAAAACATCTGGGAAATCTGAGACACTATGAAAAGACCAAACCTAAGAATAATAGGAATAGAAGGAGGAGGAAAATCCCAGTGCAAAGATTCAGAAAATATATTCAACAAAATTATAGAAGAAAACTTTCCTAACCTAAAGAAAGAGATGCCTATAAAGGTACAAGAAGCAAACAGAATACCAAATAGATTGGACCAGAAAAGGAAGTCCCCTCACCATATAATAATCAAAACGCTAAACACAGAACAAAGAAAGAATTTAAAGCTTCAAGGGAAAAAGACCAAGTAACAAATAAAGGAGGTCTATTAGAATTATACCTGACATCTCATTGAAGACTCTAAAAGCCAGAGGGCCTAGACAGATGTGCTGCAGACTCTAAGGGACCACAGATGCCAGCCCAGGCTACTACACCCAGCAAAACTTTCAGTCATCACAGATGGCAAAATAAGATATTCATGATAAAGTAAAAAAAAAAAATCTACAAATCCAGCCCTACAGAAGATACTAGAGAGAAAACCCCCACCCAAGGAGGTTAACTACACCCATAAAAACACAGGAAATAAATAATCTCACACCAGCAAAACAGAAAGGAGAGAAGTGCGAGTGTAAACACACACACACACACACACACCACCACCACCACCACCAACAACAACAACAACAACAACAAAATAATAGGAATTAATAATCAGTGGTAATTAATATTTCTCAATATCAATGGACTCAATTTGCCAATAAAAAGACACAGGAAAAAAGAATGGATATGAAAACTGCGTACAAGAAACACACCTCAACATCAAAGATAGACATTACCTCAGAATAAAGGGTTGGAAAAAGATTTTCCAAACAAATGGACCTAAGAAGCAAGCTGATGCAGCCATTCTTATATCTAACAAAATAGACTTCAAATCAAAGTTAATTAAAAGGGTCAGGGACAGATACTTCATACTCAAAGAAAAAAATTCACCACCAAGATGACGTTTCAACTCCTTTTTTTTTTTTTTTTTTTTTTTGGTTTTTGGGTTTGGGATTTGGGGTTTTTAGTTTTTGGAGACAGGGTTTCTTTGTATAGCCCTGGCTGTTCTGCAACTAGCTCTGTAGACCAGGCTGGCCTCAAACGCACAGAGATACACCTGCTTCTGCTGGAATTAAAGGTATGTGCCACCACTGCCCAGAGAAACAGAGCGGAAACAAGAAAATAAGACAAGATAATAAGAAAACATTTGAAAATCAAGTTTCTAAAGTGCCTGCTCAGCTGCCCATTTTCAAATGACATTTGTTTTTTCGAACTGGGATATTTTTGCTCTGCATTGTCTAGACATCTTGACTAGAGACAGATAACAGAAAATCCATATTTGGTTCAAGGGGCAAAGAGAAGGGCACAATCTAGACATTGTGTATAGATGCCTTGTTTGCCTCCTTCTGCCCAGGTGACAACCCACTCTTCTGACTCAGAAGTCCCCTCCCATGTCACTGAGGTCGTGGTGAAGCTGTTTGTCTCTGACCCCATCACAGTGGTGTTACCAGAAGAAGTCTCTAGGGATAACCCTAAATTTATGGACACAGTGGCAGAGGAAGCGCTGCAGGAATACTGCAAGAAAAGCCGGTAAGTAGGCAGCCTTTCTGTGACTCTGAGGAACTGATAAACAAGCCTTTCTAAGACCCTGGGAGGCTGGAAAGTCCTCAGAAGTCCAGGTAAGGAGCAGAATGTGCATTCTGGGCACAGTGCCTATCCCTGTGACTGGAGCCCATGGGTGAGCTAGGAAAACCCTGTTTTCAATTCTTAGTATCCTATGCTCTTAAAGCAAGGGCACCCATGTTTGTTAAAGCTTAAATCACACATCAACCCTCACACACTGATAACAGGAGACTTCAATATCCCACTCTCACCAATGGACAGGTCATACAGATAAAACTAAACAGAGAACTACTGTAGCTAACAGATGATAGAACCCAAATGGACCTAACAGATATCTACAGAACATTTCACCCAGACACAAAAGCATATACCTTCTTCTCAGCACCTCACAGAACTTTCTCCAAATTTGACCACATAGTCTGTCACAAAGCAAGTCTTAATAGATACAAGAAAATTGGACATCAAAGCTACACAGAGAAATTCTGTCTCAAAAAAAAAAAAGAAAAAAGAAAAAGAAAAAGAAAAAAGAGTTGCCACTGTCATGGTTTCTCTTCACAGCAATAAAAACCCAAACTAAGACACTGTCTCAAAACACCATGGGATGGAGGACAGAGTTGAGTGATAGAGTCCTGGGCTCCATCTCTAGCACTGTAAAAGAATAAAAAGAATTTTCTGATGAGAAATATATATATATATTTGTATATAAGTATGTACCTTATGTACATATATACTAACCTCATACTTAATATTGAAAGATCAGCTGCTTTGCCTCTTAGAGCAGAGAGGAGGCTGGGAGAGCCCCACTCACAATTTCCAGTCAACGTCACACTACAGATTCAACAAGGCCCAGGAAACGATACAGGCAAGAGCATGGCTGAGCTGCAGAAACATTATGCTACGTCAGAGAAGGCCAGCAGGAAGAATATATATCATAAGAATATATATCACAAGACTGCGTCTGTTTGAACATCTAAACACAAAACTATAGTGAGAGAATACAGGCCGGTGTTGCTCAGGGCCGGGACTGGGGTAGGAATAGGAAGGATTGAAATGCTCTACGTCTTGATTATAGAGAAAGTTCTGTGACAGCAAACATTTGTCAAAGATCCTACGACATCTGGAATAAGTTACATTTTATTGCTTGTACACCATACCTCAATAAAGCTGATTAGCAATTTGGAAAAAAAAAATACAAGAAAATTTAAATGACCCCCTGCATCCTATCAGGGCCACCATGGATTAAAGCTGTATTTCAACAACAACAGAAAAAAGAAAATCTACAAACTCATGGAAACTGAACAACTCTCTACTGAATCACTACTGGATCAAGACAGAAATAAGGAAATTAAAGACTTCTTAGAATTCAATGAAAACGAATGCACAACATACCCAAACTTATGGGACACTATGAACGTAGTGCTAAGAGGAAAGTTCATAGCACTAAACGCTGCATAAGCAAATTTGAGAGATCATAAACGCAAAAATACTTAATAAAATACTTGAAAACTGAATCCAAGAACATATCAAAAAATCATCCACCATAATCAAGTAGGCTTCACTTTCATGCAGAGATGCAGGGATGGTTCAGCATACGAAAATCTGTCAATGTAATTCACCATACCAACAAACTGAAAGAAAAAAAACCACATGATCATCTCATTAGATGCTGAAAAAGCCTAGGCAAAATCCAACACCCCTTCATGATAAATCTTGGAGAGATTAGGGAATACATAAGCATAATAAAGATAATTTACAGCAAGCCTATAGCCAATATCAAATTAAATGGAGAGAAACACAAAGCAATTCCCCTGAAATCAGGAACAAGACAAGGCTGTCCACTCTCTCCATATCTATTCAATATAGTACCTGAAGTTCTACCTAGAGCAATAAGACAACTAAAGGAAATCAAGGGGATACAAATTGGAAAGGAAGAAATCAAAGTATCATCATTTGCAGATGATATGATAGAATATATAAGTGACTAAAAATTCTACCAGGGAACTCTTACAGCTGATAAACACCTTCAGCAAAGTGGATAGATGAAAAATTAACTAAAAAAAATCATTAGCCTTCCTATATACAAACAATAAAGGGACTGAGAAAGAAATCAGGGGAGCATCATCCTTTACAATAGTCACAAATAACATACAATATCTTTTTTTTTTTTTTAAGATTCATTTATTTATTACGTATACAGTGTTCTGTTTGCATGCGTCCCTGCAGGCCAGAAGAGGGAGCCAGATCTCATTATAGATGGTTGTGAACCACCATGTGGGTGCTGGGAATTGAACTCAGGACCTCTGGAAGAACAGCCAGTGTTCTTAGCCTCTGAGCCATCTCTCCAGCCCAACATACAATATCTTGGTGTAGCCCTTGCTACACTAGTGTAGTGACAGAGCAGACACTAAGATTGGCAATTGATAAATGGGACCTCATGAAACTGAAAAGCTTCCGTAAGGCAAAGGACAATGTCAATAGGACAAAATGGCAGCCTACAGAATGGGAAAAGGTTTTCACCAACTCCACATCTGATAGGGGACTAATATCCAAAATATATAAAGAACTCAAGAAACTAGACAACAAACCAAATAATCCAATTAAAAATGGGTACAGATCTAAACAGAGAATATTCAAGAGAAGAATCTCAAATGGCTGAGAAACACTTAAGGAAGTGTTCAACATCCTTAGCCATCAGGGAAATGAAAATCAAAATGACTCTGAGATTCCATCTTACACCTGTCAGAATGGCTAAGATCAAAAACACAAATGACAGCTGCTGGTGGGGATGCAAATTTGTCCCCCCACTACGGAAATCAATAAGGCAGTTTCTCAAAAAACTGGGACTCCGTCTACCTCAAGACTTGGCTACACCGCTCCTGGGCATATACCCAAAGGATGCTCAATCATACCACAAGGAACTTCCTATGTTCATAGCAGCTTTATTCATGGTAGCCAGAAACTGGAAACAACCTAGATGTCCCTCGACTGAAGAATGGATAAAGAAAATGTGGTACATATACACAATGGAGTACTACTCAGCAGAGAAAAACAATGGCAGCGTGAAATTTGCAGGCAAATGGATGGAACTAGAAAATATCATCCTGAGTGAGGTAATCCAGACTCAGAAGGACAAACGTGGTATGTACTCACTCATAAGTGGATACTAGCTGCAAAGTAAAGGATAATCATGCTAAAGTCCACAGACCCAGAGAAGCGAAGTAACAAAGAGGACTCAAGGGAGGCACACATGAATCTCACTGTGAAGGGGATAATGAATAGACATTGCTGTTGGATGTGGGGAGAGATCTGGATTGGGGGTTGGTGATGGGAACAGGAGGGGCCGGGTTGCTGGGAAGATGGAAGGAGAGGGTACCGGGAGAGACAATTGGAATCTGAGGCCCTCTCTGGGACAAAGAAAAAAAAAATTGATGCATGATCCTAATTAGTCTTATTAAATAAAAACCCAGAGTCAGATATTTAAGGTGAAAGCTGAAAGGTCAGAGAAGCAGACCAGCTAGCCACCAGAGACTTCTTACCTCTATGAAATCTCAGACTGAAAGGGGGATCCTGTCTCTGCGAATCCTCAAACTGAATGGCTGGGAGATCTTGTCTCCACCTCCCTCATGCTGAGATTAAAGGTATGAGCCACTACCACCCTTCTGGCCTTGTTTCTCTTTTAAACTGAGTCTCATATATCCCAAGGTGGCCTTGAACTCCTAATCTTCCTGCTTCCTCCTCCCAAGTGCTGGGATGAAAGATGTGTGCCACCACTGCCTGGCCTCTATGGTTAACTAGTGGCTGGCTCCACACTCTGATCTCCAGGCAAGCTTTATTTGTCAGAACACAAACAAAATACCACACAACAAAAAAAGATACCTAGAGCATTGCTGGAGACCGTGAGAAGATGCTGCCACCAGAAGATTGATTAGGAGGAGTCGGCTTGGGGCAGTTGATGAAGTGCTGGGATTTGGACAAGATCTGGCTAGATATCCAAGGTATGGATATGTGATCTATAGAGTGACACACAAAATAATTAGAGACAAGTCAGAACTTGGGGCATTCATTTTGAAATACACCGCTTCAAAGCCATTGTTATTTAAGGTGTGCAAGAGACTACAAATTTAAGGTGTGCAAGAGACTACAAATTTAAGGTGTGCAAGAGACTACAAATTTAAGGTGTGCAAGAGACTATAAATTTAAGGTGTGCAAGAGCCTGCCAATCAGGCAGAGGCGAGCAAAGGGATTTCTCGTGAGTGTTTCACTGCCCAGTGTAAAACTAAAGTCAACTACCCTCAGGGTCACTGCTGACATTAAAATGAACTAGACTACTTATCCTTGTTGGCTTACAATAATATTAGATATAATAGCATTACTAAGCCCACACACCACATGAAAAACAAATAAACAACGTATACCCAGCAAACAAAAACAGAAGCCGAGCTCAGATAGACACAGTGGCCCACAGCTGGAATCCCATTTTTTTGAGGAGCTGAAGGGAAACAAGAGGCTTCCATATTCAAAGAGCAGCCTGAGCAGTTTAGGCTGTCTCAAAATATATATATTTAAGATATTTTGACGTGTATGTGTGTGCCCTTAGGGCCAGAAGTGCATGTCTGATCCCCTGGAACTACAGATGGTGTGAGTCACCATTTCAGTGTGGGGACCTAAACATGGATCTTCTACAAGAGCAGCAAATGCTCTTAGCAGCTGAGACATCCTCCAGATCCCTCAAAATGCATTTTAACTACCAGGAGATACTGCAATTCAGTACTCGGCACATATTAAACAAAGCCAAACTCCGAACTTTGACACAGAAAACACGTCTTTCAAAAACCTGTGAGACTTCACAAAAATTGGCTATATTTAAGCTACAAATTTTCTGAAAATTCCATAGAATTGACACAGATAACACTTTCTGCATATAATATAATAAAACTAGAAATTAATAAAATTATCAAAGAGATTCTCTGCAATGAAATGCTGTAACTCTTTAGCCATGCTGGATTACAGAGTGTCAGAAGCTGAAGAGACAGCTCAGTGATAAAGAGCACTTGCTGCTCTCTCAGAGGACCCAGATGTGGTTTCCAGCACCCACGTCGTGGCTCACAGGTGTGTGTAACTCCAGTTCTAGGGGATCTAGTGCCCTCTTCTGACTCTTGTGGGCACCAACTATGCACATGGTACACATATGGACGGACAGACAAAACACTTGTACACAGAAAATACCAATCTTTTAAAAACAGGGTATAAAAATAGTTACTTCTGGAAAGTACCAACAACAGAATTATACACTTCAGACTCAGGATATCAATTCCCAGCACCCACATGGCAGCTCACAGCTGTCTGTAACTCCAGTTACAGAGGATCCAACACACTCACATAAACACACATGCAGGCAAAATACCAATGCACAGAAAGTAAAAACAAATACATTTTAAAGTATTTATTTTATTTGTGTATGTGTGTGTGCGCACACACGTGTGCACAAAAGTGGAAGCCAGAAAAAGGTGTTGGATCCCTCACAGCTAGAGCTACATGTGTTTTCAGGACACCAGGCTTGGAATGTGGTTGTAGATGCTTGAATTCTGGTCCTCATGATTCCTCGGCAAGTACTTTAACCATGATCTATGTGTCCAGCTTTGCCTCTGCCTCCAGAGTGCTGAGACTGTGGGCATGTGCCCCCGCCCAGTTTGTGGGTACTGAGAACTAAACACGAATGCTGGACAAGCATTACCAAGTGAGTTACACTGCTGGCCCGTCATTCTTGTTTTTAAAACCCAGTAAGATTGAAGTAATTCTTTAACATGATTCACACCACACACACACACACACACACACACACACACACACACACACACACACACACACACACACACACACACACGGTCTCATCTAGCTCAGGTTGACTCACTATGATCCTCCTGCCTCAACAGCCCAAATTCAGGGTTGCGGGTGCACTGCCACACTTGGCTGTAGCGAACATTCTCAGAGGACACAAAGCAAATAGAAAGACATACGCGCTTTAGATAGGAAAATTCAACACCACATAGATTCGTTAGGAGACCATAGCTGAACTTAGAAATCTGAATTTGAATTTGAATGCTGAAGCTGCTTTGCCTAAAATGCAAATAATTCACAGCATCACCAACAGGTGGCAGTATCTCGTGACTAATTCACAGCATCACCAACAGGTGGCAGTATCTCGTGACTAATTCACAGCATCACCAACAGGTGGCAGTATCTCGTGGTTCTTTACAAAGTCAAGCCAACCGTGCGCGATTGCCCTTTGGGGTTTGCGCTACCGTTTACTCCGATGCCTTTAACGTGCATATATGGAAACCTGGGGTGACATAAAAACAGAGCACAGGACAGTTGGGGAAAGAGGTAGGGAGAGAAATCTGTGCAAACACACCCCACTTAATTTGAATTACGTTCAAGATCCTGAGCTCAGCTGCTGAAGGAAATGTAAATCACACAACAGAAAACACTGGTTAGTTTGAATGGAGATTTCACTTTGCAGGAAATGCTGTGACAACTCTCGAAATGTGGAGATCTCCTGCCCTGTCCCCCGTAAAAGTAGTCTCCATTTGATAGAAGCAATGCCCCTTACGGTCCTGAATCCCACAATCAGGGACAAGGGACAAGGGACAAGGCTAATTTGTTAGGAATTCAAATGCAAGCCAGTCATTCATTCTTTTTTAATGTAATTTTTGTTCATTCTACACAGATCCGGGTTCATAAAGACATTCTCGCGTAGGTGTATCATGTACTTTGACCGTGTTTATTCCTGCTCTGTCCTCTCCAGGGCTCCCACTAACTCCTCCAAGCTCCTTATTTCATGTCATATACGTCATCTTCAGGACTGTTTTTTCAGTGCATAAGCATTTGTTTGGATATTTAGTTTCTTTGTTGCTAAGGACCTGGAAGTTCCACATATCTGGTGAAGTTGGTGTTTTGGTCACCACTCCGGGCCTCTTTGGAATGCCTCTGTAAATGTGGAGTCTCACAAACCCAGGTAGACTGCTAGATGGCAGCAGAAGCCCACGCTGCCTTCAGAGTCCCTGGCTCCAGCTCCCGATTTCAGGCAAGATAGTCTCTTCCCTCCCATTTCAAAGGGAAGGTTGCAGCCCCCAAAGGAAAGGCAGTTAGTCAGGCAACCTAACAGCAGAATTGCATACAGATCATCTACTTTTTTATGACTTCATATTTACAGCAATTGTTTTCTTGTGGGTACATTGAAAAAACTATTTTTAAATGTTTTGTGTAAAAACATTTTGGAAAACTGAAAGCCAATACAAAAGAAGAGGAATGCAATTAAAAGTAAGTCTTCCTCCAGCTGCCACCTCAAGTTTCCATCCCAGGAGAGACACTCCCCCAAGTCCCTGACTACTTACCCAGAGACACTGAATTAAATGCATGCGGACACTTGATGCAGTGTCTGTGTATCTGTGTGTGCAAGTGTGTGTGGGGGGTCAGGTGGGCAGAATGCACACACAGACTGTAAAGCAGTGTGAACAAAAGCAGAAAAGCTGTGGACCCCAGAAAAATATGTCTCCTACGAAGTTTTCCAAGCTCCTCCTCCTCCTCCTCCTCCTCCTTCTCCTCCTCCTCCTCCTCCTCCTCCTCTTTTCTCCTTCTCCTTCTCCTTCCTGTTGATTTAACAGATTGAAACCCTACCAGCGGCACCCACAGTATCGATCTTGGTAAATTCTGCTTTCTGAAGCTGCCCCTGCTGTAATTAAATTACTGTAAATACAATTAGAAGGTCCCTCTAGGTGGTCTGTGTGACACCAGTCCCAAAGGAATTGCCTTGAGATATTTGAACCCAAAGTAAAGAGCGAAGTGGCCGGATCCCCTTAATCTTTGGGGCAGTCTTTTGAGGATTTGTGGCTGTGAAATACCCGGTAGCCAGTGGCGGGGGGTGGGGGGTGGGGGGTGGGGGGTGGGGGGGTGTTAGGCATAGTTAGCTAGCTAGCTTTCAGGAGACATCTTTCTCAACAAACCCTGGCCTTCAGGGTCAGTGTGGGGGCTCCAGCCTCCACCGCCAGCTTCCTGCTCCTTCCCAGCTGTCTCTCCTGGGCTGACAGTGATTTGCAGTTCTGCTTTCAGTCTGGCTGAGCAGGGAGGGTCTGGGCCAACTTTGCGTCCAGCACTTTTTGCATAGCTGTTGCTATGTGGTCCACGTGTGTTGCTCAACAAGCTTAAACTTTGCCTAGCCCGTGCTAAACTAATTTGCGTCAATTTGTCTACATCATGCCAACAATCGTTCTGAGAGTCCTGAATAGAGCATACAAGGGTGCTGATAAAGGCCCTGGGACCAGATGCCGCCGGCCATTCTGCTGAGCCTCGAGGTCTCTAGTTCTTCTCCATGGTTCCGTCATATCCTAGTGACAATGTTAGTTTTTCCACTGTGGAGTTAAAACTTTTTCTTTCTTTTTAAACAAAGGACACTGCCTATACAACTGGCAAGCCTACCGATTTTTTTTTTTAAAGAAAGAAACTGCTGAATTCTAGACCCAGTGTTTCCTAACAACGTACCCCCTCCCCGCCGCCCCCAAGTTTTAAAGAAGCAAATGGAGTTAAGTTTTATAGAAAGTGTTTATGCAGCTGTGACCAGGTGCTGTTCAAACTGCTTGTTATTCTTGCAGACTAAAAGTGTAAGCCTAAAAACCATTGCTTTTTCCAGGAAGATTTTTGTAAATAAGAAAATAATTAGCATGCATGCCTAAAGATAGCAATATTAAGATAGCAAGGTCAAGGTGGTTTGCAATAAAAACAGTTATTGTGAATGGTCTGTCTTGTTGCTTATTTGAGACTGGGTCTCACTCTATAGCTCAGGCTGACCTGGAATTCACTGTACAGCCCACGTTGGCCTTGAAATCACTATGATTCTCCTGCCTCAGCCTCCCAGGTGTTGGGATTAGAGGCATGAACTACCGCACTCAGCTCAGAAACAATATATTTTAAGGATTTATTCACTTTTAATTGTGTGTATGCATGTATCTGTCTGTAGATATGTGCACATGGGTACAGGCACCTTCCTGTATCTGTGTGTGGGTGTGTGCATGCAGGTACAGGTGCTCACAGAGGCTAGAAGAGGGTGTCCAATCCTCCAGAGCTGGTATTACAGAGGCTGTGAAGTTACTCAACATGGCTGCTGGGAACGAAACTCTGTGAGAGCAGTGTGAGCACTTAACTATTGAGCTAACTCCTAAACCCCAGAAGATTTTGTTGTTGTTGTTTGTTTGTCTGTTTTTGTTTTGTTTTTGAGACAGGGTCTTTCTACATAGCCCTGGCTGTACTGGAACTCATTATTGAGACCAGGGTAGCCTTGAACTCACAGAGATCCAGATGGATCTCTGCCTCCTGAGTGATAAGATTTAAGGTGTGTGCCACCACTGCCTGACCTCTATGTCTAATCTAGTGGCTGGCTCTGTCCTCTGACCCTCAGGCAAGTTTACTAGGGTACACAATAGATCACCACACACTACTATATGCCCAGCACTCTGAAGCACTTGGAATCTAGTTATAAACAGACAGTCCTTGTGCAGCACCGAGGAAAGGGGTGTTTAATAAGGAAACCAGCAAACACATGATAATAGTCGGTGGGGCTGGGGGTGGGGATGCTGGGTACTGCTGTCTTAGAGACAGAGATTAGAGAAGATGCCACTGGCAAGATGCCATTGCACAGAAACCGAATGGAGAGGAGAGCAAGCCCTCAAGGTGAGGATGCACTGAACATTCTGGAAAACAGGAAGCTGGGGAAGGGGCAAGAAGGCAGGAAATGAAATTCCCAAGACAGCATAAACTGCAGACTGCAGCACTGTGGGCTCTCTCTACCGCTCGGTGTCCCAGTGAATCTGGACGTTAGTACGCCGCTTCCCAGCCTGTCCAGCTGCCCTGAGAGAACCCTAGGGAAGGGTGGCTAACTCTGAATGGCAGGGGTCTTTAGAAGATTCAAAGCCTACCCCTAGTCACATACTTCCCCCAACTAGGCTGTGCTGGCTGGTTTTATGTCAACTTGACACAAGCTAGAGTCATCAGAGAGGAAGGAGCCTCAGTTGAGGAAATGCCTCCATGAGATCCAGCTGTAAGGCATATTCTCAATGAGTGATTGGTAGGGGAGGGCCCAGCCCATGGTGGGTGGTGCCATCTCTGGGCTAGTGGTCCTGGGTTCTATAAGAAATCAGGCTGAACAAGCCATGGGGACCAAGCCAGTAAGCAATACCCTCCACGGCCTCTGCATCCGCTCCTGCCTCCAGGTTCCTGCTCTGTTTGAGTTCCTGTCCTGACTTCCTTAGATGATGAACATCATGTGGAAGTGTAAGCCTAATAAACCCTTTCCTCCCCAACTTGCTTTTTGGTTATGGTGTTTCATCATAGCAAGAGGAATCCTTTTTATCCATGCCTCCTAATCTTCCAAATAGCCAACAATGGGAGCAAGCATTCAAATGCCTGGGACTTCTGGGTGGACATCTTGAATTCAAACACCACAAAAGCAAAGCCAAATGGAATAGAAACAGGACATTAATATCAGTGTATTGGGGAGAAAAGAGGGCAGGGTGAGGGCTGAGGCTCGGAACCTCCTCACCTGACTCCTCGTCACATCACAGAGTGTGCCTTCTTTACACCCTACGTACAGTTTGTGACCCTCCAGGAGTCTCTGGTGCCACTCACACAGCCGGGACAGCTGGCCCACTCACCTTTCAGTAGCGAGGCTGACAACGACTCCTGACAGGGATCAATATTAGGTCAGTTTTTGTTTTTTTTCCTGTTGCCCTCAGGGAGACCTGAGGAATCTCCTCATAGGTCAGGGATGACAGACGCTTCCAATGACCATCCCCACCCACAGTATGCGGGCGAAGGCTAGAGCGAGAAGTCCACACACTCTGACTGCCTAGTTAACTCTTATAACCCGAATAGCTTAGCATGCTCTCTTTGTTTTAACTACTATACCATTGGGACAACCTATAAAGCAGTGTTAGGATTCAGATTTATTTTTCAATCCCCAGAGCGCAGAGACGCCAGCTCCCAGCCTGCAGCCTATCCTTCCTTCTTCCCACCATGAGAACCAGTCAGCACTGTGAATCCAAGCTGTTCGCCGCCTTTTGTGACCAGCTCCACGGGCCACCTTTCAGGGTTTGGACAAGCATTCTAATGACAAGTTGGGCCTAGGGAAGGGCCCTGCACAGCCCCTCTAGGGGAACATGCAATACTTTGGGTGTCCTGGGCTCTCGAGCATTCCTGCCCCCTGAGCAGGGACACAGAAGGTGGCCAGGATGGAGCCCTCTAAAGCAAAGGCATATACCCGGACCAGGGTGGGACTTCCAAGAAACGTAAGCAGAGTCCGCTTGTGCCTGGGCTAAGGGTAACATGTTAAAGAATATGAATGAGTTCTTGAGCAGCATGGGAAAAGTGATGGGCTCCAGCAAGTCTGTGAGGCAACAGAAGTAGGTACTGGTAGACACAGAATATCTTGAGACAACTCACAATACCAAAAGATACCTTGTATAGCTACGCAGTCTCGGGCAACCTTCCTTAAACTCTCAGTGCCTGCCTCAGTTTCTCCATCTGTGAGTCAGATGGGTCAGGCAAGACTAACAATCTCTCTGCCCCAGTTCTTTCTGTGTGCAGACAACTGGGTTGAACCAGACGTGAGATTCTTAGCCTGAGGTCCAGTGAGGAGGTTTCTTTTGGCTCCAATCGCCCACCCACAAATAGAATCTCACTTTGAAAATCTCCTTAGGCGATTTAAATATAGCCAGAATTGAGGCCCCTGGGACCAGACGTTCCTCCCCGAGACATCCCACCCCAGCCCCACCATGGCCTCTCCATACATACGGGGAGCA
Source organism: Peromyscus eremicus (assembly GCF_949786415.1). Taxonomy (NCBI): domain Eukaryota; kingdom Metazoa; phylum Chordata; class Mammalia; order Rodentia; family Cricetidae; genus Peromyscus; species Peromyscus eremicus. Next base: position 44,535,526 of record NC_081434.1, read on the forward strand.
CACTAGGTGGGAACTTTATTCTTAACTTGGCTCTCTCGTGACTGTGGTCGTCTCTAAGACAGCGTTTCTCACAGGACTTTGTGAGAAGACCCATGGACTCCAAGAGAGGTTCTGGTTACAAGATCACCTGCATTCATGTGAAACATTGGGGGTGGGAGATGAGATTTGAGGCCTGGGCAGGCAGACATGACTGCCAAAGAGAACAAGACCCCGCAACGGAGCCGCCGAGCTTGGGACTTGGCTCTTAGGAGGGCACCTCTCAACCGCTCTGAATGGCAGATGCTGCCAGGCCTCTCCAGGCCTCTGCCAGACACCTGCAGGCCAGAGTTTTTTGGCAGGTGAGGAGGAGAGAAGAGAATAGGGCTTTTCTCAAGCCGTTCTCCCAGAATGACATGAGCTGACATCTGGGGAGACACCGGGTGGGAAACACAGACCACTGTGTGCTGGTCTCAGTGTGTGAGAACCAGGCAGCAAGTGGCAGGAAGGGACTTTGTGCTGAAGTGCTTGGTATGTTCCGGGCACTGTGAATGAGACTGGTCGATGCTTTGTACCAGATGTAAAGTGGCCTCTTTTCACACGGTTGGCATTGAAGGCTGGTGAAGGAGATCCAGTGCTCTCTGGGAGCTTGGCAGAGCTGGGCCTGGAGCCTGAATGGTGGCTCTGTGGGGCAGCAAGGACAGGGCTGCCTGCTAGGGAAAGTTGTCACCATAAAGTAGAATTCTTCAGCCTGGAAGTGAGGAGGTTTCTCTATCAGGGATGACCCACCGCATCCGTACCTCCAGGGGCCCAGAGCGCAGCCCAAAGACCACACTTTCCAAAACAGACTGGAGCATGAATCTCATGGCCAGGGTATATTTTAGATACCCAAGTATTAGCATGCTCAGGACAATTCCATGGCTCCAGTAAGCCTCAGGGGAGACTAGGGAGATGGAGTCAGTCTGGAAATATGAGGTTAAAAATCAAAGTATGTTTTCCATTTATTTATTCTTTCCCTGTATTGGTCATTTTATAGCCTTCATTATCAATGTTATTAGTCATGTGAGAGCATTATTCCCACTATCACCACCACCACCACCATCATGATCATCACCATCATCATCATCATTTGAAATGAGGTTTCACTGTGTTGCCCAGACCACCCTGGCGCTTCTGAACTGCATCTCCCGAGTAGTTGGAACTGTGGGTGCATGGCATTGTGCCCAGCTCCAGCTTATAGTTAAGGAGAGACTGAGAGGTTAGGGAAAATACAGTTGCTTGCTCAAGCTTTGTGTCACTGGGCTTTAAACTCTGCCCCAGTATTAAATAAAGCCTAACTTCTTTCTGTGAGATTACACTTTCCATAGAGGCAGAGCTGGGGGAATGATGTGTACGAGGCGGAGCTTGTCTGTGTGGGGTGTGTGTACCTGTATACACGCATGCTTGTGTGCTGCCAGACGCCCACCGTGAATGCCTGCTTCCGTCGCTCTCTGCTTTATCTGTGTGTTCATGCAGGTGTATATGTACTCCAGTATGGGTGGAGGCCATTTGAGCCTTGTCACTCACTGATGCATATATGCCAGGTGAGCTGGCCTGTGAGCTTCAGGCTTTTCCTGTTTCCACCTCCCATCTCGTTATGGGAGCACTGGAATTACAGACACATGCTGCTGTGCTTGGAGTTGTAAGCCTGCAAAACAAGCACTTTATCCACTGCACGTCGCCCCTGCCCTCCCTCTCCACTGCCCTCCCTCTCCACTGCGTTATAAGGTCTCTCCTGCTAGGCTGGGCTGGCTGACCAGTGAGCGCTAGAGTCCCACCTGCCTCCCTCTCCCGCTCCTGGAGTTACAGGCTCACAGCACAACATACAGCTTTTTACATGGATGCTAAGGATCTGAACTCAGATCTCCAAGCTTGAACAGCAGGTTCTTTATCAACTGAGTCATTTCTGCAGCTCCCAGAGATTTTTTAAAATGTATTTTATGTGTGAGTGTTCTGTCTGCATGTATGCCTGCACTCCAGAAGAGGGCAGCAGATTCCATTATAGACGGTTGTGAGCCACCATGTGGGTGCTGGGAATTGAACTCAGGACCCCTGAAAGAACAGCCAGTGCTCTTAACTGCTGAGCCATCTCTCCAGCTCCCCAGAGCTTGTTTTTAAAGGAAGCCGAGGTGACAAAACCCAGGGTGTCCTCAGCTTGATCCTCGTGCAGACACGTTAGTGTCTGAGTCTAAATATTGCTGGAACTCCAGGAGGGTTTGGAAAAGTGAGAGGTGAATGGATGGATTGTTCCTGTCTGAATCAGAGTTTGTGATGTGCATGAAGCAGCTGTTCTCCATGCTTTTAAAAAAAAGGTCTGGGCTGGGCAGTGGTGGCGCACGCCTTTAATCCCAGCACTCAGGAGGCAGAGCCAGGCGGATCTCTGTGAGTTCGAGGCCAGCCTGGGCTACAGAGTGAGTTCCAGGAAAGACGCAAAACTACACGGAGAAACCCTGTCTCAAAAAAAAAAAAAAAAAAAAAAAGGTCTGGGGAGGCAGAGATGCCTAACATGTTCAAGGCCCTGAGCTTGATCCCATGCCCTACATACAAATGGGCACAGTAACATGTGTCCATAATCCCAGCTCCTGGAAAGTAAAGACAGGAGGATCAAAAGGTCAAGGTCATCCTTGGCAATGTGCCAAGTCTGAGGCCTATCTGGGTTACAAGTGACATCGGGGAGAAAGGAAGGGGTAGGCAGTAGATCATTGCATAGGAAAGATACAATGTCATCTCTGTAGTTCATGGACTCCAAGCGCAAAAAAGTAGCTGGGCATAATGGTGCACGCTTTTAATCCCAGCACTCTGGAGAAGAGGCAAATGGATCTCAGTGAGTTCAAGGCCAGCCGGGTCTACATAGTGAGTTCCAGAACAGCCAAGACTGCTATTTGCAGGAACATCTGTCTTCTCCTGCTCCAAGCTTTGGGGACATTGGCTGGACTTTCAGGAAACGGAAGTACAATAGCCACCCTAGAATTTTTGTAGGTAGATCTACATGGACCAGGAAAGGGGGAGGGGTGGTTTTGTGCATTGCTTTTATTAGCAAAATCAGGAAATAACACAAACCATAACATGACCGTTCAGATTTATTTCTGATGGGCTGCTATTGATCATTTCTATGATGCCCATGGTGCCTTCACCTAGAAACCGGACAGGCGGTCATGTTTCTGAAGTGCAAGGAGAAATTAATACGTGTGACAGACAGTGAAATGAACTTGTGGCCATGCAGAGAGGAAAATGGACCTCCTGCCTGTTGCTAGTTCACAGAGCCTGGTGAAGGGAAAAGGCATGAGATGGTCATCGTTTTGCAAGACCTGGGGGCCTTCAGAATAAAGACCTAGTGTGAAGAATCCGCTTTTCTGCTTAGTTTTGATGAATTATGGATGGCCGTGTAGAAATCTGAGCCAGGCATAGTGATGACAATCCAGTAGGTGTTCCTCAGTGTCTCACCCCTCTGTACATACCGTCCCTCCTTTTTGTCACAGTCATGACTATCACAGGACCAGGACAAAAACTGAATCTGGGTTTCTTCTCCACCTCCCAGCACACCTGCTCTCGGCTGTGGTCTGTGGACTCCTTTCCCAGCCTTCTTTACACAACGCCTGTCTCTTGGGCAGGGTTATCACCTGGGGCCCGCAGATACTTAAGGTGTCTGCACCCTCCCACCCCATTCTGGCTGTCAGATTGTGTGCGCTGCCTCCTGAGAAGTGGTTCCTGCGTCTGCTTACAACAAACTCCTTCTTTGATCCACGGCACAGAAAAATGTGCTAAGAACCATGGCCAAGGCTGGGACATAGCTGCTGAGTCCGGGGTTTGCCAAGCATGCTTGAGCCATGAACTCCGCTGTCATGAAATGGAAGCGCAGACAGGCCTTGAATACAGTCCCCATGACCCTCTTCTCCATCCCGCGTCTGCCGCCCCCCCCCATTCTCGTGCCGCCCCCATCTGAGGTCAGAACGGGCAAGCGCAGATTTACCCAGAAGCCTCTCATTGCGTGTGGGATGGGTCAGCTCCTCTCAGGGCAAGAGGAGGCTGGGCAAGTTCCCTTAAGTGTCTCCTTGCTAACCCTACATATTGGAGTGAGAAAAATCAAAGGAAAAATCCAGAAGCCTGGCCTTAGATACTGCCCTCCTCTTTAGCCCTCTGAAGAGGGGTTTTCCCAACAGTTTCCCAGGCCTCTTTCTCAACTCAAGGGACGATTCCAGGGCTCTCGCTCACCAGCTCCCAAGCTGTTCCCACAGGCCTGCCCCTCCCCAGTGCCAGGAGCTCATTTGCAGGTGGTTCTGGCAGCTTCTTTCCCCCTTTGCTGTCACTCCCTGGGGGCTGGAGGGCTTCTTACCACATTTCCACCTCCCTCATCATTTGCCAGCTGAAAAACGGGCTTCTGCTTTGCTCACTAAACTTCCGCTCGAGATCCTCATTTCACGAGAGACCCTTGCATAGGAGTCCAGGAGCCATACTTCAGCTAGTTAATTTCTCACCCTGAGCTTCTCAGACTGCAGTACCAGAGGTCACTCGGGAAGTATCTGTCCCTCGCACCCCTTAAGTGACTTCACAGAGGCCCCTGCCCCAAACCTTCCATCTGTGACAAGCGCAGTGGGTCTTGGACATTCACCCCAGCTCCGACTTTGTTTTGCAGGATTTCCCTGAACCGCAGTGCTCTGGGTCGGTGTGAATGTCATCTCACAGGCTCACGCCTTTGGACACTTGGCCCCAGTTGGTGGCTCTGTCTTCGGATGTGGTGGGAGATTTAGGACACCATGGAGCCTAGCTGGAGAAAGTATTCACCGAGGGGTAGGCCTCATGGGTTCTTGCTTAGTTCGGGTTCCAACTTCGCTCATGTTTTCTGATCCACTGAGCTGTGAGCAAACATCTTCATTCTCCTGCCACCACAGGTTCAAGACCTCCGTGATGCCTGGACCCTCTCAAGTCATGAGCCGAGATAAACCTTCGAGCACTGCATCACAGTGACCAGAAAACGAACTAACAAGATTAGTGCTGAGTGGTGGGCTCCGTGCTGTGGGAACCCTGACTGTGGGGCTGTCGGCCTTTGGAACTGGTTTGCGGGAGGAATGTGGAAGGCTTATGCTCTATAGGCCAGAGCAGGCCTTGCATGTTATAAGTAGAGTTTCTCGGGGGATTCTGGTGGGGATGTGGAAGGCCAAAATGCTGAAACTGTGCGTGTATGTCCGTGTATGCGTGCATGTGTGTATCCATGTGAGTGCAGGTGGCCACAGAGGCTAGAGGGGTGCTAGATGTTCTTGGAGCTGGGGTTATAGGTGGCTGTGAGCTGCCTGACACAAGCTGTGAACTGGACTTAAGTTCTCTGCAAGAACAGTATGTGCTCTCCACCACTGAGCGTCTCTCCAGCTTGCTTTCTCCTTTTAATTCAGTCCAGGACCTCAGCCCATGGAGTGGTGGTGCCCACAGTTAAGACAGGCCTTCCCACCTCAGCCCACGGAGTGGTGGAGCCCACAGTTAAGACAGGCCTTCCCACCTCAGCCCACGGAGTGGTGGCGCCCACAGTTAAGACAGGCCTTCCCACCTCAGCCCATGGAGTGGTGGAGCCCACAGTTAAGACAGGCCTTCCCACCTCAGCTAACTCCATCTAGATAATTTCTCACAGGAACGTCCAGAATATGAGGTCAAGGTAAGACTCGAAAGTGACACTTCAGTACAAAAAATTTTAAAGATTTTGGCACCACAAAGTTCAGAAAAACACTTATTTGTTTATTATTAACCACTTGATATGTTACAACAGATGTCTCATAATTATTTTGTCTTCATTTGGCTTCGTGATCTTTAATCATCTTACTGTAATTTAAATGCTGGTGTCTCTCTTGAAGTCCTATAATGAAATGCAGTGCTCACTGTGGCGGCCTGAAGACACGAGACATTTGGGAAGCAATTTTATCAGGAAGACTCTGCCTTACCCATGCGAGTCCTGTTCTTGTGGGAACACCTCAAGGCTCTCTGTTGTGTGTGGTGCCTCTTAGTCCACTGGCCGCGTCAAGATGAAGCGGAAATCTCCCTTCCCAGCCGCGCTCTCGGGAACGCACAAGCGGAAGTGGACGGGGAATGCTAACTCCACGCTTCCTAGAAAAGCAAGTGGCCATAGATGTTCCTGCTGAGGCTCTGGATGATGAGCAGAAGGGCTACGTGGTCCTAGTCAGTGGAAGGAACAGCAAACAAGTTTCCTCATGAGGCAGGGTGTCTTGACCCACAGCAGGGCACACCCGCTGTTCAATAAGAGGCAGTCTTGGTATAGAGCAAGGAGGACCTGAGGGAACCTTCGGTCACTGCCTCCAGGTCCCTGCCCTGATTTCCCTGGAGGGACTGTAGGCTGTAAAATGAAATAGATCTTTTCCTCCCCAAGCTGCATTTGGTCATGGTGTTTTCCTCAGTACTAGAAAGCAAACTAGGAGAGTGACGTAATGCTCAAAGATTTTAACGTACTATAAAGTAATTGTTCTAATCCTGTGTGTAAGGTTTGAAGGTTACTTTGGGGACGACGGTACCGCAACAGCCAGAACACACACTTCTGAAAGTTCAGTGGGGACCAGAGGGAAGCTGGATCGTCTGGAGGATGCTGCCCACCTCCAGCTTCTCCAACCTCCTGGAACAGTCTATGCAGACCTCTCACTCAGGTCCTACCCTATAGCCCTTGGCCACGCCTCTCAACACACCACGCCCCCATCTCAAAATGACACTCCCACTCCATGCTCAGGCCCCACCCACTCCCAAGCTTCCATCATCTGGTCTGTAGGCCTCCCCCCAGATCTCAGCTTGGCCATCACAGCAAATCCAAAGGAAAGGGCTTGCCCAGAGGTTGGCAGGCTTGTGGAGACAAGAGTAATTTAAAAAGCTCAGCTGCGGGAGCTCCCTCCTCCCTGTCACCCCGCAGTGACAAGCAGCGGGGAGCTCCTCAAGCTATCGCTTGGATTGGCGGGGCCTGGATTTCCCTTTCAAACTGTAGGGCTTCAGCCTAGGCAGCAGCCGGGGTCACAGGTCTCCGGCAGTGGAAGGTGGGGGAGGGGTGTCCACAATTGTTCTGGCTGGGGCAGGGGCGGCGCCTGAAGTGCACCCCGAGAAATGACTGCCAACCTTTGCTGGGTCTTTTCTAAGAACTGGACCTGGGGATCTGCGGTGACACTCTTCTCTAGTGGGTGGTCTTGTGGGCAGTGTGGGACTTTTAGGGCCTGACATAAACTTCCTTACTGAAGTTTCTGAGTCAGATCAGGGCTCGAATTCTGGCACTGCCGCTTTCCAAACGGGTGTCTTGAGGGTGGTGGGTGGTCGAGCTAAGCCGGGGCCCTGGGGTCTTCTCAGAAGTCCAGCTGTGTGAAAACTGACCCTGGAGGCACTTCCAAAGAGTAGTGCCGAAAGGTTGGAGCCCAGCAAGGCTTCGGAGTATGTACTTATTCAGACATTCCATTCTTTTCTGATTCTTCAAGATCCTGTACTTCATCAGAAACCTTTTTACATGATGCGCTGGTGCCTGCCCTCCTTACGGAGTATGCTGCATAATACTGCTGTTTCCTGGGGGCCTTTCCTTGCAACTCACGGCTCCTTAGACAGAGATTAAGGGTTTTTGTTTGAATATTTTAAGTATTTGTTCATTTTTTTCTTTTCGAAGGGGGTCTCGCTGTATAGCCCTGGCCTGTCTGGAACTTGCTATATAGAACAGATTGGTGGGAGATCGATCTGGGTCTGCTTCAGAAGTGCTGGGATTGAAGTCATGGCCACCTCATGTGGGATGTGTTTTAGTTACGTCTCTGATACCTGGCAGGAGAAACATACTCAGTATCATGGAAGTGTGCGTTGTTAGGGTGTCTCAGCCTCGGCTCTTCAGCAGCTCTAGTTCATGTGGGGACTGTGAAAGTGTGTAAGTAAGTATAGTAGGAGGAAAATGCCAGTTATTCTTCTGTTCTTGTGACAGTCTTAGCTTCGCAGAGTCTTGAGGTAGATTTTAGAAGCTGAGTTCACCCATCTGGTGAGTAGAGATTCCTTAGTCCAGAGCCTCATTAGCAGGTATGATGGGCACACTGAGTGTTCTGGAACAGAGGTTAGTGTGTTGAACATGGTAGGTGTGGTAGTGGGTATGGTCACAGTGGAGGAGAAATAGTAACTTCAGGTGCCTTGTTAAGAAATCAGCGTGTGTATGTGTGTCGGGGGGAGGGTGGTGTCTGATATGTAGCTCAGTGGTAGTATGCTCGTTATCATGTTCAAGGCTGGGGCTTGATCTCCAATATCACCTCTCTTAGTCAAGGTTGTTATTGCTGTGAAGAGACACCATGACCACAGCAACTCTTACAAAGGAAAACATTTACTTGAGGTGGTGGCTTACAGTTTCAGAGGTTGAGACCATTATCATCATGGCGGGGAGCGTGGCGGCATGCAGGCAGACATGGTGCTGGCTACGTCTTGATCAGAAGGCAACAGGAAGTGGACTGAGTGTCACACTGAGTGAAGCTTGAACAAAGGAGACCTCAAAGCCCGCCCCCACAGTGACACACTTCCTCCAACAAAGCTACACCTCCTAATAGTGCCACTCCCTTGGAGGGCTATTTTCTTTCAAACTACCATACCACTAAAAAAGGAAAGTGTGTGTGTGTGTGTGTGTGTGTGTGTGTGTGTGTGTGTGTGTGTAATGAAGATGTCTGCTAACCTCTTGCTGTGGGAAGTCTCTGGCCACCATGTAATGAGCTGTTTAGGCAGCAACCAGGTGCTGAAGGTCACTGAAAGTTACTAAAGGTCACCTAAGTCCTGCCAACCTAAATGACCTCCCAATTCCATTTTAATGCTCTTTTAACATTTCTTTTGTAGTTATTTTTCCCTTTTACTTTTATAGCACCAAACTTCCAAAACAATGACATCTGAAGAAGTGAGTGGGGGCTGGGTGTGGTGGCGCACGCCTTTAATCCCAGCACTCAGGTGGCAGAAGCAGGTGGATCTCTGAGAGTTCAAGGCCAGTCTGGTCTACTAGTGAGTTCTAGAACAGCCAGAGCTGTATAGTGAGACCTTGTCTCAAAAAAAAAGAAAAGAAAGAGGTGAGTTGATGCACACTCCTGAGAATGCAAAATGACTTGGCTGTGGAGGAAGCTGATCCTTCTCACCCTTTACACATTTTTATTTGACATGAGTTTAGAATGGTACTGTTCAATAGCACTTTTGGGGAAGGTGGAAATCCATTTTAAAATTTGAATTTATAGCTACATGTGACTACGGACTCCCATCTTAGATATCATTCTGTAAGTTGTTATAGAATGATAACTGTAGATAATCCTAACTAACACACTTTTTTGTTGTTGTTGTTTTTCCAGACAGCATCTCTCTGTGAGGCCCTGGCTGTCTTAGAAATCACTCTGTAGACCAGGCTGGCCTTGAACTCACAGAGATCTGCTTACCTCTGCCTCCTGAGTGCTGGGATTAAGAGCATGTGCCACCATGACTGGCTTTTTAGGATTTATTTTTATTTGTGTGTATGCCTGTGAGTGTATATACGTATGTGCATGTGAATTTGTGTGTGTGTGCGTGTGCGTGTGCGCGTGCGCGTGCGCGTGTGCGTGTGCGTGTGTGTGTGTGTGTGTGTGTGTGTGTAGGTACCCGCAGATACCAGAAGATGGCATCAGATCACCTGAGCTAGGGTTGCAGTGAGTGTGATGTGGGAGCTGGGAACCTAACTCAGGTCCTCTGGAAGAGCAGTTTGTGCTCTAACTGCTGAGTCTCTCTCCAGATCCTAAGCCCTATTTAAATCTTCAAGAACTGCGCCAAGAGCTGGGGATGAAGCCTTTTGGGCTTTTCTTAGGTCCAAACTATGGCAAAGTCCTTAGTTTTCTATTTTATTTATTTTTTGAGACAAGGTCTCCGACAGCCCAAACTGGCCTCAAAGTCGCTGTGTTGGTAAGGATGACCTTGAACTCCTAATCCTGTTGCCTTGACCTCCCAAGTGCTGGGAGTGCAGGGATGTGTCAATGCTACACATCACTATCCTCAGAGCAGATCAGGACCAGCTGTGTCTGTTTGCAAAGGACCAGCACAGTTGGGCTTATTGACTCTGGACATTCCCTCATGGAAGGAGGGGTGGGGGTGGGGTCATTGGATGCTCCCCCGAGTATCCAGCTGCTCTCTCCAGCCATTTGTATGCAATTCTGCCCTCATCTAAGTGTCCTCAGGAAGGGTCTTGAGGAGGGGCTGGGGTAAATAGGCTGAGGAGGACTAGGTACCGGGCCCATCTACTTGGCCATGGAGGAACCATCACCATGTGTCTTAGTCATTTTTCTGTTGATGTGAAGAGACGCCATGACCAAGGCAACTTAGAAAAGAAAGCATTTACTTGGGGACTTGCTTCCAGTTTCAGAGGGTGAGTCCACGCCTATCATGGCAGGGAGCAGGGCAGCAGGCAGGCAGGCATGGCGCTGTAGCTGCTGAGAGCTCACAGCTGATCTATAAGCAGCGGACGGAGAGTGAGACAGGGCTTGCCAGGGGCTTTGGAAACCTCAGTTCCATCCTCAGTGACACATCTCCTCCGACAAGGCCACACCTCCTAATCCCTCCTACAGCTGGGAACCAAAGCCTCAAATACGCAAGTCCATGGGGACCGTTCTCACCTAGATCACCACACCATTCCAGGTACAGGCTTTCCAGCATGACTGCTTTAGGGCCACTCAAACTCCCACTCACAACCCAAACTCACTGGTCCCCAGGGTGAATTCTGATGGACTCAACCTTTCATTTGTCACCAAGACCTTGGCAGGAAGGTTAAACATTTTTCTCATCTTCCCAGGAAGATATTTTCAGGGCAGCTCCAATGCCCGGTTTATATGTTGTTAGGGACTAAACCTAAGGGTTCATCCCCATTAGGCAGGCGCTCAACCAGCTGAGCTCCACCTCCAACCCATGGTCCCTTCCTGGATGGAAGAAACTGAAACACACAGCTTAGATGTTTCCTTTAGACACAGGCTTCCACGCCAACTTTCCTAAGTATGTCTCCCACCCTCTCACAGAATAGTCTTTCTTTCTTTTCTTTTCTTTTTTTTTAAATAATTTGTTTTATGTGCACTGGTGTTTTGCCTGCATGTAAATCTGTGTGAGGGTGCCAGATCCCCTGGCACTGGAGTTACATACACAGTTGGGAGCTGCCATGTGGGTGCTGGGAATTGAGCCTGGGTCCTCTGAAAGAGCAGCCAGTGCTCTTAACCTCTGAGCCATCTCTCCAGCCCCCAGAATTTTCTTTTTCTTTTTTTTTAATGATTTATTTTTATTTGATGTACATTGATTGATGTTTTGCCTGCATGTATGTCTATGTGAGTGTGTTGAATCCCCTGAAACTGGAGTTACAGACAGCTGTGAGCTGTCCTGTGGGTGTGGGAATTGAACCTGGGTCCTCTGGAAGAGCAGCCAGTGCTCTTAACCACTGAGCCATCTCTCCAGCCCCCAGAATTGTCTTTCTTTTGCTATGGCTTGGATGTTGCAAATCTGCCAGAGCACACATTGAAACTTGATTGCAAATGCAAGGTGTTGGGAGATGAGCCTCCAGGGGAACTTAGATCTGTAGGCTCCACGTCCGTGAAGGGAGGAAGGTCTTCTCTGGAGATGGACTGATTCTCTGGACTGCAATGCCTAAGAGTAGGTGTTTGGGTAAGGCCGTAGCTGCCCTCACCCTGCCCAGCACTCCTCTTGTCTACCTCTGCTCCCTCCTGCTTTTCCATCAGGAAGAGAGACAGCACAAGACCTGCTGTCTGTTGATGTTCAACTTTCCAGCCTCCAAAACCATAAGCCCAAATAAACCTGTTATGGTTTGAATGTCCAACTTCAGCCCTTTCCTCTGCCCCTCGTCCACAGGCTCACATACAGAACACTTAGTCTTTAGCTGGTGGTCCTATTTGGGACGATTACAGAACTGTTGGGACATGGGGTCTAGCTAGTACTCATAGGCTCCAGGGAGCAGGCCTGTGAAGGTCATGGACCAGTCCATCTGTGTCCTACATTGCATGCTCCTGCCACATGAACCAAGCCCTCCAGCTGCCACGCCTACCACGCCTACCACAATGGCTACCTTCTAAAACCCAAAAGAAGCCTTACATTGCTTCTCTCACACATGTTATTACAAGGACAAGAAAAGTAACTAACACAAAATCTCTTTATAAATGGTCCATTGTTGGGGTTTTGTTGTATCAACAGAAAGCAAACTGCCACAAGCAGGTTGTCAGTTTGTAGTGATGTCATTGTTTGCCCGTCTACCTACGTAACTGTTTGTTGCCCAACACGTAGATTGCTAGCTCCACAGAGACATAGACTGTGCCTTCTTGTTCAGCTCTGGATATCACTGGCTGGACACAAGATGTGCTCAAAGTGTATTTGCCCAGTGACGGTGGACGGGAGAAGGACAGGAGGGCTCACACTGGGAATGACGAGGTCAGTGGAAGAGAGATGTCGGGCAAAGTGTTGGTAAAACACTTGACTATCTATCAGCAGTTAGTGCTGCAGGTCCAGCCCAGTAGCCCACTTGAGGTCAGTGTTGCTTGATATAGAGAGCCAATGGGTCTTGGAATCAAGCTTGAGTTCCAATTCTACCACTTTCAGTGACGATTTATTTCTTTAGGTATTTGGTTTCTCATCTGTATAATGAAGACAATAATTACCATTTCATAGAGTCAGAGTATAGGATATATATATAAGTGTTTCGCTATATGTCTACTACTAATGCATACACTATATAAACAATATAGCTTTTAGTGATGTCCTGAATGAATGAATGAATGAGTGGGTTGCTTGCTGTGCCGAGAAATACAGGAAAGTTGCTATGGAATAAAAAGACTCATATTTTTTTAGGTGAAACAAACTTTTAAAGACAAATATAGCTAGTCACAGGAATTTAATCTCCTCGAAGGTTCCTTAACAGAAAAAAATGTAGGTTGCTTCCTGGAAAGCAGTTTGGCTGGATGCAGCAAAAACCTTGCGTGAGCTGACTCCTCACTACCAAGCAATGCACTTCTATTCTAGGACTCCACACAAACAGCCAGGGACACATGGGTTTGCAGAGCTGTTCTTCCTGGATGCCCTTGCAGCTAGGCCCGAACAACAAGACACTGAGGTAGCGAGCTCATGACCTGGCAGTGGGGGACGCCCATGTCGGAGAGCTTCGAGAAGTAAGCCTACAGTGCAGGTACGACAAATGACGCTTTGCTGTAGTAACGAACTCGTGAGAAACACATGAAGCAGTCCAGTCAGATCCCAAATGCAGACTAGGTAGGTGTAACAAGAGGGGACCTAGAAACAGCAAGCTGTTGTCCCTGGTGAATGCCGGGCAGTAGTCACTCTCTTCTTACTGACGTCCTCACCCACAGCCTGGCTTCTCTCTGGCTCGTGTTCAGTGAAATAAGGGAAATGGGCCTAGGTAATCCCCAAAGAGCCCACAAGTTTCAGGACTCCGTGGCTCCTTCCACTGAGCATGTGTCTGCTGAAGCCTGTGTGCTAGGCTTACTGCAGACGTGTGTGTGTGTGTGTGTGTGTGTGTGTGTGTGTGTGTGTGTGTGTGTGTGTGTCTGTGTACTGGCATATGAGGACCATGGTATAGTGTACATCAGAGGACCATTTGTGGGAGTTAGTCCTCAGCGTCCATTGATTTTTCTAATTATGTGTCAACTAGTTATTTTATGTTATGTTTCTCAGTCACCCCAGATTTAAATGGGGTCTTCACAGCGATTTGGGAACATTATATTCTAGATTTGTCTTCATCTAGGGAAGCCCCCCCCCATACCTCATTTAATTTTCTCACATTCCTCAGCCATGCTTTCCCGGAGACCAAAAGGGGCAGCGGACAGGCTTCATGCCTTCACCTGGACATGTAGGATCTCAGCCGCCCCCCCCCCCCCCCCCCCGAGTCTAGATCTTTGTATAACCACACCTCCAGGGATTTGTGTGTCCAGCAAAGTCTAAGAGGTCCTGAAGAGTCCTGCAATATCCTCCTGGCCTGCTGCAGCCCAAGTGTGATTTATGCTAATAACAATGAACAGCCTTCTTCCTATGTGCCGGAATTCTGCTAGGCACTTTACGTACACTGTCTCATCGAGCCTCTGATGAATGGGTGTTCTAATTGGCCCCAAAAATGAAAAACTAAGCTTCAAGGAGGTAAAATCACTCACTCAGATTCATGATGGACATGGTGGTGCACATCGGTAATACCTGCACTCTGCAAGCTGAGACAGAAAGATGGTGAGTCCAGGCAAGCCTGGGTTACATAGTAAGTTCAAGGCCAATCTGGACTACAGAGTGATACACTATTCAAAAAAAAAAACCAAAATAAAATAACAACAAAAAACCAACCAACCACACACACACACACACACACACACACACACACACACACACACGCACACACCATTGCAAATGGCTAACACATGTAAGATTGTGTGACTTCAGAGTTCATATTTTAAAACACTGAGATGCTCCAATTTACAAGCACACATTTTCTTCTTAGCTTTAGTAGTTATTAAAGTGGCTGCAACAATTAATCTTGCAATTAACCGTGTCCCAGAGACCTAACTGCCTCTCTTTTTTCACTGACCAGTTGATCTCCTGGCACATTTCATCTTATGTTAGCCATGCAGTCAGACAGCATGATCGTCTAGATGTCTTGAGTGACTGGTCCAGGTTTTGTTGTCTAGATGTGTGCGCTCTGCAGAGCATCTCCCTCTGGCTGCGAGCTCGGCTTGAAGTTCACCCTGGAGACACCAGCTCAGTGTTCCCTTCAACATCACAGATCTGCTGAATCAACTACTTGGAGTTTCAGTTAGGTAAGATGAGAAGTCTCTTGGTCCTTGCTTCCTTCTTCCTCTGGCTGTCCCTTGGGGGATCCCATCTCTCCATTCACCAGTCACAAAGAGATCACCTGGACAGACACACAAGTCCTTAGTTGGGGATCAAGGATCCCACCTGGCCTCTCAGGTGGAGATTCAAATGAGGTAGGGGAAGGGAAGGTTTCTGTAAACTGTCACTGACTTCAGGGATGTCCAGGCCCCCACGGCTCACAGACAGGCTCACCTCACACAGCTAGTCCCTGTCAGAGCTGGAGTAGTTTTCACCATAAGGTGTGACTCAGCATCTTTCCACGGGGTGGGGGGTGGGAGGGTCACATTGTGCTTTTCTGACCTCTCCTCCAATGCAAAGCTCAAGCTGGCCCTGAAGTAGGACTGTACTCATTTTCCAGGGCATCCTCCCGGACTGACCTACCGCCCGCCGGCCGGACTGTCCCTGCTTTCCAGTTGGCTAGGCTTCCGGAGCAGGCAGGGCTGGGGCTGAGGCTGCAGCAGCACATCGGGCCGGCGGGCGGGCAGGCGGGCGGGGATGGGCCTTTGTCGTCCCGCTGAGCTGCACCCCCTCGCTGTGGCCACTTTCACTCATTCTCCTGAGTGCCCGGCTGCAGAGAAAAGCCTTTGGAACCCTCCTCTTTTCAGCCAGTCTTTATTGAATTTCACCTCCATGTTTTCTCCTTCCCAAATAGGAGCATCATTTATCTTGGACTTTAAGTTGCAGAGGTCTTTAAAAGCTTTCTTTTTTCCCCCAGCTGCATTTGTTGACACACAGTCAATCTGTTTCTTCCCTCCACTCCCCTTTCCTCCCACGAAGCCCCCCAAGCAGGCCATAAAGTGTCTACAGCTGTGCCTTTATTACCCTTCCCTTTCTATGGCCGCAAGGGGGACGTGCTGAAATATAGCACAGCCATTACCGCTGACAAAAAGGAACAATTTTAAAACATTTTTGCTTTTCATCAGGAAAGCTGATGGCACAAAAAGAAGTGCATCATTTTATTGTAAATGCTTTTTAAATATGGGTCACTTGGCCATAATCAGCCCCAAAGGACAGAAAAGTTCAAAGCCCCAAAGCGGGGCCCCAAAGATATTGAGAGTTTTTCCCCCCTCGGCCTTTGCCTTTTAAATTATGCTAATTGACACCAAGGAAAAGGGGGTGGGGCGGTAATCTCCAACCACCCAAACACTCTGCCTGCAACTCCCTTCTTTTCTTACAGAGAAGAGCGTGTAAAATGCATAGGCCAGGCCAGGAATGGTGGCCGCAAACTCTTAGGGCCATTTTCTTTTTACTTCATTCCAGAAAGTACTAAGAGTAGGGGGCTTGGGGTCTGGTCTTTCAGGATGGGACGACTTGCCCAGTCCTAGTGGGGAGGAAACGCTTGTATTGCAGAATTCCAAGAAGAACCTGCTAGAGGCTTCTGGGCTGCGATTTCAGGGGTACACGGAGGTGTAAGGAGGGAGGGTGACAGGTCCCCCGTTAAAGTTAGCGTATTTATAGAGTGCTTCTCGGGTTGTGGTGAGGGCATGGAGGCAGCAGGGTGAGATACCCACGTAGACCGTGAAAAGGGGCCCCTCCCCAGCCACCTCACCCTCCCCTTTGCAGGCAGACCCCCACTCTGAAGGCTGAATCTTCTGCCTGAGGCTGTCTCTGGAGAAGGGATACAGATGTGAAGTGAGGCCGTAAGAAAGATTCTCCTAGGATTTGGAGTGAGGGCAGGATTATCAGTTCCCGAGAAACAGTTGCCACAGAACCCCGACCATGGAGGCCAAAGAGCCGGATGGAGCCTTGGGCAGTGCTGTTCACCACTCTGAGACACTGTGGAACGGGAGGACAGTGAAGAACTCCCACCACCCAGCACACATGTGGGATGGGACTCTGGCAATGCTTGACAAGGCTGAGGTGGCACCAGGCACAGGAGCCCCAGGACGTACCTTGGATGGCTGGATCTACTCGGGAAGGGAAAGGCACTGAGGGAGCTTAAAAAGCCCGCCATACTGCCAGGCACAAAGAAGCCTACCACGCAAGGCTGAGTCCCCGCAGTGCCCCCGCCCCCGCCCACCCCTGTGGGCAGAGAGCCTAGCTGAGATCCACTCATCTGTGTTGAATGCTAAGTCACTGCTAACCAGGTCAGATCTGCCTTCTCAGCCTCCATCTCCCACCAGCAGATGAAGAATAAGAACAGTAGCTTTGCCCTAGCTTGTTGTGAAGACCGAAGGATTAGACATGCCAGGAGCCCATCACAGACCCTGCCACAGGGTAAATACTGTATTTCATTATTACTCCTAAGAATGTGAGGTGAGGTGCATGCACACATGACCCCCCCCACACACACCTGCATGCACGTGTGTGCTGACTGCTACCGCGTAGTCTATTCTCACGGTGTCTGTGTTTAGTCTGTGTCCCCTTTCTTCAGAAGACCCACGTGGACTTTCAGACAGTGTCCCCTGCCGTGCTGCTGCTCTCTGGCCACCGTTGTGATTGCTCATTTGGCCCTAGGCTTACTTTTGGGTATCGCTCACTCCATCTTCCCTTTCCAGGCAACAGAGCTGAAGCCCGGTAGTTAAAATAAACCTGTGGAGGAAAAGCTCCCTACCGTTTCTGTTCTGGTCTCTTTTTTTCATGTGAGAGAATTTCCTCAAGATCCAGTGACCTTTGGCTGTCTCTGCAAATTGAAGAGACATGGAACATCAACTTGGGAACTCCACAAGGGCTCACTGCATCTCCTCCGAAGTCGGCATGATCTGCTGTGCTTGGCTCTGGCCTCATCTTCTGGCACAGTAGGGCCACTTTTCCTTTGGTCTTTCAGGACGGTGTGACCTCTAATCCTGGTGTGGAGGAAGCTGTTATCTTCCCAGAAGACTGCTAGGCTGCATCTACTAAAGCCTCAGTGTGGATTATGGCTGAGTCTAAACCTATCCTGGAAGGCAGCCAGGGAAGGGTTGCTAGCCCCTCTCTGCTCAGGCTTGAACTGGCCTCCTGCAGTCCCCTGGTCAGAGCAGGACTGTTCCTGTTACAGGGCCTATGCACCTGCTGCACCTTCTCGCTGGAGGGATTAGGCCTTGTGTGTTCTTGCGGCTTGTTTCAGGACTCAGCTCAGGCAGCACTCTGTTGGAAGCATCCCTCAGGACTACAGAATCTCTACGCCTGAGCATGTGGCCTCCTTTGGATGCGTCTGCGCAGGCATGCCAGCAGATGTGAAGCCATCTCCCATTCGCCAATACACTGTGTTCGTGAACTCTTTCTGCAGAAGCAGAACAGCTGCAGAAGGCCAGGCCGCTCTCATGTCCTCTGCAGCAGTTAATGGTGTATTTGATGAACCAGCGGCTGCGTGAGTGCGTGTGGACAGACGGAACCAAGAGCCATCTTCCCATTTCAAAGAAGGATCCCGATTGTCTCCTCAGGTCCCTTTGGGCCACTTCTTCCAGAAGGAAATGCTGGCTGCCAGGGTTCAGAGTTGACTGGAGACTCAAAGTGGGAGGAGGCGTCTACCTTTTTTTTTTCTTTCCCCAGAAGGGACTCTTCTCCGTCTTCTCTGCTGGCACGAGGTCGGGAACCCTCTGACCCAACCCCTTCTTAGGGAAGCTCTTGGATTCCAGGGGTCTGGGGTTCACACAGAACAAGGATCACATGCTTTCACGGATGCACATGTTGGGGGCTGCTGGGAGGGGGATTTACCGACCCTCACCATGAGCCATTCTGAGACCTCCCTGCTCTCTCCGACCCTCGGCCACTCCAGGCTCTGCAGGGTCTCCCAGCGACTGCTGCAGATGCAGGGGAAGGCCCTGGGTGCAGTGTTTGCCAATTCCTATGGTGTAAACTCTCCTGCCATAGCCAACATCACGGGTTTTTATAAATCCCTTTATAACCACCCCTCCCATAACAGAACCGAGATCTATTACATCTGTATACTTTCCTCAGTGTGGTTCATCTGCTTCCCTTGAATACCTCCAGGCTCTTCAAATAAGCAAATTTTGATTTTCTTTTGATATTGGTTATCAAGAGTTTTAAGTCTTCAATTAGAAGATTTCTTTTTAAGCCTGAATTTTCCATCATTTCCTTTCCACACAACTGCTACAAATTGTATATTTTGATAGAAAATACCAACAGGCAAAAGGATACCATGGATACAGTAATTAGCTTGGAAACAACCCTCCCTCGTGTTACTTATATCCGCATGTACGTATGCAAAGCTTGCACACCACGGCACTGTTTACGCACTATAGAAATGCTTGGGGACTGCTGTCTTTTCTGGAAACTCTCCCAAAGGACCATATATTAAAGGCTTATTCCTCGCCTGGCACTACTGGGAAGCAAGAAGGTGGAGTCTATTGGGAAGGCCTCTGATTAGTGGGACCATTCCCTGAGGGATTGTGGGATCCTAGCCCCTTCCTCTCCCCACCCCCTCTTTTTTTTTTCTGGCTATAAGCTCAGTTTCCTGTGCCATGCACTCCCTCCCCACCATAATGTGCTGTCTCGACACAGGCCCCAAAGCAACAAGGTCAACTAACCATGAACTGAAACAGCCAGAGCTATGAGCGAGCCTACCCATTCTCTTTATGAGACGAATACCTTGATCATTTCTCAGTTACAGAAGCCAGCACACTGACCTGAGAATTTTGAAGTCCTGGAAATAATTCTTTTGCTATGTACGGATATTTTGCCGGCATGTATTTCTGTACCATGTGTGCCTGGTGCCTGTGTAGGCCAGAAGACATTGCTGGATTCCATGGAATTGAAGTTACAGATGTTTGAGAGCTACCATGCAGGCACTGGGACTTGAACCAGGGTCCTCTAGAACATCCAATGCTCTTAAGCGCTGAGCCATGCCTCTAGTCCCTTGGAAAAAATTCTTAGTTACTAGTTACCTTTTCCTGTTTCCAACCAACTGATTAGTCCCTAAGTTGGGACCGAGCTCCACTACCTGAGCTCTTTCTTCTAAACCTTCAGGTTAGATTGTGTTGATTGCAGTTTTAAGTATTTCTGGAATTCAGCCTTGTCCATACCTCCCATCATGCTCTACTTCAGACCTTTCTTACTCTACAGATGCCTTTCCATCTTCTTTCTTTTCTCCAACCCAGTCTGCTCCATAGCAGTGGACTTTGTGTCCTGTCCAGTCCTTGCCTGAAATATGGCTCTTCCCTATCTAGTTCCAAGGCATGGAATACCTGTCCTGTCATGCCTACAGTCTCCTGCGTCTGTAGACACACTGTGTGCCTTTGTCTACGAGCTTCAGTTCAAGCTAGTTCTGACAGGAACAGCTTCTCTCCTGTACATGTCAAGTTCATGCTGGAGCTGGAATGTCAATCACAGAACTATCTGTGTGGGTCTAGCGCGGCTCCAAGCATGTCAGCTCATCTCCCATCTTCCTGGAGCTTCTCCTCTGCTCAAGTCTCAGCTTGGCTGTTCCCGACTTCACCTTCATGACTTCTTCCTAGAACATAATTCATTTCTTCCTCCTCCAGACTCTGCTCCTCACACTCCAACAGGTGTCATGGTAGTTTTCCTCAAGAGCACATCTCTCTCTACCCTTGAATGTTCTCCACCTCACAGCCACAGTAGATACCTCCAAAAAAACCAGTACCAGGCTCCCCACCAACCAAGGCTACCACCCTCTGCATCTCCAAGTCCTCTGGCACCCATGCTACTCACTTTGCAAGACTTTCTGGGCACTTAACCTTGCTGCTATGCCATGCTACCCCAGCTTCTGGATAGCGCTGCACAGCTGGGTGAGCCTGCTCCTCTCAGCTATTCCAGTTGCTGCAGCTCTACTGTGTAGAGGCCCAGGCTGCCTTCCCCAAAGACGGGAGGCAACATCGTTTTAATGGGTGGGAGCTAGGTTATAGGTCATAATATTCACTGCAGTGATCAACAGTGTTTGCCATACTTTACGTAATGGAATGTCATAGCCATTAACATTTGAAGAATATTTATTGTTAAGGGAAAATGCTCACATTATGTTAAGGAAAGCAGGATACAAATCTGTAAACACAGCATGATCCAATCTTGTAGTAAAATAAATTATATATGCATAGAAAAAATACAGAAAGGGAATACACTAAACATTAACAGTGATGCTCAGGGAGGGAGGACTCTGGGTCAGCGATGAGCCTGTTTCCTGCACTTTCCAAACATTCTACAGGGAACATGTACGACTTTGAACAGACAAGGGGGATGCAGGCTGACACCTACCTAGTCCTGGGAGGCAGCAAGATTTGTGTGCTGAGGCGTCGTGTAGTCACTCGCAAAGCTTCACACTGTCATATATGAAGAAAGGCTAGCATCTGCCACTGAGGGCCACAGGGCACCTGAAAGATCACAGCCATCTGGGAACTGTTCCTTCAAGCAGCTCGAATGCCTCACTTTAGGACATGCTTCCCCATCCACCCTTCACTTCCAGAGGCCAGTGTAGGCGGAGCTGGAGACTGCAGTGGCCACTGTCCCATCCCTCCCCCTGGAGAGGGAACAGCTCACACCACTGCTCTCTGATCATTTAAACTCTCCTACCTGACCAAGCTTCTCACTCCCATGCCGGCATCTCCCTGACGATGGGAAAGTCTGAGACTGCTTCTGCTAACACAGTTATTGCTTGAAATGGCCCGAGAGCGACCACCTTCGGCAGCCCACGCTGCTTCCGTCTCAAAGCCTCTGGCTGTGTGGTCAGACATGCAGTGGGGAAGGTGTTGAAGTCGACCCTGCAGCTGGACTCTGGCGGGCTGCTGGGCCGGGAACTAAGGGCAGGTCCTCTGGAGAGGTGCTGCCTTGAGATGGGGTGGTTACAGAGAAGACATGTAACTTGATGCTCAGTGTTCTTTCTGTGTGTAAGGTGAAACTATTCCATCTTCTTTCTAAGAATTAATCCTTAAAAAAAGAGAAGTACACATTCTGGAGAAATGCGAAGTGGAAAGAACTCACTGAGCACCTAGGAGCAGAGCTACAGCACCGAGTAAGCACTGTGCTCGGGGCCTGCAAGGAGCATCTCGCCAGGCACGGCCTGATTTATTAGGCTGATACTCATGGCAAAGCTATCTGACCAGAGACTATAAAAATACTTTCAAAATGCTTTGTAGAATGAAATAACAAAATAATTAAATTCTCTTTCTCTGGATTTTTCCACTTAAGCTAAAATCATGAGTTGCTAAATAAAATGAAAATTTTATACACCATTGGCTAAAACATGGACCACAAGCTCTCCCCAACAATTTTTGGATGAAAATCCTATAATGCACATACTCTTCCTAGTCACTTACAAAGAATTTATTCTTTTACAGCAGCTCAGGGCCACCATTAGGAAAATATGTCTATGGCCACAGCATCACACACGTTATTTTCTGGGTGAACTTGGGTGTTCTTAGGGAAGTAGAGTCCCAGGTTTCCTTGGTCTTGGACAGTGTTGTTCTCGCTCCACCCTGGCATGGGTCTGACCCCATCTGAAGTGTGATGAATGGGTGCTGCCGGCCTTTCACCCCCGCTGGCGTCTTTTGTGTCTACTTTAAGTCTAGTAAACTCCTCCTCTGCTTTTGTGGGGGGGTTGGGGCTTAAAGTCCAGGCAATCACACGTTAGAAATGAACGTAAATCTTAGTGGTGCAATTGTTCTTTAAGGGTTCCCCTCTGAGTAAATTTTAAGAAACTTACTGACATCTCTCTGGTAGCTCAAAGGCCTTTTCTGATTCAATGCTTGATGTGAGGTTTTGTCAGAAATAATTTAGGATAAATGCCATTCTCACTAGTATTATGCACACTTTGTCCTTTGAAGAGGTTATATGATGACAAGTGAGGTTAACAGATGGAAAACACTTTGAAACATAAACTGTGCAATGGTGTTGTTACCCCATGTACCATAAAGAAACACACACAGATGGCTAAATTGAGTCATCCCCAATGTTTTATTTAATTTAAAGTTTTAAAAGGCAGTGGTTAAGCACATAATCTATGTGTGTGCATATATGTATGTATGTGTAGGTACACATACATACATATATGAAAGGAAACCAACCCCTTTTTAACTTTAGCCACTGATCAACTTGGCCTGTCTACATGATTGCACGTCTACTTCATATGACCATTTCTAAGAGTAAAAATAAACAGCCTTAATCAGTTTAATAGTAACTATTTGTGTTTCTTTTTTTTAAATAAATAAAGTTACCATTAAACTGATCACATATGGTAGAAAGAACACACACACAAATACACACAGAGACCCTTGTTTAAAACATGTGACATACGAATGACCTTTATGTACAAATGGGTGCTGTTGGCTCCCTACCCCCAGCACAGGCCACGAAAGAACTCCCACTACTCGGGGAGCCCCATCCTCTCTGTTGCCTGGAGGATGAGTGTATACTTGGCACCCTGAGTGAGACCTCAGAATGCACGCTCTGGATGCAGCGGTACAGATGGTGGTCCAGCCCTACCGTACGTGTAGTGTTCAGGAACATGAGGAATAAATAGGCACATGTAGCTGCCTGGAACTAAACCATCATTTCTAACTCCTCACAGGGAGAGCTGTAGTCTGAAGTTTTGCTAAGTGACATACAAACTTTCAAGAGTGTAACAGGTTTGTAAGTCTGGGGCTCTGTGTGTGTGTTTCCACATTTATATAAAACTGAAATGAAGGGTGGACTAGGCGTACAGCGCAGCTGCCTGGCTTCCACTCAGTCAGTGCTGATCTAAGGAGTCACCTGCCTCAGCCCTTAGTTACCAGCTCCTCGGCCTCTCGTGTGCCTGGGTTGCTGGAGAGACTTAGAAGGGGCGGTTTACACGAGCCAGTGGAGGGACACGGCTGAATCTTCGGCTAGGAATCCTGGCGACAACACTGCCAGACTGGAGCGGGGCTGCTCGGCAGAGTGAAGTCCCGCCCTGCATCCTGATGAAATGGAATGACTGCTTCTGCTCCTAGCCCGCACCTCTGCCTAACTCCAGCTCTACGTGGATGCCTCACTGTCGCAGAGAACACAGGACCACCTCTTACATACGCTGGGTACCCAACGAGTAAACCAGCTAATGTGTTTCTAGCCAAAGCAAGGGCATAAATGTTTTAGAGAAAAAGATTCCCCTGGAGCTACAGAGAAAAGATGCTGATGAAAGCCATATTGAGAGCGGGGCAGGTGATGGCGCTCAGTCCGTGTCAGAGCTGGTCTCTTCAAGGACAGAGTACTGGCTGAGTGCTTCCTCCAAGGGAGTTATTGTCCCATCAGGTTTGAGTCCCATTGGCTTAAGCAACTCCTCTCTGGAAAAAGAGATAAAAGAAGGAGAAAAAAAGTATTCACCAGCATCACACACACCCTCCCCCGCCCAGATCCCCATCCTTTTAAAAAGAGAAGTCTTTAAAAACCCAAGTATTTTCTCTCAAGCTCTCTGTGTGTTTGGGAAGATGAAAGGGGCATGGAAAGAAAAGGGTGAAAGGCTTCATTCACACAAGCCAAACCTACTAAGCCAATTAAAGTATGAAAAGTCAAGGTCCAAACGGGCTCAGGACAAGGAGCAGGTCTCTTCTGTTTTGAATAATGAACTTTTTTTCCCTCTCGTGGGTTCATTTGTTTTAGAGAAGCTGAAGCTGCTGGAGTTTCACCTGCCCAACTCCGAATTAAACACACGTTTCATTTCATAGCATCAACTGTCAAATTTGGTTTTGTTCCCATCGCCTCTGACTCGTGAGCACTTGTTGATTCATTTCAAATCAGCTGGAGTTCCCCAAGTTTTCTTCCCTTTTCTCTCTCTTTCCTTCTTTTTGTTTAAAACACTATTGCTTTTGTTTGTGGCAGTTTAATTATGGGATTGACAGCCATTTTTAATCTCTTCAAAGCTCCCCAACTGTCTTCACCTAATCCAATTGTATCCACTCCACAAGTTACAGCCTCATCTAAAATGGTTAATTATCGATTAAGCCAATCAAAAGCATCAGGAAAGATTTATTTAATCTTTTCCTAGGCCTTATTTATTATTGCATGGAGATTGTGACGAACATCCCTACTGAGCTGCTAACTCCAAGGCTTCCACTCCCAACAGGCCAGTGGTGCATTTGAGAGGCCAGCAGAGACTCAGAGCTGCTGAACCTTATTTCTCATGGAAATGGGCAGCACTGCCTGAGAACACGACAATGCTGCAGCAGCTGTCATGTCGGTGGCTGTGGTGTGGAGGACACAGTAGCACTTGCCCCCCCCCCTCCTTGCTACTGTCCCTTCAGGCAACACAAAGAGGGGCCCCTCCTGGGAAGGCGCAGCTGTACAGCTGTGACAGCACACTGGAACCTGGGGAGGGGAGGGGAGCTCAGCTCAGGGACTTGGGTTCAGTAACAGGGCCGAAGCAAGTGGCTCTGGCTAGCACCAGAGGATGACTGCTGAGGCCAGAGTCTGGGAAACGTGGACGCCTGACTGGCTGGTAAACTGAGGCTCCTGTGTATTATATGTGGGAAACAGGATCAGAATCATAAAGCTTCAAGTTGGAAGGGGCCTCACAGATCATTTAGTCCAACCCCCTTCTTTAAAAGGAGGCTGCGTGACTCACCCAAGGCCACTTAGTGGCAGAGTTGGGCATGGGACAGGTCTCCTGAATCCTAGTCCAGTGCTCTTTGCCGTCAACCGCATCTCAGCTGGCTGTCCTAACTGCACGGAAAAGCAGTGGAGTTCACTGCCAACAGCTATGTAAAAGAACCGCCACCTGCTGGGCAGCCCAGAGGACAAGCGGCAGCTGCTACCCTTGATGAGTGGACGAAACAAAGAGACCCGAGATGAGCCGGGCCCCAGATGGGTGCATGTCCTGAGGACTGCAGATGCGACACTGTGGCTCCTGAGAAGAAGCATGGCCACACTACCTGGGAGAGGCAGAGGAGACATCGCAGAGGAGACCCCTGTGCCAGGGGAAGGAGACTGCGAGGCCCCACTGTCTCGTGTGACTGTTAATTTGCCTCGGCTGCTCTGTGCTCTTGTAAGGCTGGACAAGGGACCAGTGTTTAGAGAGTAGAGGTTCAAGGAAGAAGTGAGGGGAGGAGGGAAGGGTGACAAGACCAAGGAAGGAGCTTAGCATTTATCTCGTAGTGCCCCGTGGTTCACACCCTCCGGGAGTGGTGTGGTAGTGGTAGGCACACTGGAATAGGTGCCGACAGGTAATCTTAGGAGGTCACTGTAGTGGTGGATGGAGAATGAGAGAAAGATGGACTATGGCTGAGCTGTGGGAAGGAAAGGCACTGTGTCTCAGGTAGGTGTGGAAGGGAGCTGGTGAAGGTGAGTGGTAAAGTGTCCCTATGGCCCCAGGACAGGTACTGAGGTCCGGCAATACCTACAGGAGCCAGAACACAGGACAAACTGGGGGAACAGCGCTATTTTTCAGGACCCAAAGAGCTTGAGCTGCCTTTGTGGCAAACAGACAGAAATGCCAGTGGACAGTCATCAGCAATTCTGTCGTCCTGCTATGACCCAGCCACGATTTAGGATACACATTTTTCTAGCTCTGACTGTGATGAGGAATTCTGTGATACTGAATCCTAACAACTGATGTGAAGAAAAGGGGACAACTTCTGAGAACAGCACACTGAAGGGTAAGAAAATTCTAGGTCTAAAGGTTGGGAGTCGTTGTACACATCTGTAAAAACAAGAGCCTGGCTCCAAAGTCAAAAACCCAAACCCAAGCCAACCAACCAAACACAAACTTTAAACACCTAATGACCTAGGTTTAAAGGTGTTGGTCCCCGAAGGCAGTGAGGTATGGTAGGGACTGAGCGTAAGGAGAGCGGAAGTGGAACTGGCCGGGGCCTACCAAAGCCAGTGATGAACTGCTTGGTAGACACGCCACCACTGACAGTACTAACACAATTACATTTCCAAAAGAACAGGCCAGTCTGGGACTAGGTGCCAGGGTGTGAACCACCAAGCTACTTTCTACATAAACCCAGGAAGAGTATTTCCGAATCATGTCTGTTACTTTATTCCTACCCTTTAGTCCAACTTTACAGCTGGGAATAATTAAGAATTTTACAGTTTTATGGTCCATTTCCACTAGTCAATCTACAGAACAGAGGGCACCCATCTTTTAATTCTCACTTGTTAACCATTCTCAAGCATTTAGGTGGTGCTCTGTATCACTCTCCATTAAAATGGAAGCTCCTCAGAAGGCATGAATTCTTCTCTTTTCCACATGGCTCCATGCAATGTTGGTATGTACTGACATTTCTGTAGAAAAGGCATCGGTGCAACTTGGCCACAGTCATGCATTCATGCAGATAAATTAAGACAGCAATGTGATGTGTGGGAAGAGCAAACGGATTGTAAGTTAGCAAGTCTAAGGTCTGGACTCTTCCACTTACCAGCTGTGAGATCTTGGGCAAGTCTCTGAGTCTTAGTTTCCCCATCTGTGAAATGGGGTCATGGAAATACTAGCTCTGCCCACTTCCCAGTGGTGACATGCAGTCCCAGCACAGCAGTGGTAGCAACAACAGCAACAGTACAGACCAAAGAGTTCTGTGAGCTGGAGAGGACTCAAGTGTTTACTGTGGGGGGTGAAAAGCACACACAGGTTCTAAAGCCAGACCCGGGCTTCAATTCTACATCTACAACTCATTAATGCAAGACCTTTGAAAACTCTAAACTTTGATTTCATCCTCTGTAGAACTGGGTCAGGAACACTCACCTCACTGAGCCATCAAGAACGCACAGACCACAGACTACACACAGAAAGTGTACAATGTAATGGCTGGGGTATAATCGGAACCCACAAGCTGTACTCTTGTTCTTTATGTGTTTACAGGTTTCCCCTTCCTGATAAAACAGTGTATGTGTGTGTGTGTGTGTGGGGGGGGAATACGCAGAAGCAAAAATAAGACATGGTCCCTGTGCTCAAGAAGCTTTTGTCAGTTTGGAAGATAAAACATACATACATCAAACAATACCAAAAGGATTACAGAACAGCAGATTGACAAGCTTAGGATGACTGACAGGCAGAGCCCTGCTTTCCCTGAGCCTTACAGTTCACCAGTCGACTCCTGCTGTATGTGAAACGTGTTCAAGGTTTCTTGTCCTGTTTGAGAGCAGGAATGGATCATTTACTAGCTTGTGACTGCTTTACCCACGAACCCTGGATTGCTTCTCATACTCTCCAGTCCAACTTTTCTGCTCTTCTTCTCTATCCTAAAGCTAGCACCAAACAAAATCTTTGCTCTAGAGACTCACTGCTGACGGCCTGGTGGATGCTGTGGTTATTAGCGCAGTTTCACTGAGGTCTGTGTGTCTAGGTCAGTAAGATATGGACAGAGAACAGGAACCTTTATGACCACCACAGCAGTGTTCTTTCCCCGACGTGGCGAGGCATGTGCGGGGGGAACAGGAAGAAACAGAGACACGCTATCACAGGCTCCTTACAGGGGGCAGCCCCGAGGCCACACTACGGCAGAGAAGACATGGCACCCAGGTGCAGAACTAGTCAAGCAGAGGCACACAAGCAAGAGTTAGCCATGTGCAGAGATTGGCAAGCAGGTTGGCTCAGCTGAGGAAAAGGAGGGGAAAGCTCGACAGTGCTATGAAAGAGGGCTAGAAACCTGGGCTCCAGGGCGGGAACGGGACTGCATTCCTAGGTAGTTTTGTCTCCTATTTCAAAAGCCACCTCCATATTTAAGAGTATTCATTAACAATAACCATTACTACTAGGTTTGAAAGCTGCAAACAATACTGCTCTGACATATGAACGGAAACTCTTCTATGCTTTACCCAGTCAGGTTTAAGGTCCTCCTGTGTTCTGGCACAGGGCCTTAGAGAGCAAAGCATCTTCAGTTAAGCACCTGTGAACCACACTTAGCTGGCCTTTTCACACAAGCCATGTACCATACAGGTTCCTCCTAACTAAGCCACGAACAAGACACAGGCTAAATCTGTGAGCAGATTTGTTTTCATCAAGATTTATAGGTTCAGGGAAGGATTAGTAATCCACAGTAAACCCTCCTACGGGATCAGGAAAGGATTACTAATCCTCAGGAAACCCTACAGAATGCTTTCCATAGATTTTTGCTATCTAGTAGACTGTGCTCAACTTGAAGGCAGAGTCCATGTCTTCTTGGGTTGTGATTTTCATGTACCTAGTCTAGGATAGAGCACACAGTAGGTGCTTGGTAAATGTTTCCTGAAAGGATATAGTACAAGGTTCATGGCATAGATGGAGAATGGCAGAGGACGATGTGTCAGGAAGTATCTCTTTCTAGCTGCAACGGCTTCCTTGCCAAGTCAACATCATCAACGATGCTTACAGCCCAGCGGAAGTCGGGCATTCTTGCTCTCAACCACCATTTGGTAGACTCAGCTTCTTATGTCGGAGACATTAGGGGTTCAGGATTCTAGCCTCGTAACTTCTGCTAATCTGTTACAAGCTCTTGAGCAAGTCATTTGCCTCTGTGAGCTATAAAATGAGGGGTTGGACAAGATGATCCCCACTATTCTACATTGATCTTAAGAATAAGTTTCAGGTTACTAAATAATTTCAAATCACACAAAAAGCTCCTGGCGTTTTATGACACTCAAAATCACCATCCTAGGACTTTCTTCCTAATCAAGGTATTCTACACCTAACAGTCAAACACAGCACCTGCCCGTCAATGACACACACTGGACCACAAACCTTTTCTGCAATTTACCAGCAGGCAATTCAATGATTACTAAAGCAATAGCAAGTCCCTCACACAGGATCCAGATTGTATTACAGCCCTTACTGGGTCATTTTATGAAGAGTTACTACTGGTCCTAAATTTACAAAGGTCCTCTCTAAAAAAATGATGGCCGATTGTCCAATAAACATCGTGGTTGAAATGTGTATCAGTATTAAGATATTCACATAGCAACAACTGCTTTATACTTACCTTCAATGCTATACACAGGCCTTAACACAGTTAAGACTGCCCCCGTTATCACCAAAAAGTACAGTGATGTCTACTGGATAAAGAGCCCATTCTAGGCACTGTGACAGTATCATGGCGGGCTTCTCATCTGATCAGGCATCTGGCCAGGGAAGAGATAAGCCTCCAAGAATGTTCAACTGGAACGAAACATCATTTAAAATTTGATCTTACTAAACGGTAAGGAACCATAGTCTATAAGGGTGTGGCCAGGCAAGAGGACACAGATAAAGCACGTCCAGGAAAAGAAACCCTATTTTGCCCCAGCCTAACCCTTGGGACTGCCAATGGAAACCAAAAAGGGGCGGGGACTTTTGGGATTTAAACATATTTAAATCTTCTGTTCTTTAAATATTTTTTTCCAGATATATTTTAACATCTTCCTGTTGGGATGGTAGTTTGTGATCGCTCTTCAGAAATGCAGAGATGGTCACAGTGTTTTAGGGCTTCCTATGTGACGCCCCCAGCAGTGACGGTGCAGTACTGGGGCTCAGATATTACCATGCCCAACTGCACACTGCACATTACAGATCAGGTCAGATGTGTGTGTAGCACCTTACCTGACCTGGAAGCAAGAGAATACTCTTGCCCACAGCACACGTTTTGTGCAACAGAAACAAAGCGTTCGACTCAAGTGCACTTGTTGAAAGCAGGACATAGTCAAGCAGTTGGTAAGACACATCCTTGTTTCCCACTTGCAGATCTCCCAAGAGTCCCTTCGAATTTACCTATACGAGTCTCAGCTTCCCGCTTGCCACTTAGCTTGATAACGACTCAAAAATCATTCCCTTGTTTTCAAGGGCTCTTCTTTCTTGTCTGCTCTGTGTACTACAGGGCAGTATTGACACATGGAATTAATGACAGGGTCTGTAATGAAACAACAGTCATGCACACACCGTCTGCTCTTTTGATAAACAGCATGTTAGAGACCTAGTCACCTCCCGCTAATTGAGCACTGCATAATAGTTCCGATCCTTTTGTGTACCATATTTTGTTCTATGGTTAGAAAAGAAGAGAAAGGGGGAGCCTATGAAGCATTGCTTCCTTTAATCACCCCTGATTAATTCTCTGTTTTAATGAGGGTGCTGCTACTTAGCCAGGTTCTGTTACATACTTGTTTTGTTGACTTCTGTTCAATGTCTAACAAAACCTGAGACTGGATAATTGGGAACCATTACTTTGGCCCAGGGATTCCTGTTCGTAATGTGAGGTTGGCCTGGAAAAAGAGCCCTGACTTGTTAAATTAGCCATTTCATATTTAATTCCTTTTCGCCTCTGAAAGATGGGATGAGGCATTAGTATATAAATGGAGTATTTTAATTAACATAAGATGCCTATGGGGATGGATCCCCTGACAGCCCAGAGGACGTAGCTCTGCAGAACTCCAAGCAGGAAGTAGTGACAGGCCTCTACAGTGTACTGGGCATCTCACTCGCTAGAGAGTCACACAACTGTGAAGGACGCTGTGAGCGGGTGGCCTGTGGTGGGGCTGCTGCTGCTTCCCCTTTTCTCTAGTGGCTCCCTAGTGCAACTGGTTACACTGACCTTTTACCAGGACACTGACGAGAAGGGATAACCCAGAGAAGGGGAATGGCGACTTCCACAGCAACTACAAGGTCTTCCCATTACATTCTAAGTTAGGCACTGATGGGAAAGCAAAGTGTGCTGTGTAAACATGTCAACCCCAAGACAAATGGAGATGATGGACTGCTCAGACCACCACACCCTTCCACTTTGATGGGATTGGGAACTGTCTAACAATTCCCACAGAGAAGCCATTTACAGTTAAGATTTAGTAGTGTGATGACAGTGTGTGGATCTGTTAGAATACTCATTCTCTTTAAACACAATGTAAAACCCAGTTCTAACAAAGGGTCTTAGAACTTTTACTGTTTCCCTCATAAAGCTAGTTCTTTAGCCAATGACGTAATATCTGATATGGAGAAGGAAGTCGGGGTGTGTGACGCATCTCCACTACAATCTGCGGTCTGACAAAATAAACACACTCACTGTTGGTCTTTGGTGCTCTGTTTAAAACTTATGTCTCATTTAAAAATAATCAGACCAACAAACTTCTTAAGAGTGGTTGGTAATTTTTCAAAATAGTGTAATATTCGGGAGTTTTGAAAGTGAGGTGTTCTGGAGGGTGTCAGTCACTTAAGCTCTGATGGCTAGCTCCTTAATAAAATACCTCCCATCCTACTCAGATCACAGCATTGTCTTGATGATCAACAGGGAGCACATACAGAAGCATCTTTTACATTTTGAAGCACTAAGTTAGTTTTTTATTATTCTCATTTCTGTTAGAAGATAGCATGCAAAGCTTCTAAAAGTCTGCTACAGCCTCGTGTTAGTTAGCACTGCTAAGAACACATTAGAGGATGAGGTTAGGGCTACTGCTAGAAGCATACAGTTTAGTTTTATCCTTAAATAATGGCATTTTTTATTATTTCTTGGTAACTTTGTTATAGAACGTTTCTGCTCTGTTGTCTAAATGAAGAAACGAGGTGAGGTCTGCATGCCAGGGAACTGTTGAAGGGAGCAGCACAAACAGAAGCCCTATCGACGCCTTCTTCCAACCAGGAAGATGGAACTCGGAAGGGCGGCAGCCAGGAGGAGGCTATCTTTATCTCATGTTTGCTAACTGTGCAGAGCCATAGCAGCTTGTGCTTTAACCGAGCACTCAGTGACTGCCAATAAGGACTACAAAGGGCAAATGGCAGCCTGCTTGGATGTCCAGCCACCGAGTCGGCCCTCTACACCCAAAGATGCACAGACCGGAGCTTCTCAGAGCAGGCCTCTCATTCTTGGGTCAGTATATACAGTACCGAGCTCCCCAATGGAGTTTTCATGGAACCTTAATGATGGAGAACAGTGCTGTATGTCAGAAATACGAGCCAAGCCACTACAGAAGCTGCATATTGATATCCAATGTCCAACTAGCTAGATAGAAAAGTAAAGTGAGGTAAAATTGATTCCAGTGATATATTTTGTTTAATCCCATACAAAAATCGGTCATTTTAAACACATAATTTAAATAATTAATGAGACACTTTGCATTCTCTTTTTGTCTTTAGATGAGTCATGAAATAGTGGTTCCTACAATGGACAGTGCAGATCCAAATGACCTGACCTAACCATTATGATCTTTGAACTCTGATGCCTATATCAGGTCTTACAATGCTTTAAAAGGGTGGGTTGTGTTTCTGAAATGCACCCAAAAAGCATACCCTAGACTAACTCCTCACAAAGGCATATGCAATTACAGATTTTGGTATTTTTGTAAGACAGAGCAATATTTATATGGAAAAAAGTTATGTATGTTGTTTCAGGTGTAAATCACTCATAACCTTATATTTGATTCCAGCATTAAGAAAGTCATGTCCCATATACCAATATGGCTGGCAAAAATGAGGTGAGATGGGAAGTATGGTTAGTGGCCAGAGAATGGATGAGAGAAGGAAGTGGTGGCAGAACAGGCCTTATTTATTTATTTATTTATTTATTTATTTATTTATTTATTTATTTATTTATTTATTTATTTATTTGCATGCAACTGAAAACAGTTTTCATTGGTGTAAGCAGACAGGCAAAGTGCCTTGATAAACAGTGCTGGAGTGAGAACGGAGTCTGAGATCAATTCATCTGGTGTCAATAAGGGGATTAGAGGAATGGAAACAAAACTGTAATTATAAGGTGTCCTTTGCCAACGCTGTTTGAAGGCTCCTCAGTGTGTGAGTGTGCCTCTGCCGGGCGTGGGCAGCTGTGCCGGGCGCCTGGACTGACTTCCTACCTACACACCACCATTCCAGTCTCCTGCTGGAGGGCAGGACCTTAGTTTTGCCTTCAAAGTCTGAGAAGGAAAGAGAGGTGGAGAGGCAGGCAAGATGTTTTCTGTAATCTTCTACCTCAGGCTTGACTGCTAAACAGTATACTTATTCTAGATTAAAGAAATCCGCATCACTTACTTAAATTAGCCAGCCACGACCCACATTTTTTATGACATTCCTTTACAGCCTCTACTTTGATGAAGTTTGGCTAAGAAACTGAACTGACAAGTACACTCTAAAGCCTTGAACCCTGCAGGTTATTTTATACAGAAAACAACAGACTTCCAATCTGGAGGTGAGCCATTCCATTCTCCATCCTTGCACACTGGGGAAACCATAGGGCAAAGGCACTGAACTAGCTGTACAGGACAGGATTTACAGGGTTCAGATGGCCTTTGAGCTCTGAAAACCTCCAGATGCATTGCCATCCTACAAAGGACTAGAAACATCACCACAGACATGATCTGACGTCACTGAGAATGTTACTCGGTCCATATTCAGTAAGGAGCCTTCTGAGCACGAATCTCCTCATTAGCTGGGATAAAGATGCTGAGGACATGTGCTCCTTAGGGCTATGTCTAGTGTGAGGTGAGATGGAAATGTGACCTCCAGATTCACAGTAGTGGCTTTACACTTTTGGCAGTAACATCTACACCCTACACCAGGCTCAAGAATAGGACTTGGCATGACCAACCTTAGTCATCACTTTGGAAAGTGCTTTGGCACGGGCCACTGTTGCTAACCACCATCCTGGTGCAGCGCCTTCACATCTGCTCTCCTATGGACGAGAAAAGGAAGTGTCTAGTGTCCATGCCATGGCCACGTCACCTCCAATCCTACGCTCTACTCAAGCCTCTCCTTGTCAGGGGCAGGAGACACTGCCGAGAGGTGACTCAAGTGTCCTGGCGAACACAACAGAGACACAGTAACACAGTGGACAGAGCAGAGGCCCCGAGTTCTGGAAAACCAAGTTCCTAGTCTCACTCTGTCTTAGAGCTGGAGACAGCACAATGGGCAAGTGCTTTGTAAACTGTAAAGAAAATGGATTATCAGCATGCATCCCCTTGGAAATGTTCGGGGCATTTCTGTGGTCCTTTAATTTCCCACTGGTCAGTGAGGTTAACATGCCACTTGAGCTCTTTGGAAGAAAGATGCAGTAAGTGAAGTCTAAAGACTTAAAAGGACTAAGTCTCTCTCCCTACAATGAATGGCCACTTTCATTTCTCTCTAGAATACTTCTTAAACTTCATGACCAGCCCACACGTCACTTCCGTTCCCTGGAAAAGATTCCGTGAACTATTTAGACAGAACAGACTGCTCCTTTTCCCTAGGTCAAACAGTTCAACACATAGCTTGTTTTTCGCAGTTTCTACTTTGTATTCTGAAATAGATTATACAGCCATTTCTCCTGCTAGAGTATGAGTTTTCCAAAGGCAGAAACTGTCTCACCTCCAAATCTCCCTTGCCCATGGGAGCTGTTGAGTAAACACTCCTTGTACGGTACTGAACCTAAGTCTACTTGGCTGTATGGCATCTTATTTTTTCTTATTTTATCAAAAATAAGAAAAAAGTGAAAAGAAAGATGAAGCTTACGACTAATGACTACTACAGCACACCAAACACGAAGACACGTGAAGGAATGGTTTCAGTCTTTGCATTCCTGCTCTGGGATGCCTGCCACTGACCTTCACACAGCTGCCACTGTTATTAGTGAGAGCAAATGTTAGAAAGCGCACACACAGGCAGACAATGTAAAACCTACCATACGTCATGCAAAAAAGCCAACACGACTTAAGACTATTCTCAAATTTACTCTCGCTCCAACTTTAATGGCAAAATAGGTTCCATCAAAGCCAACACAAGACTTCCTAGCTCTGTTTTATACATGTGAGCATCAGGACCACCTTCAGCTTGAGCTGGTCACCTGTTGGGTGCTTCTTGGTGAATGTTTGTCTTTTTAGAGACATAGTTTAAATCAGGTGGAAGTTGGACATTTCGGAATTAATGTCTATGTGTTTATTTATTGGTAGCTTCTAAAACAGGTATAAAATATGTAGATTCCCCTGAGATGAAAGAGAATCGTTTTATGTGAATTAATAGGGTACTTTATGAAATTGGCGATATATTTATGAATAAGCCAAGTATCCAGATTACACTGTATTTATTATCTTGGGCGTTTACTCCTCGTTTTCTGTTTTGTGCTTGGGTGTTTCCTCATGCAGGATAAACGGACCAGTTATGCAGCATCTGTGTTAACTGCCGGCAACTCTTATCGTCACAACAGGAAATTTATACTACTTGAGTGATCTACTGTGCTAAAACACAAAACATGTTCCACTCAGGTCCTCACTAACAATTTCCTTTCTGGCTTCCACCAGATGGATCCACTGATTTCATTCTAATTTACTTATGCCACCATGTCTCATTAGCTACACCAGACCCATCTGGAAACTGTCAGGCCCATGCAACTTATTTTTACATATACTCTTTTTGTGGAGGGGAGGGTGCTGGGGACTGAACCCAGGGCCTGGGCTTTAGCACTGAACTCTTTCTCCAGCTACCAGATTTTATTCTATATATTCACACAGAGCTCATTATTTTGCTTAATATAGGTCTGCTCTAGTAACAGTCTCTGTGACTGTTATTAATTCCTTCTGGGAAAGAACTTGTAGAAAACGTAATTTGCAAACAGGCCAAATGCTGGGAAAGGACAAAAATTTAGGAGCAGCCAGCAGTCACCAAGTTCTAGAATACTTTGTAGATAATGAAGCTACTTTTAAGCAGCTTCTACACATTGCCGCTATCATCCAGAAGGCTTAAGACTACAGAATGTCAAAAGACCCTATCTGCTCTAACTGTACCAACCCACAGTCATCCACTTCTCAGCTCAGCTAAGCCTCTGGCTACAAATGGAACCTATAGCTCCCTGAGGCCCCTTTCCTTCCCAGCTAGGCTCTGGCTATTCACTTTCAAATGTTCTTTTTCTTGATGGATGAATAGCAGCCTTTATGGTTGTGTGAAAAATGAGATGAGCAGAAGAGAGTCACCTTTCCATGGTGGCTGTCACCAACACAAAGAAACACTCACTCAAGATGACTTACAGGACACAGTGGCTCAATGTATGACTGGAGAGTAAGGCGACCCATCCAAGCCTGCCGGAACCCTCCTAAGAACTCCTCCAAAAGAGCTCTTGATGGTCAGCAGATCCTGACTGAACTCCTACAACACTGGTTCTTGTGAAAAGGAAGGAGGTGTGAAGCGGGGGTAGGGGTGGGGGTGGGGGGGTGGGGGGGCTGGTTGTTTTTGGAACCCCTAATTAGTAAAAGTCCCTGATTAAAAAAAAGTCCTCTATTTGAGCTACTTCTTTTCACTGCTTCCTGAAGGGTATATGGCATTTTAGAATTCTTGGTTTCAGCAGCAACTCAAAAAGCAATACTGCAAACTTGCACATCAAAAAGGAAAGGAGAAAAAGCGCACCATGGTTTCAAACAAAAACCAAAACAGACTGAAACAAAAATACAAGAAGCAGCAAAATCACTGACTCTAACTCGAAGCGTTCTTTGGAAGACAGGGAGGTTAGTCAGTTAACATTACAGCCACCTCTAGTGCTGCCTCAGCACTGAGTGTTGACATCTCTCAGGAGTGTCCATCCAGAAGGGGCACCTGGAGAGAGCCGTGGCGGCACCTAACGCTGCTGCCGGGCTCCTGTTCCAATAGACATGGACGCCAGAGCTGCTGTGCTATGGGAACTCTCGCTGAGAGAGACAAAGAAATCGACCGTTCTAGAAACCAAGCAAAAAATGGACGGGAATACAATACCTGGAGAGTTTATCAAGCATGTTGACAAGTTTCATGGCTTCATATTCTTTTTGTTCTTCTGTCATGTCATCTATAGGGTTTGGCATTGGTTCCTCTAAATGACCAGTGATAAGATTAATGCTACAAAAAGAAAAAAAAGTTATGCTGTATGTTTTAGAATTATGCTCTTTCTATACTTTTCTGGTCCATATTTTAAGTTATATAAGAAAGAGTATAATAGCCAAAAATTGGCAATAATTTCAATAGTAATTTTATTGTATAGAATTGCTATAGGAATATTTTTATTATTTTTTTAAACTAGTTTGCTTTGGAAAATGAGCTTTTTAAAAATTAAAATGACTTGCCAACTATTTTTTAAGGCATGGCTGCTTTAAAAAATATAAAATTTGATTGGTGCCATTGGATAAATATCCTTGGATGCACATCTTACTCATTAACTAATTGTAAGGGGACAAATACTTTCAGAAGTGAAATGAGAAAATCCATTTTGTGATACAGCATAAAACAAACATGTCCAAAAAAAAAAAAAAAGAGGAAAAACCAAAAACTGGAAAACTCATGACAGAGAGGCTGCAATCTGGAAATGAAAGCATGCCGATCTATAATCCCAGGAGATGAGTCCATCAGTGAGACCACAGAGCAATGAGTGTTTCGAACAGCAAAAGATGAAGGAGAAGAGTAATTTTAATTACATTTGATCTGACTTAGGAAAAAAATGCAATCTAGCCCACCAAGACACCCACGCAGCATCTTAGCTTCCTGGAAACAGAGCGAGAACCATGCTCACAGTGATGGATTTCCTATATAAACTCTGTATGAAGTCCCAACACCAAATGCTATTCTTAAATAAGAGGCCACACTTCTATCTTTTCCTTTTTACCAAGGAGGGGAAATAAAACATAGCTCTTTCAGTGTCTAAATATCAACCCCTTAAAACCTGACTCTGGAGGAGCCATGGCCGACAGGTACAGAATCGATTGTCTCAGTGGTGGAAATGAGAACAGCCCTGCAGAGCACACTGTGGTAACAAATGGTTTTCTAAGGTCGTTTAGATAAAGGACCAGGGCTGGGCCAAGATAAGCAAACCAATACAAATTGTGAGGTGTTCGAGCCTGGGGTAAACCAAAGGAAAAATACTGTATGAGCCAACTAAAGGCACGGAAGTCACCTGGCTTCTCCAGTGGTAGTTCCACCGCACTTCCATTTGAGACTGCTCAGCTGTCGTAAGGGTTAGCTCGTGGGTCACTATCACTACGATTAGATTTCCTTTTCTTTTGCTAGGTTCCTCAAAGGCTACAGACCACGGATTCTTGTAGAAGGGTCTGCATTCGCAGTCCTAGCAAACTAGGTTTAACGTCTGTGCTGCTCCTCTCAGATAGATAGGGCCTGTGCCTAGAACTGTGATAAAAATCTCTGCAGGACTTAATGGTACACACCTAAGAGTCTTGCTTAGGGCTGAGAAGCGAGGAGTGTACATCTAATGCCAGCCTGAGTAACTTACCAAGGTTTAAAAAGGGCTGGGCTGTAGCTCAGTGGTAGAGCACTTGCTGAAAAACTAGGTGTGAAGCCATGCATTAAACCCCTAGCACGGCCCTCCTCCTCCCCTAAAAAGACAAATGAACAAACCAGGAAAACCCCTGGTTCCCATCAGTAGACTATGTACAAGACAGAAAGTCGCAGAACTCCTCAGGGAAAAAGGTGGGATTAGGGCAAGCAGAAGATACTGGGACCTGGAGACGCTGACGTTTGCTCTACCCACTTGCTTCTAGGTATCCTCTCTGGTGCTTCAGGAACTCCGGGGTGACCTGAAAGCATGCAGCTTGGTCACTTCTTCCTAGTCTGGACTTCACACTAGACTCTCTTGGGGAACTTTAGAGACAGGGCTGGCCTTACCTTAGATCACTGTATAAAATTTCCCATGTGATCTGGATACACTGGGCTCACTCACTGTCTGATCAGACACTGCTCTGTGCACCCCGTTTTAAAGGGGTCCACAGAAGAGAAAGGGGCCTCTAGTTAGAGGCCATCACAAACTTGCTAAATGAGTCATGTATTTCCCAAACTTCAGCACAGAGAACGGAACAAGGCTTCCGAGGGACAGAAACGCAGTGTCCCCGGATCTATCTGCGTGGGCAGATGGCTCCTGCTACCTCCTAACAGCTAGCCTTAGAGGTGAATCCAGGTACTTCCTAAGTAACTCCTCTCAAACCAGTACATAAGCTACGTTGGTCACACTCACGTCACTTGAGAGCAGACTTCCCACACTGACAGAGGTGTGATTTGAAGAAGCACACCAGCAGACTTTCAGAAGACAGTGACAACACAAGCAATCGTCTACCTCAGAACAGCGTCAGGAACACACTGGC
Source organism: Peromyscus eremicus (assembly GCF_949786415.1). Lineage (NCBI taxonomy): Eukaryota > Metazoa > Chordata > Mammalia > Rodentia > Cricetidae > Peromyscus > Peromyscus eremicus. The sequence goes on from NC_081434.1 coordinate 44,575,234, forward strand.
GAGCCCTGCCTAGGCTGGGCACAACAGTTCTTTCCTGGGTATCTTTCTTTTTTTTAATTAATTAATTTATTTAGTTTTGGTTTTTCCAGACAGGATTTCTGTGTGTAGCCCCAGCTGTCCTGGAACTCAGAGATCCGCCTGCCTCTGCTTCCTGAGTGCTGGGACTAAAGGCGTGTACTGGTGGGATGATGTCCACTTTGAGTCTCCTGACTGCTGAAACGACCCAGGGCCTGCTTTGAGGTTGGCACCCACGTGACCCAGCCCTCTGTCTGAGCACGAAGGCAGCACTCTCTCTCTCAAAGCGGGAGGCCCTCCCCAACCCATAGAAAAAACACAATGCTCCAGGAACCCAGGGACTCGGGGTTCATTTCTCCCTCTAAACAGACATTGTTTTTCCTTATGATACCCAGAGGAATGTAAACAAAACCACAGAAAACACAAGCCAGGCCAGCCAACTGTGCCACTCTCCCACAAGAAAAATGCCGTGTGTAGGGGCAGAAGGCAGATGGGACCGCTCTCCCCTCCAGCCAGTCTCCTAGAGCTTCCCATTCAGAAGGAGAGAAAACAAGTCACCACGGCAACAGTGACGTAAGGCTGTGTATTTGGGGATGAACACACACCTAGCACTGTTAACCCTGCACTCCAAGACTCAGCAAAGGTTCCGAGTCTTAACTATGAAATTCTGAGGTTACTCTTACTTTGTTTGAAGACTGAGTCTTAGTTCCTCCAAGGACACTAACTGGAGGGGTTGTCATATTTACTTATTTAGCTTGTCTTTCCTCCCTTCGTCCATCCAGTCCTGTGACTAGTTATATCTTCCAATCAGGTGACAAGTGTCTGAACTCCTGGCAACACTAACCAGGACTGTCTCTGAAATGAGAGCATTACATGAACTGGCCAGTGATGGCCTGACGCCAGGAGGATAATGCCACACAAAAAGGCAGAGCAAGTGAGCATGTGGATACAAGCTGAACTCCAGTTCAATTCTTTGACTCTTCGAACTGTTGCTGTTTCCAGTCAATATCGGCATCACTTAATGAGAAAAGAATGACATGAAAACCTAGCTGTATGAAAGCTTCAACCTTTAAAGGCAGGGCTTAAATTTTCCTCGCAATTCTGGAAGAAAGGGTTACCCTGCTCCACAGGGGTAGTCCCTACAGGGCCAACAACGGCTCTGGCTGCACTCCTGGCTCCGTCGGCAAGATAGTTCAAGCCTGGTACTGAAATCCGGTTTCAAAATCCACAGCTGGAGAGGCCATAGGCTCACAGAGCCAACTTTACAAGGCCTCTAACTGCCTTCTAAATGTGGATGTTAATATCCATAGATAAACACTACCTTAGGGCAGAAAGCTCTTCTTTACAATAAATGGTGGTGAATGCAGAAACTCCTGGCTTCAAGGTGCCAAGAAAAAGAAACAGCTGACCTCAGCCCTAAACAGGACATTTGTACCACTATCTCTAAGGCTCAGGGAATAGAGAGGAAGAACGTCAGGGTAGAAAACAGAGACTGAAGTGAAATGCTATCTTCGTGGCATGACCCAACAACTGCAATCATGGACTTACGGAGTTGCCTGCACTGGTCAACACCAGGCTTGAGTGGGTGAGGGGCTCAAGGGGGCCCACCTCTGTTGCTAAACTACGGACTACTAAAGATTCTGGGGAAGGAGCAGTCAGGATCTTCAGATGTCCACCCAATGAGCCCACCAAACTACAAGGGCCCTGGTTAAACATACAGTCACAGAACCAAACCAAAAGATAGGGATGTGGGCAAGGGATTTGTGGGGAAGGGCTGTTGACAGGGATGGGAGGGAGAAAGAGAAAGTAGGGTTTATTATATATAGATACACACATACATATATATAAATTATAGTTCATATGTTCATGGATCAAACTGTCACATCCTCATAGAGACGAGACAGTCAGCAAGGAGTGCATGTCTGCTATGATAGAACTCTACTCACTCCATCAGCTGGCTGCTACGTGAGACTATAAGCCTTATTAGAACTTGTTTTTATAAGGATGCTAGAAATCCAGATTTTTATCTGAAATATCTACATTCTGAATGTTACCAAGGGATTGATTTTAAGAAAAACTTTTCAAAATGGTAACAAAAATATAAACAAACAAACAAACAAACAAAAACCCTAATGGGACAAACCAAACATCTGTGGGCAAAAATCCTGCTTACACGCTGACAAATTTGCAACCTTTAAAGAGTTTTTAAGAAAAGGCACTTTTGTACGCCCAGACCAGGGAGGAGGGAGCAGCCGGGTAGAAGGAAGTTCCATGGGATAAAGCTCACAGTGTCTTTCCTGGATGCCTCTCCAGAGTACCTGACGCTGCACCTCCCCCACGCAACAGGGAAAGCAACAGGCCATGTCCTCAGCTCTCGAGCCCCAGCCTGGCTACCAATGCTTCTCCACTGGAGGTGCTGACTCACTCCAACACTTAGCTCTCAAAAAATGTATTAATGTAGGAGCGGGAGAGATGGCTCAGCATTTAAGAACAGAGGAACTGGTCTGATTCCCAGCTCCCAGATAGGGGCTCACAAGGTCTGTAACTCCAGTTCCAGGAGATCTGACATGCTCTTCTGGCCTCCATGGGCACCAGACACGCACATGGGGCACATGTATACATGCAGGCGAAAGACGCAAACATAAAAATAATTAAAAATTTGTTAGTGTAATCAACAAATATTTACATAAAGACAGATTTTTTTTTTTTTAAACTTCCGTTCCCTCATGGAACTTACCTTCTAGCAAACAAAGGAAAAAACCAGACCTAATGAATAGGGAAGCTTATGGTGTGATGAAGGTAGGAAGTGCTGTTTAAAAAAAAAAAAAAAAAGGCAAAGAAGTATGAAGTAGAATGGAGATGTAGGGTGGGACCAAGCTTCATAGAGGACTAAACGGGTTGTACAGAGAGAAAAGAATCAAGCGAGACCTGGAGGAGGAGAGGGAATGAGAGACAGCAGCCATGTGGAGGATGTGGCCCCACACAGAAGACATCAGTGTCTGACAAGCGGTGAAGAGGTTAGGAGGTAGCAGTGCACACAAACCAGGATGAGGACTTTGGCGTTCAGTCACCAGACAGTTTTGACTCGTACTTTATGGGATCACAATGACTGCTGTGTTGAGAATAGAATGAAAAGGTCAAAGGTGGAATCAACAAGGTCAGTCAGAAGGTGACTGAAAACATAACAGAGTGAGGGTTGGGACGTGGTGCTGGAGCACCAGCTTACCAGGTAAGAAGCCCTGTCTGTCGCTAATGTCAGCCAAAGGGGAAAGGATTTTGGAAAGTGTCAAAGTTTCCGCTTGGTGACAGTTACGAGCAAAAGACAAAACTAAATTCTGAGTGCATTATAAAGATCGAGCCATGACAGACAGGTGTGTGTGAGTATTTACTGAAGGACAGTGACTCAGTGGCACTCCTGTGTGGGCATGGATATGAGGGCATGTGCAGATACATTTATTTTCTGTTTTGGAATTATTAAAGACAGATAACCAGGTCAAACAGCCCTGAACAGGGAAGCTGCATGAAGGACAAGCTCCTGTTCCCCTCTGATTAGTGGAATGCAGTGGCAGGTAGAGTACAGGAGCAATTAAATCACAAGTCCCCACTTCTTACCACCAGTAGTTACTACTGAAAACATAAACATGCACCCCCTGGAAAACAACCCATGCTGTGAGCATACAGTAGAACAACATATACTATGTTCATAGAGCACATATTGAACTCTGTGGCTTCAACAGGAATATAAAACGGTGCCGCTGAGGTAAACAATATGCAGTTCCTCAGAAAACCAAACATGTAACCACAGGTGACACCACTCAGGAAAAAGGAAAGCAGGGACTTGAAGAGATGCCAGGCCACTCATGTTCAGTAGTATTATTCACAAGAGAAAAAAGATGGAAGTATTTCAAGTGTCCCTTGATAGCCAGTGGGTAAACACCATGTTTATACAGTGAGACGGAGAAGCATCCAGTCTTCATGTGGGAAGACATTTTGATACATACTACAATATGGGTGAAGCCTGATGACTATGTCATCAAAGGACACTATTACATATGATTTCACGGGTATGAGGTTTCTTGATACACACACAGGAAGAGGCTAGGAGAGGGCACGGGACAGTGAGCAGTTTTACTGGGCAAGAGGAAAAGTTCTGGTGATAAACTGGCCCAGTCCTCTCAAGCACTCTCAAGGCTGGGGCAGGAGGACAGCCTGGGCTATACAGTGAAACCCATCTTAGAGAAGACGACGATGAAGCTTTCTTTGAAGCCAGCTGTGTGGGACAGGCCTATAATTTCAGCACTTGGGAAGCTGAGGCAGAAGGAAGGCGAGTTAAACGTCAGCCTGGGCATTGAGACAACTACATTTTGAAAAGGCAAGTATTACAAAGGCTGGTAAGTGTGTGGAGGTGATGTGGATGTGGCAGAAACTGTAATGGTTTTGTTTCCAACTAGGGTCTTTTCATGACCAGATCTTAGACATGTTTCACTGGGTGCTTACAGTCATAAACCTTGGTTCCTAAATTAGTTAAATCCTAGTCTGTACAAACACAGTCCAGATTAGGCAAGGATAAAAATCTCTAAGTTGATCTGTGGTTCATTCACTTTAAGAAATACTAAAACCATATAATTTACACAACAACAAGACAATTACTACCAGACCCCAGCAGCACAACAAAGTCTTGACAGAGGAGAATAATTGCTCAAATTTCTAAATGTCTTATAATAAAAACCCAGAGCCAGACATCAGGGTGAAAACCGGAAGATCAGAGAGCAGAACAGCCAGCCACTAGTTGTTATCTCTACGAAATCCTCAGTCTAAAGAGAGTGAGTTCCTGTCTCCTCATGCCTTACATACCTTTCTCTACCCAGATATCACTCCCTGGGATTAAAGGTGTGTGCCACCACTGTCTGGCCTCTGTCTAATCTAGTGGCTGGCTCTGTCCTCTGATCCTCAGGCAAGTTTAGGGTACACAATATATCACCACGATGATGCCTCGCTGAAGGGACAGTCCACGTGGACAATGCCACAGCATCTGAGATCAGTGTACTTGGGAGAACTCTCCCAAGAGTGTTGGGCACAGTTCCAAGGCTCTGCACTCCACAGACTCACGTGAAGACTCAGAAATTATGCAGGGCTCTGGCCACTTTTGACCCTGCCCCTCCTCCTGCCTCTCTATAAAGCAGCCCCGTAAGACACCTCTGGATGCCTATGCACCTAGCCTGAAAGCTATGGATTGAAGGTTGAAAGTAAGTCAGACACATTAAACATCCATCTTTCCACTAACGTTTAGAATGACATAAACCACATCAGTTATCCAGGGGCTCCATGCTCAGATACATAAAAGAGAGAAGTATAAAATTAAAATTTAGCTGGGTGTGGTGGTATGGGCCTTTAATTCCATTATTTGGGAGGCTGAGGCAAGTGAGTCTGTGAGTGTGAGGCCATCTTGGGCTACAAAGTAAGATCCTGTCTAAAACAAAACAAACAAACAAACAGACGAAGAAGAGTTTAGACAGTTGGTTTGCTTTTGACAAAGGACTGTATCTGAAAACTTTACAAGCCTGGCTGGCTAGATGTCCTTGTAACTGGACTCTAGGAGTATATTTTGTTTCCAAGTGCCTAACTGCAGAAAGCCATTTTCAGTTCATTAATACTGTAAAAGTAAGCCGGGCGGTGGTGGCGCACGCCTTTAATCCCAGCACTCGGGAGGCAGAGGCAGGCGGATCTCTGTGAGTTCGAGGCCAGCCTGGGCTACAGAGAAAGATCCAGGAAAGGCGCAAACCTAGGCAGAGAAACCCTGTCTCGAAAAACAACAACAACAACAAAAAACTGTAAAGGTAACTGTGTCCTAAAGCCTGGCAGAAGCCCCATACTACCTTGGTTTTAGAGTCAAATGGAGGACTACAGGTTACCTTGGAGCATTAACCAGGATCCATTTACGCTTCTGACAACAGGACTTGGGCCACCTGGATCAAAGTGATTACTTTTGCTAATACCATCAACGGGTGTGAATAAACACATCATAAGAGCAGCTCAGTGGGGTTCTGGGGACTCTGAATGATAAAGGGACAGTAAAATGAGCCCTTCCTCCAGAGGCCCACTTTCTAAGTTTGGTCAGACTAGTAAAAAGTTTTCCACACAAGTTCTTCAAGCTCCGTGGGTCATTCCCCGGAGTAACAGAGGGTTGCCTTGTTGATAAAGTATTTTACTCACTGTCAATTCCACAGGAACCCCTGGAAGAATATATATTAAAGTAACATTAAAGATTCCACCAGGTTTCCCCGAGAGGGAGATTTGAAAGACAAACAGACACTAATCTACTTGAAGTGGGTGTGGATTAGTTGAAAACTCAGATTTATGCTTATAATGAGCAATGTTTCAGAGACCAAGATTTTACATTGGTGACGACTCTGGTCAGGTCCAAGATCTGAGGAAGATTTCAGTGAGGCTGCAAAGCCCAAGCAGTTTCGTCCCGCTGCAGAGAGCTAAGACATCAACACTGATTCAAACAAAGGTGCCTTCTGAGGTCTAACATCACCTCTGCAACCTAATGAACCTTAATTTCCTACACTGCTGGGAGCAGCACAATGTTCCTGTGCCTTCTTTGAGCTCCTTGTTATGGTAGCACTCTGTACTTTCTAGTTACCACGGCCATTATAAAAGCCATCTATTAGATAGAATCAAGCACATACACTGAAATGCAAAGACACCAACCACCTATGGATACCTAGGAGTTTTCTACCTTAGCTGACTGTCCACATGCCCTGGAATTTGAGAAAAAGCTCGTGTTATCTCCCCCTTCATTTACAATGACAAGCTGGTTATGGCAGTGTGTGCTTGAAGTCTGAGCTACTGGGAGCTAAGGTGTAAGGATCTACTTGAGTCTAGGACTTTGAGATTAGCCTTGGCAACACAGTGAGCACCCGCCCCCACCCCCAAATACACACCAACAATGAAAAGGGGACTTTGTCAACTAGTATATCTTTAACCCTCATGAAAAGACACAAAGCGCTACAATGACATGGAAATGTAGTGCATGGAATGATAAGAACAAGAGCTTGCAAAACTAATTCAGAACATCGACTTGAATAAGTACAATTCCACCATTTTATTTTCAAATACTTGACAGAGATGTTCAACCCATAGCTACAATCTAAGTGACAGTAGTCTATAAAACTCACTGCTTAAGACCTGCCGTTAGTATTCCTCCCCAACCAAAGCTTTTGTTTCTTAGGTAACATTCTGTAAGATCCTGCTGAAGCTCAGAGTATTAGGATGCTAAAAATAACACCATGTACTCAAACCTGATTTGTCAAGAAATAGGTCATGTAGTTCCTGCCTGATTAGAGATTGGTAATTTTTTCACTTGATGGCGACTGAATATTATCCTGTCAACAGAACACAATCCATACTTGATTTTACAGATTGTGATTTTCTATTCTTGGTTCCCTACTTTATAACCCCATCAGTCTCCAGAAGAAGGCCAGTAGAAAAGAGCATGTCAGGATCACTGACAGTAGCAACCAGTCATGGAACCCAGTGAAAACTCAGCTCAACCGACTGCCAGCAAGTGGAAACTGGGGATGGGAGTTGGAGAGGACCAACAGAGGGAAGGCGGAGAGGAGGAGGAGGGTAGAGCTTAAGAGAATGAGAGTGTCTTTAATCGCACATACTGACTGAGAGGTCGCCGAGTCTCAGGCTGTCCCTCCAGGGCACTGAGACCCTGTTAAAAGCCGAGCTCCGAAGCGTGTGCTTGTGCTTGACGGTACTTCAGTGCAGGGCCAGCATCTCTCCGTCTGCAGCTCCGGCCTTGGTGCAATACTTTCTGAGCTGTACGGGTTTCTTACGCAAGGGTGCTCAGAACGACTGAAGCCTCCAATGACCAACTTCAATACCTGATGTTGGCTGTGTGCTGTATTATGTCTGCATGTATGTTAGCTGTATGCTGTATTATGTACGCATGTGTGTTAGCTGTGTGCTGTATTATGTACGCATGTATGTTAGCTGTATGTTGTATAATGTCTGCATGTATGTTAGCTGTGTGCTGTATTATGTACGCATGTATGTTAGCTGTGTGCTGTATTATGTACGCATGTATGTTAGCTGTATGTTGTATTAAGTACGCAGGTATGTTAGCTGTGTGCTGTATTATGTGTGCATGTGTGTTAGCTGTGTGCTGTATTATGTACGCATGTATGTTAACTGTATGCTGTATTATGTACGCATGTATGTTAGCTGTATGTTGTATTAAGTACGCAGGTATGTTAGCTGTGTGCTGTATTATGTGTGCATGTGTGTTAGCTGTGTGCTGTATTATGTACGCATGTATGTTAACTGTATGCTGTATTATGTACGCATGTGTGTTAGCTGTGTGCTGTATTATGTACACATGTATGTTGGCTGTATGCTGTATTATGTACGCATGTGTGTTAGCTGTGTGCTGTATTATGTACACATGTATGTTAGCTGTGTGCTGTATTATGTATGCACGTATGTTAGCTGTGTGCTGTATTATGTACGCATATATGTTAGCTGTGTGCTGTATTATGTCTGCATGTATGTTAGCTGTGTGCTGTATTATGTGTGCATGTGTGTTAGCTGTGTGCTGTATTATGTACGCACGAATATTAGCTGTACGTTGTATTATATATGCATGTGTGTTAGCTGTGTGCTGTATTATGTACGTATGTATGTTAGCTGTATGCTGTACTATGTACACATGTGTGTTAGCTGTGTGCTGTATTATGTACACATGTATGTTAGCTGTGTGCTGTATTATGTATGCATGTATGTTAGCTGTGTGCTGTATTATGTACGCATATATGTTAGCTGTGTGCTGTATTATGTACGCATGCATGTTAGCTGTATGTTGTATAATGTCTGCATGTATGTTAGCTGTGTGCTGTATTATGTATGCACGTATGTTAGCTGTGTGCTGTATTATGTACACATGTATGTTAGCTGTGTGCTGTATTATGTACGCATGTATGTTAGCTGTCTATTAGAAAGTCTCATGTAAAGGAAGGCAAACAATCACAATGCTCTGTGAAACTGATGATCAGCATCTAAAACTGTTCCAGCACTTTTACAACTTTAAAGAGGGTAATGAACTTGTTGAAAGAATCGTGCAGCATATTTCATGAAATACTGTCCTTACATCACTTGAAGTCACTCTAAGGGACTAACTTGTGTCTCTAAAAACACCGGGAGATGGAGAACTCACAACTGCACAAGAGAAAGCACTGGAAAAGGCAGCCACAGGGAGTGGAGACAAAGCGCTAACTGAACGACCCGCTCCCTAGGTAAACAGAAATGTGGTACTGTACTTTGGTTTTGCATTTTTGTATTCTTCAGTGTCCGTGTCCTCGTCCTCCGAGTACCAATTGTCTCCTCTTCCTCCAGCCAAGAGGCCCCTGGCCGCCAGCAGTCCTGCGGCGTTCCCATAGCCAGTGTACTTCAGCAGGCTATCCACTGCAAAACACAACAGAGTTAGACAGGCTCCTACGGTGCTCACCATCACCACTCACTTTCCAGCACAGAGGTGGGGCTACCTCCACGGCAGGAACCTTTCGAGAGGCCTTAAACACACTGTGGTCAGGCTGGACTACCTACAAACACTCCTGCTTGCCATGAAGACTGAGATCCTGTTTATAGACAATCGGCAATTCTGAAATTACTCTTCGGTACACACTTTGGGAAATGTGGGGCCTCTCTGCCCCTATTGGTAGGAGTCATGCATTAACTTCCTGATCTCTAATCTCATTTTTTTAAAAAGATTTATTTATTATGTATACAGTGTTCCGTTTGCATGTATCACTGCAAGCCAGAAGAGGGCGCCAGATCTCATTACAGATGGTTGTGAGCCACCATGTGGGTGCTGGGAATTGAACTCAGGACCTCTGGAAGAACAGTCAGTGTTCTTAACCTCTGAGCCATCTCTCCAGTCCCTCATTTTTTTTTTAAACTAAGGATAATGAAGGTCAGAGTGAGGTTCTGCATGTGGCATAAACAACCTTAAATTCTTTTAATCCTTAAAGAGACAGGAAGGAAAATATGTAAGAAATATTAACACCTAAGGGTATCAGCAAATTGGAAAGGCTGACATATCACTTAGCAGGGCAGGGCAGGCTGGGGAGAGGCACAGTGAAAAAAGTGCTTGTGACGCAGGCATGAGGGGCAGAGTTCAGATCTCCAGAACCCTTGTGACACAGGCATGAGGAGCGGAGTTCAGATCCCCAGAACCCTTGTGACACAGGCATGAGGAGCGGAGTTCAGATCCCCAGAACCCTTGTGACGCAGGCATGAGGGGCAGAGTTCAGATCCCCAGAACCCTTGTGACGCAGGCATGAGGGGCAGAGTTCAGATCCCCAGAACCCTTGTGACGCAGGCATGAGGGGCAGAGTTCAGATCCCCAGAACCCTTGTGACGCAGTCATGAGGGGCAGAGTTCAGATCCCCAGAACCCTTGTGACGCAGGCATGAGGAGCAGAGTTCAGATCCCCAGAACCTGTGTAAAAGCTGGGCAGGCACTTGTAAGACAGAGACAGGATTTCCTAGGTACTAGCAAGTTCCAGGTTCAATTGAGAGACCTGCTTCAATAAATCGAGAATTGAGGAAGACATCCAACATCCATTTTGAACCTTCATATGTACACATGTGTGTACTTACACATGCACACATAGGCAAAGGTCAGCAACAACGTATAAACACAGGAAGGCCACTGAGTCAGACTAGCTAGATTTCAACGCGCTCACTATTACTAGCTGGTAGAACTTGGGTAAACTATTTTGCAGTTCTACCTCAGTTTTCTGATCTGCAGAAATGGTGAAAGAACTACTACCTACCTCACAAATTAATACCACTGAGCTTCTCAGAAAAGTATGTGGCAAAAAGGAAGCTCTCCTTCTCTTACCTTTGGTGAATACCATGTAAAATGATTATGTTAGAAAGCGCACACACACACACACACACACACACACACACACACACACACACACCAGTCTGAGGCACTGGGTACAGGTCAAAGCCTGTGCTGCAGAGACACATGAGCATGTATGTGTGTGTGACATAAACTTTTAAGGAACAGACTGAACAATGACTGGCAACTTTATATAGGGTACTTCGTTTTCTTCAGGCACAATTTCAAGGCACACAATTATGTATATACTAAAAAGAATAAAAACTGTCAAAATTGGCTTTGAGTAGAATGTTTATAAAATGACGTCCTAAGGTCAAAACCACACGTTTATCCATGTATAACCATGCTAAAACCAACAGTTGACATGGCACAACTCACACCATTCACCTCAAAAAACAATGCTGGGAACGCCTAGACGCACTGACAGGTGCTCAGGAGGAGGGAGTGCCAGGCATGGGGAACCTCCCTTTGAGGTGTTGCTCAGGGAGGGTCAAGGGGCCCCCCAAACAATACAGGCCACTGCCGTTGGCTGCCTGCCAGAATTTTAAGGTGGATCTCCTACTGGACACTACACACTTCAGACACAGGACTCGGCGGACTCAAGCTGACTGACTTGACAGGACTGACGCTCAGCACCTGAGAGCGTTACACAAGCTGCCAGGGGAGAAGAGCTATCGAAAGTCCTATCCAGCGGGGAAGCCTGTGACTGACCTGGCAGGACATGCCCAGGGGGCAACAGTGGCACCCTGGAGGCTAACCCACAGCTGTCTATTGGACTAAGACCCACTCAATAGGAGGGACTTCAAACCTGGCTCTGTAAACCCAGCTAACTGTCCCTGGTCATGGATCCGACTGCAGAACGTACGACTGCCGTTTTCCTAATTCAATCTCATTTCTAACTGCATCCTCAATACTTACCCCAGTGCCCACAGATACATACAGCTCTCATCCCTCATCAAAGACGCTTCTTTCTGCAGCAGATGGAGGCTACTACAGAGGTCCACAACTGGTCAGAATGCAGGGAGCAAGTGACAGTGGAGTGGGCAATCCCATGAGTACATCTACAATGAACACCTACACCTAAGACTCAGGAGCCACTGTGGAAGAGGGGGTGGGAAGACTGTGAAGACGGCTGAGAGCCAGAGGTCCGGGACATCTGCTACTAGACAGTGTCTTGTAGACACAACAGGATGCTGCACCCATGAGATCTAAACAGGAGGATCTCCTAAATAAGACCTGGATAATGACACCATTAGTAAACACGCCAACATCGATAGGGGAAATTTCATAAACCTCCCTCCCCCACAGATGAAGATTTATAGGCAATCAATGGTGGCTGAGAAAGGAAGAATCAGTTTTCTCCACGGATGAGCCCCAACAGGTTATCCAACCCAACTGGGCAGCTCTAAACACATACACATAGCATCAACACTAAACAGACTCAGGAGGCTCTTAGATGTTTGTGTGTGTGTGTGTGTGTGTGTGCGCGCACAGTTATACAATTCTATTAGAAGTCATGAATTTGAGAAGGGGTTAGGAGTATGGGAGGAGTAGGGAGGGGGAAGGGTAGAAATAATACAAATATAGTATTCCTGGATCAGTTTTAAAAATCAACAGTAATTATCTTGAGGACCTTAAAAGGGGCAAAGATAGAAAAATAGATAAGAAAAGGGGATATTCTGGTCGGAGTATGAAATTATAAAGAACATGGACAACGAATTTGTTAGATTTTGGAATACTTCAACTGGAGAGCACTCCTTTGATAGAAAAAAGTACCTACTCTGGGGACATATGAAGGAATCCCTCCTTTCAAGGACTATAGAAAACTGGTTACATTTGTAAACATGGAAACATGGGTTAAATGAGATTTATACTATGTAGCCCAAGCTGGCCTGGGGCTCACCTTCCTCCTTCCTAGGTCTCTTGAGTACTAAAATCACAGGCAGGGTGCTACCACACTCAGCTTCAACTAGTCATTTTTAACCTTAAACCTATCGGTAGCTGTACTCATTCTCAGTGTACTGACAAATACTCTAAGTATTTAATGAGGGGGAATAATTTGGACCCTTGAATAAATCAGATATACTGTCTCTTGTCGCCAGTGCCTCAAGCTGCAGTGATTCAGTAAGTTAGCAAATGCACAGCGAGCATTCAAGAGGACAAAAGAAATGTCAGGGTACACAGGTGTCCATACCTTGATTCTCAGAGGCCAGACTGGATGTTAACGGTCAGTGGATACAAATCCACTGATGATCAAGGACCACAGATCTAAGCCCTCAGAACACTGATGCTTTTAACACAAGCATTACTGCTAATGTTTATTTTTATTGGTGTGTATAGGCTGGAAAATGAACATGGGACTCACAGATGACCACTGAGCTATACCCTATCCTCAGGCTTTTTAAAGTAAATATGGATGTTGAGTGGTGTCAGAAAAGTGACATTTACTAAAAAATTTAAAGCCTAAATTGAACAATATGAATAAATGGTTTAAATGAATACACTAAAGAACGACACAAAAGGGACTAGAAAGATGGCTCAGTGGTTAGGAGCACTAGTTGCTCTTTTGGAGGACAGGAGTTCAATTCCAGATGGCAGTTCCTAACTGTCTGTAACGCCAGTTCTAAAGGATCCATTTTCTTCTTCTGGCCTCTGTAGGTACCAGTCATGGCAGTGGTGCACAGACATACATGTAGGCAAAATACTCATACAAATAAAATAAAAAAGATGACACAAAATGGCCCAAGGCTAGAACAGTCTAAGGTCCCAAAGGCTGGGGAAGACCAGGAGAGGTTAGAGAGAAGTAAACACAAGGCTAGCAAGTGCTTTCTTTTTGTGCAGAAACCCTCTGGAAGCCGGCTAATAACAATGGCCCCTGCTATTTTAATAGAAACAATGTTTACTGATCTTCTACTGGAACGATATGCCAATCCTGTGAGAAACAGGTTACAGAGATGATTTAAGACATATTATTGCCTCCAAAATAAATTGGGTTAAATGAAATCTCGTTAAGTTTTTAAATAACTAAAAACTGGGAAGCAAAGAAAGGGAACAAATGGATACAGACTCCTAGTAGAGAGGAGTGCTGGAGAAGCCGTCAGTTCCCTTTACTGTAGTGTTAAAATACACCTATAGTTCCTGTTGGACACAGTGCAAGGAGAAGAGAAAGACGGACTGAACTCGGCTTACTACGGAAGAAGTATTTTCTGGTGGTACTACAAAGATACACACACACACACACACACAGAGAGAGACACACACACACACAAGGACACTTGCTCTTTGTCACAGCGACTGTTTTTGTTACTAACATGAAGATGCTGCTGAAATCCAACAGTCTCAGCAAGCTGAAGCCAGGATGCTAGAGGGATGCAGCCCCACAGCGGGCACTAGCGTGCCTGCACTGCCTACCCAGATGTGAGCTCTACCATCTTACCACAGGGCAGAGCTCCCACCCTTTTACCGAGAGGAAAGCACACCCAGAGACCACTGTCCCTTCCCAGGGGGACTCTTCCCATCCAGTCAAATCTGTGGCTTCTAGAATCCAGACGAGCAACAACTCTAACTAGTACAGTACTCTTTTCCAGTTCCATTTCTATTTCTACACAGCTGCCCAGGACATGCTTCATTCAATACAAACATGGCTGTGTCACCTTCCTGGAGGTAGCCTGGAGCTCCTGCTTCCCTACAGGCTCAAACCCCAACCACGGGTCCAAAGCTCATTATCTCACAGCCTGTTTTCTTCTCTAAAGCTCTCTCCTACTCTGCATGCCTCAGATCCTGAAATGTCTTTCTCTGTAACTAGTTCCCATCCTCTGACTTCTTATCCAAAGTCCTTCCTCTAGGCTGCCACCGTGGCAAACACAACCTTCTCTTTAGGAAGTTACTCCTCACTGTGGGGGAGTGCACAAGACAGCATGCCCACTAGACTGAATTCATAGGGAACACAGATGTTTGCTCTTTAGTTAACATTTATGGAACAACTGCTATCTGTAAGATATAAGATCTCCATCCTAGAGGAACCTGATGTTGGGAATGTAAGCTCTGCAGAGCTAGAGCATAACAAACGGGAAGCTTGGAGTGAAAATGGCACAATGGAGAACCATCGACTTTCCTTAAACGGCCAGAGAAGTCCTCAGAGACGATGTCCACACTGATCTTCCAGGACAAGCCTAGCACGCTGACAGGGGCAACACTAAAGCAGCAGCATGCACAAACGGGAAGGGAGGCACACTAGCAGGAGTAAACGTTACAGAGGCAGGCGGGTGGGAGCAAGACTTCGATTTCCTCAGGTAAGTAATGAGACATCACCACAAACTGACACAGAGACAATGACAAGTTTGAGTCCTCACTTTATGAGAAGCCCTCTGATAGACGCAACAGGAGATCTGACTATTTTAATATTTTCAGAACATGATTTTAAAGTCATTTAACAAGAAGTGGTGTGGAAACAGACTGGGAGAAAACAAAAACGGTGTTTAGGAAGTAGAATCTCAGACGTAGTTGGTGTGACGCGCAGAGAAAGCAGGTAGGGCACTTTAGAGGTTGGTCCCTTCACAGAGCAAGTGAGCAAAGGACACAGAAGGTTGAGGAGCATGGGCACCGGAGACAGTCAGGGGCAGACGTCCAGTATGTAGACTCCACACGAGGGGTCTGTCCTGAAGCAGAAGCCACTGGCAGAGAGAATGGGGTTCAGAGGATGACTACAGGGATAATTATTAGCAAATGAGACTGAAAAGATCAGCTGTCAAAGGACATCCAGGACGGCCCTAGAGCAGACACTTGAGAGCAGTCAAGTGTCAACTATTACCAAAGGCACAGTAGGATGCAGATGAAAAAACACCCATTGCTTCAGATAACCGGGAACCCAGAAACTTGCTGAGAGAGTGGCAGGGTGGCAGTGGGAAGCATGTCCTCCTGGAACTGGGAAGGGAATGGCTGACTGAGGCAAGGCGACGTCTCCCTGGACAGTGGGGATCCTGGGACAGTCAGTCTTCTAAGATGCCAAGGCGGGAAAGGCTATGGACAGGTGAACAAAGACACAGAAGGAGAGCTCAAAAACCCACCCAAGGAACAGAGAGGACCACCTCAGGGAGGAAGGGGGAAAATGTCAATGGCAAAGGGCAGTTTAGCAACAAGCTCCAGAGCTGCCTGTGGCCCGATGCTAGGATGGAGGCCCAGGAGAAGTGAGCGTGTGAGCTCCAGGCAC
Source organism: Peromyscus eremicus (assembly GCF_949786415.1). NCBI lineage: Eukaryota > Metazoa > Chordata > Mammalia > Rodentia > Cricetidae > Peromyscus > Peromyscus eremicus. Next base: position 44,591,375 of record NC_081434.1, read on the forward strand.
CGGGCTTCAGGCTGAATGCACTGCTGTAATTCAGCCCCACCACTGTGCCTGCCACGGACTGCAAGCAGTGCGCGGTTTCACAAATCACTTGCTTTTGGTTAAGCTAGGTAGACTATTTTAGGGAGCCAGAAGAAAGTCGTTTGAAAATTATTATTTTTAGAAAATGCTTATTAACATGTTAGCATGCAAAGTGAAAGCTTCTTTATGGTATTTTCCACACACGTGCCATTATGGTTGGTTCCTACTCATCCACCTCCTCCATCCCATTTGCCCCCTTCTTGCTGGTTTCCTCTTTCCCTGATAGACAGCCTTTCCTCCTGTCTTCACGTATTCCATACCCAGTTACTCCCTTGTCCTCCCTTCTCATGGTCCCCCTTCTGTATTTATGATTCACATTCTCTCTCTCATTTAGACTTCACATATGAGAGACAATACGTAGCAGTGTTTGTTTTTCTGAATTTAGGGTTTTTTGCTTAGCATTATTTCCAGAAAGCACTGACTCTGTGGAGGATAATACAATTTTAGTTTTGTCACAGTCCAACACAAGTTGGTGGCATGACCTCAAGTTAGCATGCTGGCTCCTGCTGGCTGGAGAGGTGGGCGGCCCTGGCACAGACGATACTTAAGACAGTTGGTGTTCCTTCCACGCCTGACTTTACCCTCTGTGTCCTGCTTCTGACTGCTGCTCACTGTTCTACTCTGTGGTCTGAACACAGATCACAGTACCTTCACGTTCAAGTTACCTTTCCTAAGTTGAGACATTTTAGCTCCTTTGACTATTTGAAAGTTATCTGATCTGCTACAGACCTTCCCCGCTCTGTCCTCCAGACCCAATCCCTCAGGCTCGTCCCTAGCACTGCAACAGACACCAGCTATGGCTTCCCACCCCCAGAGTCCATGCCTCCTGTGGAGCCCACAGACCATGACTCTTGACCTCCCTCCCCTAACCTGTCCCTGCCACCCCCAGCCTCCAAGACCAGCAGGCACTCCCTGTGAACGCACTAGCTGGACAAGCCAGTAAAACAGGCAACACACTCAGAAAATCCAGACAGGAAACAGAAACCAAGGAACAAAGCACCCACCCAACAAAGGTAAACCCAGAAATCAGCTCCTAGACCTGCAATCCCCCCAAGCTGAGATGCCTAGATGCCAGCATAAGAACACAGTAACAGCCAGGACAATATGTCCCCACTAGAGCCCATCTGTCCTACCACAGCAGGCCCTCAATATTCCAACATAGCCAAGCACAAGAAAAAGACCTTAAAACCAACTATATGAGGATGACAGAGGTTCTTACAGAGGAAATTAATAAATCCCTTAAAGAAAGCCAGGAAGACAAACAACTGGAGGAAATGGATAAATCCCTTAAAGAAAGCCAAGAAAAAAAAGTTAAAGGAAACCAATAAAACTGTCCAAGACTATGGGGAGAGACAGCTGGAATTAGGGGGCATCTGGGGTGTGGTATGGAAACTTCCTGAAACCTGTGAGTGACCTAGTGAGGACTCCTAGTGATGGAGGATCCGAAGTCTAAACTGGCCATCTTTTGTGACCGGGAAAGGCTTCCAGTGGCAGGACTGGGTTGTATTTGGTTGAGTTGTTAGCCAAGGAGATTCCTGTGGAGATCCCAGATGTGCTAACAGAGTCGCTCTCCACAAACTGGCAGCAAGGCCCCATTGCCAAGGACAACATCTGCACAGTTTATTGAATGCAGAGGGGTCGAGCTGGTGCCCAAATGGAGCCTTCACCCCTATGTTCTAGACTCTTTGGTGCAGGAAGGTACTCTTCAGGCCACAGAAAGAGAAACCTGGATACCAACCAGCCTTTGACCAACAATCTGTCCTGCCTGCAAGATGTGCTGGGGCAATGTGCTGCAGAACTTGTGGGAGTGGCCAACCAATGTCTGACTTAACTTGAGGCCCACTCCACAAGAGGGAGCCCATGTTCAACACTGCTTGGATGGCCAGGAACCGGATGGCCTAACATGACTGGTCAAAAAAAAAAAAAAAAAAAAAAAAAAAGACTCCTAATGATATTCTGCTATACTCATAGATCAGCGCCTTATCCAGTCATTACCAGAGAGGCTTCCTCTGGCAGCAGATGGGAGCGGGAGCAGAGACCCACAGACAGACATTATGCAGAGAGAGAGTCTCAATCAGAGTTCTCCATCAAGTCCCTTCCCTTGCCACTTAGGGAATCCCACGGAAAGGGGGACGGAAAGATTATAGGAGTCAGAGGATGGAGGACACCAGGAAAACATGGCCCACTGAATCAACTAAGCAGGTTCAAGACACTGAAGCAGGAAGCATAGGACCTGCAGGGGTTTGCACCAGGTCCTGTGTATGTGGTGTGACTATTAGCCTGACGTTTTTGTGGGACTCCTAACTGTGGAAGCTGGTGTGTTGCTGTTTTGCCTGCTCTTGGGGCTCTTCTGCTGGGCTGCCTTGTCCTATGTCTTGTTTTGTCGTGTTTGGTGGCTGTCTCTTCCAGGCCTGCTTTTTTCTGATGAGAGCTGGAGAGGGAGTGAATCTGGGGAGAGGGGAGGAGATGGGAAGCAGGGAGGAGTGGAGGGAGGGAAAACTATGGTCAGGATGTACTGTATGAGTGAAGAATCTATTTTCAATAACAAAAAGGAAGATATTTGATAGTCTACAATTTCTTAATGGCAGTACCTCCTCTCCAATCCTTACAGTCCCTTGCCCCTCCAGCCCTGTTCTCCAAGCAACAAACTATTGGAAAGTGTCCATTTTACATGTAGACTGCATGTCTTACTTTCATTATGACCAGCCTGGCTCTGTAGGTGTTTGCATAAGCAAATAACATGAGGGTGAAAGCCTGACCGTCTTGTGCATTTCTGTGTCTAGCTTAAAAACACCTTCTGGACAGATGAATTTAAAAATATTCATCACATTTACTTATTTGTTTAATTAGTTTGTGTGTGTGTGTGTGCACACATATGGAGGTCAGAGATCTTAATACTCAGATCTCTGCCTCTACCATGTCGATTCCATGATCAAACTCAGGGGCTGAAGCTCAAGAACCATCTCAGGAGCCCTCGAAGGAAGGGGTTTCACGCCAATACATTTACACATTTCTAGTAATCGAAAAGACAAATCACATGACCACAAACACAAGTTTCAAAATTTAATTAAAAAAAAAAAAGAACCAAACCCCACAAACATTACTGTGCTAAGCTGGCCTAGGTCTGAGTTCAGCTGCGTTATAAAACTTCCCAAGTACTAAATACCCTAGGAGGAGCAGTGCCAACTACCTCAAATGAAAGTCACTGACAGAATTCACTTGCAAAGGTATGTGTCACATTTGCTATTCACTGACTCATCATCGGTGGTAAGGTGAGACTGTCCTTAGATATATAGTCATAGAAGAGTTTTTATCTATCTGTTTTATTTATCCATTTATTTATTTTTGGTTTTTCTGTGTAACTATGGCTGTCCTGGAACTCACTCTGTAGACCAGGCTGGTCTTGAACTCAGTGATCCACCTGCCTCTGCCTCCTGAGTACTGGGATTAAAGACGTGCACCATCACCGCCCAGCTCATATATGAATTTTTAAAAAGTATACAAGAAATGTGTGTTGATTATTAAAAAAAAACTATACAGAACTAGCAATCTTCTTAGTCAAAAGTAACAGCAGCACTAATACCTTCGTGTGTGTATGTGTGTGTGTGGGGGGGTATAGGCAAGTGTGCCACAGCACACATGTGTAAGTGCAACAGCAGCCTCAGGTAGGTTTGAAGTCTCTCATTTACAGCTGGGTAAGCCAGGTGGCTGGCCCTCTACCCTCCCAAGACTATCTCATCTCCACCTCCCAACTCGCTACGGGTGCACTGGGATTACAGACATGCTTGGCTGTGCTTGGCTTACCTGAGTTCTGAGGATCGCAACTGCAGTTCTCAGGCTGCACACCTCCCCAGCTCTGCCACCATTTTTAAGTCAATGGGTAACATGTATGTTGGTTTAGATTAATGTACACATACGTGCGCGCACGTGCGCGCGCGCGCGCGCGCGCGCGCACACACACACACACACGCACACACGCACACACGCACACTTTTAAAAACAGGTGTAAATGTGTGTGCATGAGCATGTGGCAGCTGGAGGACACCTTCAGGTATCTTTCCTTTGGAACACTGTCCACTATCTTTTGAGGGAGGGTCTCTCGCTGGCCTGAGGCCTGAAAATCAAGCTGAACTGTCTGGCCAACAAGCTGCAGGGATCCTTCTCTGAGGGACCTTTCTGTCTCTGCTTCTCCACTGGGATTACAAGTGTGTGCTCCCAAGCTTGGCTCGCCTGCCTGCCTTCAATTCAGATTCTTTTGCGAGCATTTTACCTTCTAACCCATCTCCCCAGCCTCCACACAGCTCATTTTTGATCTACGAAAAATAGACACAACCAGCCACTATTTTGACAATACATGTAAGAACTACGGTAACTATCTGATGACAAGACGGAAATCAATCTTCTTTCAAATCATGGAAGAAGGTAATAGTTCAAGAAGATGAAATTGAAGCAGTATTACCTTAAGAGTGTCCTTACGGGATTAAAGTGTGTTTAGGCACAGGATGTCAGGCACATGACACCTGTCATTTCTAAAAGCTGTCATCAACATTATAATAACATTTCAATTATGTTGCTAATAATGTACCATCCCTATAGGAACTTAAGTGACTGAACTAAAAAGTCAGAAATAAGGTTTAAGAATACAGAAGATTTAAGATTTTGAGGGCTGGGAAGACTGCTCAGTGGTAGGGCAATTGCCTAGCATGTATGAGACCCTAAATTCAACTCCCAGCACTGAAAAATTAATAAATAAATGAACAAATGAATAAATTTTTTGAGAGAACTGAACTCTCTCATAAAACTAGGGTTCTTTAAAAAGTGAAATAAAAATCTACTTAGATGTGATTTTTTTGTACAAAGCTATTAATAAACAAGAAGAAATATATTGCTGTTATCTCAAGGGTAAAGCCACACCTTACTAGACTTCTGGACTTCTATGCAGTATGTTATACAGTTACATCCTGTGACTACAGCCTGCGGAGCTCAGGGAAGAAAGCTCTTAGGAGGAAGGCCAGGAACCGACCGAGAACTGCACCTGGTCACTAGAACAGCAGCAGACCTCTTACAATGGTTTCCGGGCGCGAGATGCTACAAGGTCTGGGTGTGGATGCCTGTGTGTTTGGGAAGTATGTCTGTGCCCGTCCTAAGGAACGTGGGGAGCACCTAACAATGCTGTCGATTACTACTGCCTGTGAACTGCACAGCCGCCGTAATCACAGGTAAGCACTCAGCTCTGCAGAGTGAGATCAAACGCTACAACCAACAGGAAATTCTCCGACTTCCTCCAAAAGATAAAAAACCAAGGCAAAGAGAGCTGAACCTACCTCTCTCTTTGCAAAGGACAAAAAGGAACTCCGCAGCAATCTGCTTGACTCCAAGGTCAACGTGTGTCATGAGGCGCACCAGCTTATTCCTCACAGTTGAGCCAACTTCAGGTCGGTTTGTCACGTCCCTCAATGGCGGTAAAACCTGACGGCGTAAATGAAAACAACCATCATCAATTGAGGGTCCTGGGGTACGTGAGAACGGTACCATGCAACTCGTCAGTCTTAGAAGAAACTACACTTAATTTTACAAGAGTAACAAAACAATGTTAGCTTCCAAATAAAATGAAATAAACTGCCGTCGTCATCATCATCATCATCATCAACAAGCAGGCCTCAGATGAGCTCACGTGTGTAGTAAGGGTCCGTTTGGACGAACCTCAGATGAGCTCACGTGTGCAGTAAGGGTCCGTTTGGACGAACCCGTCTTTCCTGTGTTATCCGGTATCTCAACTCCTGCAGTGCTTCTGGTGCCCAGCAAAATTAATTTACAAGTCCCCATCAGGTTTCTCTTTCTGGCTGGGAACAGCAGCACCCACAAGCACATGGAAGGCTGAGGGAGGAGGCCAAGAGCACAAAGTCTGTTTCAGGGACACAGCAAGACTTCCTCCAAAGCCAAGAGGAGGGGTGAAGCCAGTGGAGTGCTTTCTGTGTGAGCATGAGGACCTGACTTCAATACTCAGAAACCACAGGAAATCCAGTGTGACTGTCGGCTTGTAATGCTAGCACTGGGGGAGGATTCCGGGGCCTACTGGCCAGCCAGTCCAGCCTAGCTGGACAGTTTCAGGACAGGAAGAGAGAAGGGAGAGGAGAGAAAGTAGACGGTGTTTAAGAACCAACATTCCATACGCACCTCTCCCATATGCGCCAATGCCTACCCTTTCCCACTCTTCCACATACGTCTTTAGTAGCCCCAAAACACTGACTTAACTCTTTTAAGTCTAGCAGCATATTCAGCATTTAATTTTTAAAAATCTGTACTTCTGTTTTTTTTGTTGTTTTATATTAAAAATGGCTATTTCAGGTTGAATATTCCTAACTCCAAAACCTGAAACCTTTGAGTACTGACAATATGCCATAAATAGAAATTCCATGTGACAAGGGAAATGAATTTCATGTGATGGGTTAAGTGAGGTGTGCTAAAAATGTGTAAAGTATCTTAAAGCTAGGGTATAAGGTGTATATAGAACATGAAAGAATTTCATATTTACAGTTGGGTCCCATTGTAAGATATCTTACTGTGTAATCTATGCAGATAGCCCCCAAACTCAAAACATTATAAACCTGGAACACTTTTAGACCCAAACATTTGGGGAAGAGATACCCTTTCTTCACCACTCAGTGATTGTTCTCTACGCTAGCTGCGCTAGAATACGCACGCACGCACGCACGCACGCACGCACGCTTTCTGCAGGTCTCTGTTCCGATTGTTCCTTGGAGAAACTGTCCCCTGAGCTCCCCCCACTACTCCACTCTTCCTTTCCCATCCCCACTACCAGTCTTCTCCAGTCCTTCTCATGCTCTAACCACTCGGCACAGCCAATGTTTACTGTGCCTCTTTCTGTACACTCTGTGATTCTTAAGAAGCATGCACCCATGCTCTAGGGTGTGTCTTTCTTTCTCAGCATTTTTCTCTTAAGCTCAATGCTTATATCTTTTTTAAAAGGTAAGTTCTATAGGGATAGTTTCCCCCCTTTCTTTATTAGTCTCTTCTCAGTATCTGGAATATTATAAGTGTCCAATAAATATTTATTGATTTAGATGGGAAAATGAATAACTCCAAGTAATTTTCATTAAATGACGTATTGCTCTATTTTCTGTTCCTGTAAGAAAAGACCCAAGGCATGCTAACTTTCCAGAGAAAACCGCTTTATCTAGTTTAGAGTTTTGGAGATTCAACGCCCAAGATCAGGTGATCCTACCCACTGGCTCTACTTCTGGTGAGGGCCTAGTGGGGATAGTGTCACAGAGGCAGGGTGTTTGTGGGAGCCAGTGATTTGAGGAAGGGTCAGGCCAGCTCCATTTGCTTTGTGAGAGCTAAAGGCCCCGTAGGAACTCCTTAACCCTGCTGAGGCAGTGCCCCGGTGACCTGTGGACTCTCCATGAGGCAATACATCTAAAGGTTCCACATCATCACCCACCACTGCCACTGGGGACATCACATTTCTAACATGTGTTCATGGAGGACAAACTGCACCCAAACCATAGCAAGTGCCTTCTATATGAAGAATGAGTCCTTGTGCTAGGAAATGAAGCACATTACAAGTTGGAGAATGATTTACTGTGCACCTATTCAGACTATACACATATAGCATTTATTTAATCTATTTAACTAACGGTTCCCCTCCCATCTCTCTTTTTCTATAGTGAGTGTATCAGGAAGTGCAGCAATTGGAAATACAGCTATAAATTAAAACCGAGAGAAAAATGTCAGACAAATAAACTACCCAAATCTTATAAGTTTATAAACATCTCTAGAAGGGTGGGGCTAACATCAGGGATAAGGTAATTGTACAATACATTCTTATTTGATTGAGTTAATTCTACTGGGTTTATTTCTTATTTCTAAAAGAATGAGGCACATGATAGATGATTTCTACTGCAGTGATTTCTACAGTAGATACCTTAACATCCAGTGTGCACAATCTACAGACAAAGATTAGCATGCAAAAATTTGTTAGCTCCTTTCCTGGGTTTCTTAAGGATTTGACTACTTTGGTTTTTCGTTTTTTGTTTTGGTTTTTCGAGACAGGGTTTCTCTGTGTAGCTTTGCACCTTTCCTGGAACTCGCTCTGTAGTTCAGGCTGGCCTCGAACTCACAGAGATCCGCCTGCCTCTGCCTCCTGAGTGCTGGGATTGAAGGTGAGTGCCACCACTGCCCGGCTCTTGATTACTTGGTTGTTGCACGTCACTCCCAAATGGCACATGCATTTCCCCTCACATTATCCCTCAACAATTTTTTGCTAAGTTGTATCTAGTTTCTCTTTGTACCATAGTATCTCTTCTATAAGTCCCTAGACTAGTACAACCTGGGTCAGCCCTTTCCATGGCTTTCATTGTATTGCTCAAACAGAGCACTCCAGGCCAGTTTCCTGTGGGTATGCACGAGGTAGACTTAATAAGGTAATTGTTACTACATGTAGTAACTAGTTAGACATAACTTCCACTACAATGTCACCAAAGCTAATGATCTGTTACTTTCCTTTGGTGCTAGAGATTGAGTCTGTGGCCAAGCACATGCTCCACCCATGAGCCACACCCTGAGGCCATGTGCTACATTAAGTTCTGCCTGTCTTGAGCACTATCTACAGTGCATCCTCTTTAGAAGTTTGTTTCCTTCTCTTTTCTTTTTCTCCCTCCTCCCTTTCCTCCCTTTCTTTGAAGTCCAAGGACAATTTATTAGAGTCCGAAAGAAAAACAACAGGACAGGCAAGCTGCATGTTTTGGCAGCTGCTAGGAGGAAGATGGAGAAGAGGGAGAGGAAGTCATGTCCTCTGAGTTAGATCAGCACTGGAAGTCTATAAACAGTTGTAGAAAGGGGGTAGGGAGTGTCAGGGCCAGTCTCCACGGAACAGACAAGAGGACGGAAAGGTGGGCAGGCTGAGCAGTGAAGTGTGAGCCAAGCAACTGGGGCAGGGGAGGGTCCGGACAGGTGAGTGCATTCACCGTCTCCTGTGAATAGACTGTGCTGTACTCTGTGCATTCTCTAAGGTTTCCTGCGTTAAAGCACGATCCCTAGTGTGGTGGTGGCAAGAGGTGGTGAACTGACGTTTAAAAGCTGAGGCAACTGGGAGGTTCTCAGGTTCACCGAGGAGCTGTTCCCAAGGGAATCAAGGTAACTCTGCCGAGAGCCTCCAGCTTGCAGGAGAGCAAGATGTTACAAGCCAGGGTGAGCTCACTCTGGCTTTCTGCTTTGAAATGTGGCCCTTCCTCCTTGCACACATGCTTCTGAAACATGCCATGCGGTCCTCACTAGAGCCTTACTCTTTAATCTCCAGGGCTAAAGGAATCTATTTCCTCTGTAGAGTTCGGCTGCCCCCGGTATTTCATCATAGTAACTATGAGCAGACTGACATAGAAAATTGGTACCATTAGTAGGGTTGTTTACTGTGACTGTATCTGAAAATGGAGAGACAGCTTTGGAACTGGGTGACTAGCAGAGGTTAGAAGAATTTGGAAGAACGTGTTAGAAAGGCTTGAATGCTGTAAAAAGAGTTCAATGGAAGGTTCTGGTAAAGGCTCAGAAAAGGAAGAAACTAGGAAAGAATATTAGATGGAAATGAGAATCTGATGTGAAAATAGAAAAGAAAAAAAGCCATCACTATTACACTGTTACAAAGAATCTGACCATAATGAATCCCTGTCCTAAGACATTGCAGAGGCTGGAATTAGGAATGTTGGACTAGTTTATTTGGCTGGAGAAATTTCAAAACGATAAAACATTTGGGTTATGATATTAGTGCTATGGCTACTGTTAGATTTATAGTAAGAGTTGGAAGCAAAAGGAAATGGAATAGAGATTTATAAAACTTGCAGCTTGCCCAAGGAAGGAATAAAAACGCGACTGAAGGAATGGTCATTCTCCACCCCAACCACAGGCCAAGAGACCTTTCAGGACAGCACCGTCTCAGGGACTGAGCCCAGGGTGCTTTGTACTGGCTTACTGTCCAAGACCATCTCAGGATTTGTTTCCCTGTGTCCAGCGGGTGAAGTTCTCTGCCTCTAGCAGTGGCTCACGTAGGCAGAAGCAGAGTTCATATCAGAGCAGATTTTCCTGCCATCTACACGGTGCTAGCTCTGCAGGTCTGCAGAATGTATGACTCGTGAGATCATGATGGCGTCAACCACAGCTTCAAAGAAGACAGGCAGAAATCTGCTGCAGGCTCAGAGCTCCTGCAAGGAGGGCCTGGTGGGATGATGCACAGTGGAGACACTGAAGTGGAGCTACAGCAGGGACCCAAGAAACAGAGGGTGACTAGCAACATCAACATGTCGCACTTACTGAGGAAGGCCATGGATGTGTCAGTCATCTGGGCCACAGGCAGCAAAACTGTAGGAAACTACCGAGTGCGTAAGATGCCAAACGTTACTGTCTCCCCATACTGCTCCTCCTCCCTGGGGCTTTGAGCCGATTCCCTAATTTGACTTCTCTTTTGGAATGGAAATATATACCTAGTGGCTGTGGCACCGCTGCATACTGGAAGTAAAAAGTCATTTTGATTTTACAGATAGAAGGAATTTGCTTTGAGTTTCCGAAACTTTGTATTTTTTGTTGCTATTGTGTGCGCACATGTATGCAGGCATATACATGGAGGCGAGAGGACACTGTGTGTCTTTTATTACTCTTTGCCTTATTCCCTTGAGGCGGTGTCTCTCATTGTACCTGGACCTACACTGATAGCCAGTAATCCTCATCAATCCTCCTGCTAATGTCCCCCTACAGTGCTTGAGGTTAACGCACGGCCACGCCTGACATTTTTACGTGGGCAATAAGGATTTGAACTTGGGTTCTCATGGTTATGTGGCAAGTGTTCTTACCCACTGGGCCATGACCCCAGCCACCTGTTGTTTTGAGATGGGGTCTCACTCTGGAACTATCACTATGTACCATTAAGGGATGCTAGAACGAATGAAGACTATTTTGCACTGTGAGGATGTGAACACAGAACATGAACAAGTCAGCCAAACTGTCTTTCCCTTTCTCTGCTCCCTGTTGGCTGAGACGGGAACGAAAAGCTTCGTGTTCCTTAGGTCACAACTAGAAGATGCTGTGCTGCTGATAATTCCTTACTGTGGTGGACCAGGAGCTACACAGTCTTTCTCCCTCAGCTGCTTCTGTCGGGACTTCCGTCCCAGCAACAAGAAGTGGGACCAACGTGTCAGGTGATGTCCTGCATCTCCCTGGGGACGGCAGTGAGAAGGCTGTCAATGGATGTCATCTCTCAATCTTGGACCTCCAGAATGATGAGACACACCCCTCCCTGCAGTACTCTCCACAGGCTAACACACCTTATAGCTTTAGTTACCTTTTCACCTGTCCTATCTCCACCTTCACCTACACTGCGGTGTTGCCCAAGGAGAGAGGGGGTTTACACTCTTGTGCATCTGTACAGTATGTGGCTACAAATAGGTTTCTTTAGGTGTCCATATTAGAAAAAGTAAATACAGCCAGTTTACTGGAACCTTGACCTTGCTTTTATACTAACAAGTAAAAAACATAAAAAATGAAGTATTTTCTTTGAAGAAAAAGAAAAGAATGTTTATTTTTATGTGTATGGGTATTTGACCGGCAGGCATGTCTGTGCAAGATGTGCATGCAATGCCTGGGGGCGGGGGGGTGGGGGTGGAAGAGGGCACTGGACCCCAGAAATGGAGTTACAAACAAATGTGAGCCACAACGTGGGTGCTGAGAATCGAACCTGGGTCCTCTGGAAGAGCAAGCAGTGCTCTTAGCCTGAGCCATCTTTCCAGCCCCATAAAATACTTTTATTTATTATTCTTCACCAAGTTCTTCTAGTGAAGGTGGAATGCTTTAAAGTAATCAAACTCATAAATAAGTGGAGCTGATTAAGCTCTCTGGCTGAAGCAGTGGTCATGCTTTGAAGGTGTCTGTTTAGAAGTGATCCGAGTCCCTGCTTTCTCATGTCCTCTCTCAGCACTCTTCTTGTGCTTGACACACAGGAAGGTATCTACTTAATTTTCACCATGTGTCCAAATGACCCTGAGTAATTCATAAACGGCCGTGAAGTAAAGGTGCTGCCAGTAAAGGCATGGGAGAGAAGAGGGAGCACCAGGAGAGGAGGAGGGGGATGACCGTATTAATTTGGGCTACACTAAAGGAAACCACTACACACCCAGCAGTCAAAATGAGCAGTGCATCATGACTGTCTAGGGCTCTGAGGATCGCTAGGTTTGTGTTTCAGCATACATACCTGGGAGTCATCTGCATATAGATGGGTTCAGAACCAGCACACTCAGCTGTGATCAACAGGGGAGGAGAGAGGTAGACACAGGTGCACTTGTCTTAGGCACACAAACATTCGGGATTTGGAAGATGACCAGCCTCTAGTATGTACCAAGTCTTGGGATGGATTTCCAGCACTGCATAAATCTAGTGTGGTGGTGCACAGATGTAATCCTAGCACTTTGGAGGTGGAGGCATGAGGATCAGATGTTTGAGGTCATCCCTAGCTATACAGTGAGTTAGAGGACAGTGTGAGCTACAGGGAACTCTGTCTCCTTTTGAAGGAAAAGGAGTTGTAAAATATATTGGAACATCCTGGGAAGCCACTTGGGTGCTGGTAGTTTTAAATTTAAGGAGACTAGTCAGTTCAAGTGTCCAACAGCAGGCCACAGTGGGTAGAAGGCTTACATTTGGTTGTTCTTTTCAGAGTGGGCAGACCGAGGATGAGTGCAGTCACAGCTCTCTGGACACAGTGACCACAGTTCTGAACCGCACGTGAGCTTGTCTAGGCAACAAGAGAAGTAAGGGCACTGAAGAGTGAAAAAAGTGCCATGTTCCTCATGGGACCAGACAAGCCTGGACTAACTAAGGGGCACTAAAGGAAGGTGTCTGACACTGAAATTTTAAGGAGTCCATTACTGTCAAAGTCTTGAGTTTAAGATAGAATCGAAAAGTTCAAAGCTTTTTATGTCTTCTCAGGTTATGTCCCAATCCATCAGTACATCATGTGAGCTGCACTTTCAAGACACAGCCCCAAGGATGAACTCTGGCCACTACTGTACTTTCTAAGCCTTTGTCAGCTGTTTCTAGGATTGGTCTAACTATGCTGCAGGGTGGCATCCACGCATGCTCCACTATACTCTCGTACACACAGCATTTGAAGTATGTTTCACACAGACAAGGTTCTACAAACCCTTGGAAAAAACTCCAGTGTCTTTTTTAGAGAGAATCTTATTTAGAGAGAATCCAAAGTGCTAGACAACCTCGTCATCGCCCTGTGCACGCTGGACCGTACTGACTGCCCCTCCTTTCTTCTGCCTTCTGTCCAGGCACACCGGCTGTCGTGTGTGCCTGAAGCACACCAAAGCTTCTCATCTGAGAACTCTAAACATTTTCTTTCTGATAGATTCTTCTCAAGATTCTCAGAGACACACTTCTTATTCCTCTGACTTGCTGCTCACTGTCACTTCTTCAAGAGGCATTCTCGTATCTCAATTCTCCTTTCCCTTCTTTAGAATACTTATCATGCCTTCTATTACAGTTATTTTTTAAATTATCTCCCATAAGGTAAAGCCTGTAAGAGTAAAGAACTCATGGTACTAAATACTCAGAACTGTTTAACAGCAGCACATGACAGACCTCAGTGAACATGTGCTGGATACATGATGAGTGAGTAACCATGTACACAAGATCCTTTATTCTTGGCTGGATAAATGATGAATGACTAAACAATGTTCACAAGATCACTTATTCCTGGCTAGAAGGTTCCAATTAGAATTCATTAGTTCTATGTTAACAACATATATACAAAGTTTTAAATTTAAGATGTAAGCAATTACCTGATCTTTGAGAAATTTTCGGATATTCCGATGGGCTCGAGAACACTCTGTTAATAAGCTGAGAACTGGAGTTAGACCCTCTCTATAGCTGCTTCCCTATAAAGAAAACCATGCATGCTGTATTAGTCCAGTTCCTAAAGGTACGCCTCTCCTCCATAACCTGAGAATATGAAGACATTTTTTTTTTGAGGGGAAGAGGGGAGAGGAGGAGGATACATCTTATGATACCAAAGCTTACGAACAATTTGTAAAGTTACTTTAAATAGTATTCCCATAAGTTGTCTCCATTTCACTGTCTAGTTTTGTCTGTTTTTCCTACACTTTCTAAAATTTACACTAGTTTAGCTAATGCACTTCAATGAAGCAAAGGATTCTGGGACCCATCTAAGCCACACTGCTGCCTTTCAGCACATTTACCAGAGAAATTGAGTGACAGACGAGAGAAAACTGAGAACGAAACACTTCTGAAGAAGTCATTTTGGAGTAAGTTAGTACTTCTAACATTTACAAAGTAGCTATGCAGGGCAGTTATTCATTTTCCTTTGCTTTCAGACACTAGTTATAAATTTGGTGTAAAAATACAATTTTCAACATAAAAAAACTCACTTTATTTCTACCAAGTGATCATTATTATGATAAAATGCTTTAAAAAGTACAACTATAGGCCATGCCAAGTACAAAGAACAAGCTAGTTATGAGCTCATGCTGTGTGGCCTGTCTCTGTGCAGGGCACACTGGTCTTTAGATGTACCTTCCAAGGACTCCACTCCAGCAGCCTTACCTTGTCAATTCTCTTCTCCATAAAATTGAGTAAAACATAAATGGCCTCCATATTCATGCCATTGTATACCAGGGTATTGTTTTTCAGAGCGGTGTCTTTCTCCGTTGTTTTATCACTGGGCAGTTCATCCAGAGTCGTCGCCTCTTGAGCTGTTTCTTCATGGGTTAATGGACAAATGAGAACATCCAAACAAGAGACTGGAACATTGCTTAAAAGGTTGACGGCATTGCTGAAAGGCAATTTCAAAATACAATATTTTAGTTTGATTGAACAGGCTTTTAAAATGCAAACATAATACAAAGTTTGGAGGTGACTTTTAGGAGTCAATTAAAATTTTTCTTTTTCAAAATGAGCCATTAATATTACTTGGCATTTACTAAGGGAAAATAAAGACCCGTCTCAAGCATACACGTGACAGATTAAAAAGAAGCGATGTTAAATGGACAGACACAATCACAGGATGTCACGTCACTCTCTGGAATGCTAAGACGGGAATTAGCAGCTGGAATGCCAGCTCTTTAATTCTCTATGATAACGCTGGCTCTGAATTCTCTTCAGGGGCTTGGACTCCTTCTGTGGATCCACTGCTGTTTATCACCCCTTAGATTACAACATAACACACGTGAGAAACAGTATGTGGGAGCAGTTTATCAGGGGAACACCATCCAAATAAACACTAGAGGATTAGGATTTGTTTCTTCTAGTGTACAAAATACATTTTTAAGTTATCCTATTTTTTCTATATGACACTTTCAGGGAAAAAGAAATGGTACTCTTTTTTCCCCCTCTCTCATCATCGGATCTCTTGAAGAGGCCAACACTGCCTGTTTCTAGTCTCTAGCCCAGGCTGCTCTGCTTTTCAAGGATTACACCCAAACCTGGGATGCATACCAGCAGGGGGAACCCAAACCTTTTATTTTTGGCATTCCTTAAAAACCTATTCTGTTGCTCAGTACACACGAGGCTCAAATGTGTGTAGAAATTCAGAATCAGGTCTGTTTTCAGTGTGCAGACTTTCCTCCCTGTACTCTTTCGTATTTCTGTCTACCAGGAGAGGCAGTGTTTGCATGGAACTGGATCTTAACAGCCTGTACCCCAGGACTTCCTGATAAACAATGGAAAGACAGGCATTGCATTTCCCAGTGACACAGAAGGGAGTCTAAAAATAACCACATCCTGACTAAAAATAAACTCTTGCAAATACAGTTTACAAGTCGAACCACAGCCAGGGCTTAATCCAGCTGGTGTTGTCTTAATTTAGATCCCAGCAATTTAAACTGTCATTTATAGTGACACTAAAAAAATAAGACAAAACAAATAAGATTGATACAGACGTTTTTCTTTCTTTTACTTTGAAGTATGGCTTTATTTCTCCATGAATCAACATTTCATTCTTT
This sequence comes from Peromyscus eremicus, assembly GCF_949786415.1. Lineage (NCBI taxonomy): Eukaryota > Metazoa > Chordata > Mammalia > Rodentia > Cricetidae > Peromyscus > Peromyscus eremicus. The sequence goes on from NC_081434.1 coordinate 44,607,478, forward strand.
TTATATTACAGAAAAATAAAAATTAGTAAAAAATCCATTACAAATCAGATAATGCAGAAAATGAGTGGGAATAAAAAATAATATAAATTGTAGGTAAAAAATAACTGGACAATTTTTATGACTAAATGGTTTCTGGTAAGTGTAAGTTCCTGCTGTCCTCACTGAAGCTGTTCCCGTCACAGCTCTGCTCTGTCCTTTGTGAACACTCAAAGGCAGTTAGAGCACACCACTTTTCACACAAACTTCAGATTTTTTTTCAAACATCCATAGTTCCTTATTTATAGTTTAAAATGGCTTGCTTGTCACTTAAGCATTTGGAAACTGTTATTAAAAACCACAGTCCCTGGAGAGAAGAGAGAAGAACTTTACTGAAGAATCCCTTTCTAAAACGGTACAAGCCATTCTGAAATGCTAGCACCCCCAACACAAGCCTGCCAGCTCTGGAATCCATCAGCAGTGTGACTCTAAATCCATCACAGACCAGCCGAAAGAGTCTGAGATGGTCACTCCATTACAAAGGGATGCCTCTCCTTCAGATTCACTAAAGGAGGAGTTTCCAGGAATTCAGCATATTTAAGAAGCCAAATGTAGAGCTAGAATCAGCAAATATTTGATGTTTAGGGCTTTTCAAGAAAAGTTCCCATTTTCTCATTTCTTATTAAACAACTCAGTTCTCAAACGGCTACAAAATTAATTTTCTGGCTCACTGTGTCTGAGCTATTCTTTTTAAGTGAGGAGGGTCAGCCTTTGAGCCCTGTCACCTCTCTGACAGTTTTATTTGTGGGAGAAGAGTGCATGAGATCCCCAGCTACCAGGAAGTCAGTGAGGAGGCACACATTTACACAATGGTGTTTGCATTCCTCCTCCAGGGGGTAGAAAGGCTGTGTATATTACTCTCCTTTTCAGTTCCTAGAGACCATTAATCACTGTGCCATGACATCCTCCAGCTCATGCTCCCAGCCCCCTCCTGATATGCAGATTCAAAAGCAAGGCTTACTTACAGTTCCTTGGTGCCTTGACTGACCGCTTACTAGCTGTGAGAAGGGGAAGACAACCCGAAATCTAGTCTTCCATCAATGGCTGAACTCGACAGAATGCCAAATGATAGGGAGGAGCATGCTAACAGCTCGCACTCATCAGGAACAAATCTTATGATCAAATACAGTTTCTTTATATTATTTGACGTTTACATGCGTATTTTCAAGCTTGGAAAGAAAGCCAACCTAAACAAATCTCGAAAGATTCCTCTTTTCTCTTTATTTTTTTTTAAAAGGTTTAATTTTTGTTTCTTTGGTGGTAAGAGCACTTAACCTTAAGATCTACCCTTTCTACCAAATGTTAAATATATGCTAGAGTCCTGTTAACTACAGACCCTGCTGGACAGCAACACTAGAAGTCACAACCACAACCTCTGGATTTGGACTGAAACCACTCCCACAGCCTCCCCTGGTCCCTGGTCACAGCTATCATTCTTCCTGGCCCTGAGTTTTTGTCCTTCTGTATCTGGTTCATTTAATGTAGTATTACAGTGTCTTCTATACCTACGCCTTGCAAACGGCAGGGTTTCCTTCTTGTCAAAGGTAGAATGAGAGCGCATTACGTGCACACACTTCCCACATTTTATCTGCTTATCTGCTGCTGGACATTCAGGTAGTCTCCCTGTCCTACCTCCTCTGTCTCTCTCTGTCCTTCCCTTCCCCCTATACTTTCTTTATCCATTTATCTGTTGACAAGCATTTAGGCTGTCTCCATAACCCCCTTCTCTGCTCTCTCTCTCCCTCCCTCCTCCCCATACTTTCTTTATCCATTTTATCTGTTCAGAGGCATTTAGGTAGTCTTCATGTCCCTAACATTGGGAATAGTGATGTGATGAATGTAAGTGTGCAGGTATCTCTTTAGGACAATGATTTTTATTTCTTTTGGATATATGTCCATCAGTGTGATTGATGGAGTAAACGGCACTCCTATTTTCAAGTTTTTAGAAGAAACTTCATTCTGTTTCCCACAATGGCTATATTAATTTACATTGCTGCCAGGGTATGAAGGTTCTCTTTTTCCACATGCTCTCCAACACCCTAGCTTTGTGGTGTTCTTTAAGCAGCCACTATAACAGATGTGAGGGGAATTTTAAGGTTTTGATTTGTGTTTTTCAGAAGATTAGTGATGCTAAACATGCTTTCATATGCATGTCTTCTTTGGAGAAATATCTATTCAGATCCTTCATCCTTCCTTCTTGCCTTCCTTCCTTCCCTCCCCACTCTCTCTTCTCTTATCCTCCTTTCTCTCTCCCTCCCTCCCTCCCTCCCTCCCTCTCACCCCCGCCCCTCTGGCTATTAAGAGTCCTGTGCTGGGTAGGGTAGCACTAAGGAGGCTGAAGCATGGGATTATCAACCAAAGACTAGTTAAGGCTACATAATGAGTTCAAAACTAGCTTGAGCTACAAAGCAAGACACTGTATCAACAGCAAAACAAATCAGAAAGTTCCCTATATACACTTCAGATGCTTCTCCTTACTGAGGGGGCAGCAGGGAAAGCCTGGAACAGCTTCCTGTTGCACAGGTGTGCTTTCACTTGGGCCGTGTCCCATGCAGTGCAGGTTTTCAGCAGATGAATCCCACCTAGCTATCCTTGCCACCAATTATCGCTCAAACCAAGCTCTACAAGCTTGTCTACCCTACATATTCTAACTTTTACTGTTTTAGACTGTATAGTTAAGGCTTTAATACTCTTTTAGTTCTTGTGGTGTCTGTGTACAATGTGAGGTCATAACGTAACTTCATTATTTTAACATAGAGACCCAGTTTTTCTAACACCATGTCTTGAATAACATGTATTCTTTACACCTGTTAGTACAGCTGACTATACATTTGTAGCACATAGGTTTACCTTCCAGGTTCTCTACTCTGCTTCACCGGTCAATATGTCTATTTTCATGGAAACACTACAGTAATTGGATTACCGAAGCTTCATAATTCCTAATGAAATCAGGCACTGCCATATCTCTCCAGCTTGTTCTGACTCCGTAACTTTCACTATTCGGGCCTGGCTATAGTGGGGCAAGGAGGGAGGAAGGGCAAGGACCAAAGGGGAGGAAGATGCCAGCACCCAGACCATCTGGCTTCCTGCTTCTCTTTATGGTGACATGGTTTGCTGACGCCATAAACTAGAGTTGTCTAAGCAAAGTAGCAGGGCGCAATTCTGACTACTGCATGTTAATTGATTTGTGTGATCAAAATGAATAGGGTAAGCCACAGAGACATTACGTTCAAAGCCATGTTCTATCAAGTGAGGTAGGACACATCAACTGCAGAGAGGTACATAAAATGATCCACTGGAGTGCAGAAAGACAACAGACATTTGTCTAGTTCTGTTTGAAACGTTGAAAAGAAGTCTCACTTTGCTATTTAACCAATGCACTAACACTGGCACCCACACCTGAGTCAGATGTGATACTCCCACTCACAAACACCAGGGAAGTAGTGGAAAGAGTAAAAATTCTGGGCCATGGGAAGGGCAGCCATGACCCCCTTTTCCTTGGTCACTCACTTGCAATCTGAATTGTCATAATGAAGTTGGCATATGCTTAGGCAGGTTACAGACTGCTTTCTGCTTTTGTGGGGGAGAGGGCTGCTCCCTGGGGCCTCACATCTGTTAAACACGCTATCCCTGCACAAAATCTTCAGCCTTGCTACATAAGTTTTAAGTTGAGCCAATTCTTACAAAACAGGTAAACCACTTTAAGTGATTCCTAGAAAGGAAACCCGAATTGAAGACGTTATTTACAATAGTAGCACATTTTTCTTTCTTTCTGACGAGAAAATGGCAGAATCCTCTGTCTGCTGTACTGCAAGGAAAGCTACGGCAACCCAACTGGCTACAGCATGGGATCAAGCTTCTGTTCTGAGACTGGATCTCATGTGACCTACAACGGCCTTGAATTTACAATGTAAACTTTGACAGTGAGTCCCCACACACCAGCGTGGCCTTAAGCTCATTGAGCAGCTGACAGTGACCTTGAACTCTTGACACTCCTGCCTCTGTCTCCTGAGTGCTGGAATTACCAGAAGGCACCACCAGAAATTTGTTTAAAAATTTGAAAATTGGGCCGGAGAGCTGGCTGAGGGACAGGTGCTTGCTGTATGACCCTGACAACCTGAGGTTGATCTCTGGTGTAAAAAGCATGACCTCCACGTGAGCGCCTTAGCACATAGACCCATCTAATACACGCGTAAATTTTACTTTAGTTGTAAATTAAACAGGCATGACATCAGACTCCTGTAACCCAGCGTTGAGGAGGCTGAGGCAAGACTGTTAGTTGGAGGATAGCCAGGTTATAGTGTGAGAACTATAATAAATAATAAATATACCTAATAAATAAATAAATACCTAATAAACAAAACATAAATATGAAAGCTACACATTTAAAGGTGGGAATTATACAAAATATGAGCTTACATCCATTGTGTGACTCATCAGTTTTGCCTGATACATACAATATATCCTGAGAAATGAGCTAATGATAAAGCCATCACAAGCAGCATCACATCTGAATGCCAAATGTGTAAAATATACAGAGAAGGCTATAAACTGAGGATACAATAGGCTTGTAGTATGTTAATTTTAAAATTTATTTTCAAAAATTTATTATCCCCTTTACTGTTTATTTCTACATACAATCCATGATTTATTACACATAAAACAGCTGTGTATGAACATAATTATGTGTAAGTAGACATACTTGAGAGTGTGTTCAAAAAGGTTTTCCTATTTCTTCTGGGACTCCCAACAATGGGAGTGAGAATGTCTCTGACTCTTTTGCGTGCACTTGGGACCCTTTTCCTCCTACTGGGTTGCCACGTCCAGCCATGACATGAGGGTGTGTGTCCAGTCTTACTGTATCTTGTCAGGCTGTGTTTGGTGGATATCCCTGGGAGACCTGCTCTTTTTTTTTTTTTTTTTTTTTTTTTTTTAAGGGAAACAGAGGAGGAGTTGATCTGGGGGAGAGGGGAGGTGGGGGAGGGACTGGCTGGAGTGGATGGAGGGGAACTGCAGTCAGGATGTGATGTATGAGAAAGAATACATTTTTTTAAAAAAAGGGTTTTTCTACTAGGCTTAGAGATGACAAAACCTCCGGAGACCAATGGCACAGGAAACACTCAAAACACCACTGTAAAGGGACAGAAACAATATAACAGCTCTGAGGGATAAAGCTTAAAACACTATTACATCTTATTTAGTGTATATGTATGTGCACACGTGTGTGCGCGCGCATGCCGCATGCGCATGTGTGTGCTTGTGAGTGCACAGGGATATGCATGTGTGACTGTAGGTACCCCCAGAGGCCAGAAGAGGGCACTGGAATCCCCGGAGCCACAGCTACTGATGGCTGTGAGCTGGATGCCTTGGGAGAGCAGGAAGCGCTCTTGGCCACTGAGTCATCTACCAGCCCAGGGAAAAAAGTTTTGACAAGGATTTGTTTTTCTCCTACAAATGAGACAGCTCTTAGCATGTCTACATTCTGAAGACTTCCACATTACCCTCAAGGAGATGGAAGATCCAGAAGGAGTTCTTAGGAGACAAAAGCAAAAGGTGTAGAATAGCCCTGGATAGGAAGAGCCACTTCAATGACGAGAAAGGCAGGAAACAAGAACAGATACAGACTGCAACAGTTATTGCTGCTGCCAAGGGTGAGGGCTTGAGGAAGTTCCTGCCTGAGTTTCCAATTACTGCCAAATGGCTGGCAAGATCATCATCTACCCATCTACCTTTCCATTCAATTACTTTTTACTGTACCTACTACTATGTATGTGTGTATATGTATATATGTACATGTATGTACGTTCATATGCACATATGTGTACTTGCCTAGGTGTCAGGGATATAGTAGAGGATAAGGCAGGTAAGCTCTTTTATTCCTCTTTAAAAGGAAATATTTTTATTTGTGTACGTCTGTGTGTCTATATGTGGGTGTGCACATGTGTGCATGTGTACTCGGAGGCCAGAAGAGAGCCTGAGATCCCTTGGAGTTGATGTAGTTACAGTTGTGAGCTGCCTGGCATTGGTACAATGACAAGGACCTGAACTCAGGTCCTCTGTAAAAGCAGAACGTGCTCGTAACTGCTGAGCCATCCTCTAGCCTCATCTTGGTTTGTTTTTTTTTAAGCTTATTACTTCAGGAGGAAAATAATAAACATGCAAGAAAATAAAGGAACAGTATTATTTTAGTTAGTGAAAACTGCCATGAAAAAACGAAGCAGATGATAAAACAGGGAAAGGATGTGTTTATGTGTGTGTACACTAGTCTAAATTAGGAGGCTGCTAAAGGCCTAACTGAGCAAGTTACATTGAATTAAGTTCTAAACGGTGAGAAGGAGCCAACCCCTCAAATACCTGGGTAAAAAGCATTCCAGCATTTCCAGATGGCGCAAATGCAAAGGCCCCAATAAGCAGACTGTGTCAGGAAAGAAGAAGGGCAGACTATTTTGAATATAGAGCCATCTGGTTTGTAGAATGGTAGGCTTTCAGAGGCAGGAGAAAGAGTGGATCAGTGCCATGAAAATGTTTTCCTTAACAATAGGAAGAGGGATATTGTCAAAGCAGAATGTTCCCTGAAGAGTGAGGCCACTGCCTCAGATCTAATTCCATGGATTCATCCAATCTCACACAATGAGAGACAGTTCTCATTCAGAAGAAATTGATGTAACTGGCACACTGCCATGAAGGGAATATACTGCCTGACTCATTATACAGAGTCTGTGAGACACTTAGCACAGTATTTTCCCCTGAAGTCTTGTAGTAAGGGTTGAGACAATTCATGGCTTCTATGGCTATGCCAAGAAACAGTTTGAAGGCTTTTGGGACTGCCACAATCTTACCCGCCTCCCCCATGTTGCCAAGCCATCTTGCTAAGTAAAAGCATGGTATTAGCTGACAGGGCTATGTGAGGCCTCATGCAGGTTGTTAAGGTTTAGCAGACTCACGTATAGAGGAAGAAAGCGGGAACTGATCAGGTGACACCATTTCCTCAGATGGGACTGCAGGTCCTAAGTGCATGCATCATAACCAAATGAAGAGTTCTTGAGCCTTATGACTGAGAGGAGAAATTTGAAACAGACCTACTATGTGTGCAGTGGAGATAAAACTGTCTGTCAGGTAAGTTCCCACAGGGCTGTGAAGGTTGCCTGTCTGATCTGGAGTTGGGTATGTTGAGACTTATAGGACATGAGGGAGAAGGAGGTTGAAATGATGAACTGATGTTTAGGGACAGGCAGGCAAGAAAGTAAACTGTAAATCTTCAAGGTAAGAGAAAAATGCCAAGCGTAGTGGCGCACATCTTTAATCCCAACACTTGGGAGGCAGAGGCAGGCAGATCTCTGAGTTGGAAGTCAGCCTGATCTACAGAGTGAGTTCCAGGACAATCAGGGCTATACAGAGAAACCCTGTCTCGAAAAACCAAACCACAGCCAGGCGGTGGTGTCGCACGCCTTTAATCCCAGTACTTGGGAGGCAGAGCCAGGAGGATCTCTGTGAGTTCGAGGCCACCCTGGGCTACCAAGTGAGTTCCAGGAAAGGCACAAAGCTACCCAGAGAAACCCTGTCTCAAAAAAAATCAAAAAAAAAAAAAAAAAAAAAAGAAAAAGAAAAACCAAACCACATCAAACCAAACTAAACAAACCAAAACCAAAACAAACTAACAAATAAAACCAATCAACCAAACAAAACAAGATAACAGAAAAATTATTCACTAGAGGTGGGAGGTGGGGAAGAACAGGCAGAGACAGACCTGTGAGGAACACCCTCACTCCAGACCACAGTGGACTTATCCTTCAGCAATTGTTACTGGACTCGGTCACTACTCAAAAGTATCCTGTGGTCTCTTTCTATTCTCTCCTTGAATTGCCATTTAACTTTTCATAACACGCATGTCTTGACTCCCCATTTAGTGTCAGACCCATAAGGGCCTGCACCATGGCGTCCTTTGGACACGTTAGAGCAGTCCTCAGCCGGCCGTGGAAAATGACTCACAGAGAGGAGGTTTAAAGGGGCCAGAGTTAATAAGAGCAGCAAGTGCCTCCCTCTCTGACTTCTCTAAAGAAGTGCCGTGCTCTGTACTCTCATAGGAGCTTGATGATGCCTGAAACAGTGCTCATGGGGAGGGGGAGCGGATGGCTCATTTACTCACTTTTCTACTAATTGGTGAGCCTCGGAGAATGGACAATATGCTTTGATCGTTTTTTTGAACGTTAGAGCTCAAATTAGTACCTAACACATAGTGAAGTGCTCACTAACAAATGGAAATAAAATCAGCTCATTTTCAAATATTTAAAGTATGATACATATGATAATTAGGAAACAATATTGTTTGGATTTGAATATTCCAAATTCAAGATAATTCCTACCAATATCTCAATGATGTTTTTATAGAAATATAAAAAGTCATCTTTAAACTCACATGGAATGTCAAGAGACTGAACAGCCTGATAATCCTGGAAGATCATGCTTCCTGGTTTGAAAACAATACACTACTTCAAGCAGAAAGGTATATAAATGGCCTAAAGATACTCAGACCAATGGGAAAGAATAAGGAACCCAGAAATATAATATTCTCTCCCTGCCCCCCTACACACACACACACACACACACACACACACACATACACACACACACACGCCTAGATCAACAGGGAAAGGAAGGTCTTTTCCATAAATGGTAGCTTAAGCTGGACATCTAACATGCAAACAAAAGAAGAGGATTTTATACACCACACACCATTCATTCCACATGGACCAGACATGGATGAGCACATGTGCTTAGTGTGTACAAGAAACTGGAACTAAGTGCCTCAAACAAGCTCACCCTCCCTAGCAGCATGGAGGCTGTCCTTATCTATTTCCTTTCCAAAATAAATAATAAATATCCAAGTTTGGGGGCCTATGTATTAATGAGTACGCTTATTAATTGTGGGAAGGAGTGCTGAACATACTTCCAAGCCAACAGTAAGGACAGAATAGAAGTAGGACATCGATTAATACAAAGGTAGACAATACTGCTAACACTCTAGCTGCTGGGAACAGACAGAAGTCAAGAAACAGGAGCACACTTAGAACCGAGCGGTGGAGGCTCTTTCTTTTTCTCTTTTCTAAAGCACTTTATCATCTCATATGAATGGAATTTCTGGCTTCGGGAAAAAATTTAGAGCATCGGAAAACAAATATCTTTATATGATCAAAGGATAAACACAAAAACAAGTTTCTAAACAAGATATTGAAAACTCAGGAAGCAATCTACAAACTTTTGGGCTGAGTATTACATTAAAAGCCAATACGCTTGTTACGGCAGAGAAGGGACAGCAGAAGTAGCTGCTGCTGTTAGCAGCTCACTGAGCGCCAAGGCCAAGAGGCCTCACGGATTCTTATGTAATCATCACATACCCACATATTACGCTATCTAGGGTTACCTGTCACTACAGTGTACCTTAAAAACACCAAAGCACTGGAAAAAGGAGTAAAAAAATGGAAATAACTTTTAAAGAATGAAATAGAATGGGGACAGAGTGAATATGATCAAAATACATTGTATGAAATTCTCAACAAATTAATAAAAATATTATTTAAAAATAAAAAATGATTTAAATATCACCTTAAATACCTAGCCTGCACCAGGCGGGCACCTGTAGTTTTACAGGGAGCTGTGTTCAGGGCACCGCAGGAGCCGATTTAACACCTCTCCAAAGAGCTCCTGACCCTGGTGCAGCTCTCAGCATCTAAGTGGATTATCCTGGAGTCATCACTGTCCAAACTGATACTAATCACTTTCTTCTGATTAAAAGGCAGGCAAGGCCATTCTAGGGCACTGCTAAGTCAGCAGCAACCTCAATCTCCCAGGAAAGCCTCTGAGAAATACCCATAATCCGGACTGTGGCTCTGGGATGCCCCTTTATGTTCACATGTCATAATCCTGACTGTGGCTCTGGGATGCCCCTTTATGTTCACATGTCATAATCCTGACTGTGGCTCTGGGATGCACCTTTATATTCACATGTCATAATCCTGACTGTGGCTCTGGGATGCCCCTTTATATTCACATGTCATAATCCTGACTGTGGCTCTGGGATGCCCCTTTATATTCACATGTCATAATCCTGACTGTGGCTCTGGGATGCCCCTTTATATTCACATGTTATCATAATCCTGACTGTGGCTCTGGGATGCACCTTTATATTCACATGTCATAATCCGGACTGTGGCTCTGGGATGCATCTTTATGTTCACATGTCATAATCCGGACTGTGGCTCTGGGATGCCCCTTTATGTTCACATGTCATAATCCGGACTGTGGCTCTGGGATGCACCTTTATGTTCACATGTCATAATCCTGACTGTGGCTCTGGGATGCACCTTTATATTCACATGTCATAATCCTGACTGTGGCTCTGGGATGCACCTTTATATTCACATGTCATAATCCTGACTGTGGCTCTGGGATGCCCCTTTATATTCACATGTCATAATCCTGACTGTGGCTCTGGGATGCCCCTTTATATTCACATGTCATAATCCTGACTGTGGCTCTGGGATGCCCCTTTATATTCACATGTCATAATCCTGACTGTGGCTCTGGGATGCCCCTTTATGTTCACATGTCATAATCCTGACTGTGGCTCTGGGATGCCCCTTTATATTCACATGTCATAATCCTGACTGTGGCTCTGGGATGCCCCTTTATGTTCACATGTCATAATCCGGACTGTGGCTCTGGGATGCACCTTTATGTTCACATGTCATAATCCTGACTGTGGCTCTGGGATGCACCTTTATATTCACATGTCATAATCCTGACTGTGGCTCTGGGATGCACCTTTATGTTCACATGTCATAATCCTGACTGTGGCTCTGGGATGCACCTTTATGTTCACAGTGCAGTAACTTTTTAGATAAAGAAAAAGGGTTTTACAAGGGTGAGTCTCCAAAGGAAGGAAAAGGAATCTGATTCCTTTTAAATTCTGAACAATCTCTGCAGTTTTACTCTCTTGACAACATACCAAGCACTGTGCTAAGATCTGAAATCCTTTCTTCAGAGACTCCTGGCAGAACTATCTGTGGCTAGCACAGCAGTGCCCACCACAATTCTTTCTTTATAGCCTGTGTGCTCCTCAGCCTGGGGTATCTGATTCTTTAAAAAAAAATTAATTCACTTCTGAGCTTTTTAGCCAAAAATGCTTTTAATTTTAATGTTGAACTGTTAGCGTCTCTTGATTGTGGGGGGAAAAACATAAATAGCAAAAACACTTAATGTAGTCATTTAGAATGTGACTTATGGCAGATATGTGGGCACTATCTTCAGAAAATTAAAGGAATGTTTGATCTGTGATATGGAAGCACAGTGTTTGGAGTCAGGGTCTCACAGCACAGAGCCCAGGCTGACTGCCCTCACCTCTGGAACGCTACTTTTACAGATGTGCACCACCTCACCCCCCTCCGAAGTTACACTTCTCAATCAAGAAGAAAACATCTGACGGGCTACAGGGTAGAGAGTTTATAAAAATAATCTATCTATAAACTCAGCATGGTACAAAATACACTACTCCACATAATTAAAATAATATAGATTTGATTGAAAAATAATGGCTGAGGGTTATCGTGTGTAATTTATTCTATGGTTGTGTTTTCATAAAGTTTTTATTTAAATTCTATCTGGAAAATTTTAAGTGCCCACAAGGTAACTTAACAGAAGAAGCTCAGGCTAAGTTCTTTGTAAAGCTGAGTTGATGGCAAAGTTTTCTTTGTAGCTCAATTATTTAACACGGCGTTGTTGTTGTTGTGAAGACAGGGTTTCTCTGTGTAGCCCTGGCTGTCCTGGAACTCACTCTGAAGACCAGGCTGGCCTCGAACTCAGAGATCCTGCCTCTGTCTCCCAAATGAAGGGATTAAGGCATGTGCCTCTACAGCTGGCCATCCTTCATATTCTTTCAGAACACAGCACTAGCAATCTTATCACGAAGTCCAACGTCTTGTTACTACAAACCTAAGCTACAGCAAGTCAGAGAACTGGAAACTGTGTTACCTCTCATTCAGCTGTTCTCAGAGAACGGTAATTTTCATTCTTCGGTGCTGGAGACTAAACCCAGGGACCTATGCACAGCAGACGAACACTCCACTGAGCTGTCCCCCCAGAGAATGATGAATTCTAACAACACTCCCTAATGTCTCTAACAGATAAGTTACATAATTGGAGTTATTTTTATTTTATAGATACATATATACATACATACACATAAAACTTCACTGTGTAAGTGTGGTGTATATGCACACTGTCGTGTGTGAATGCGGCTGCTCACATGAGGAGGTCAGAAATCTACGCAGGTCAACTTAGTCCCCGCCTTGCACCCTGTTCTGATACTGGGTCTCTGCATGCACCGGGCTGGCTAGCCCGTGAGCTCTGTCCCTACCCTATCATCTCCCCGTAAGAGACTACGCTGGGATTACAAACGCTTTTGTAATCTGCATCCAGCTTTTGTGTGAGGTCTGGGGATGCAAGCGCAGACCCTCACGCTTACATGGCAGCACTTTTACCAACTCGGGCAACCCTCCCCAGCCTTGTCTAACATAAAAAAGACACTATGAATATATTCTATTTTGTTGTTTTTTAAATTACTGTATAAAATATACTTTTGTTAAATATCTTTAAATGAAATAGTGAAAATATTAGTTAAATTGGAGTAGTGAAAAGGAAACCTCAGTTGTTTATCTTTTGAAAAAAAAAAAAGCTACCTCAAAAGGTTGGTGTGATGATTAAAATAAGTTACCTTTTTTCCCCCGCCAACTGCTGAGGCCTCACACATGGTGGGCAAGCACTCTACCACTGGTAACTTAACCTCTACAAAGCACTCAGCACAACAGAACCCAGACCCTGCTCAGTCACTGTGATGCTGCTGTTCTGGGCTTCAGTGTTGCATACAAGAGCCAAAGTCCGTCGCTGGAGTTCAACATAACAAAGTCACAGAATCAGTACATAAACTTCACACAAAGGCATGCTTCTGCCTCCCTGATTCAACAGAAGCCGTTCACTTTCTTGTGCTCATATTAACCACCAGAACTACACACACAGAGGTAACAAGAACGGACGGTGTGCTTCACCGAGGTGTCAGCACACACAGAGGTAACAAGAACGGACGGTGTGCTTCACCGAGGTGTCAGCACAGAGGTCACCCACCTGTGCAGCTCTTCTGTTTTGTCTTCGGTTGGACCTACGATTAGTAAACAATGGCGAAGGACAGCTGCCATGACACGGAACTGATGAGAATCACTCTGTAGTAGAGAAAGAGGAGAGGAAGAGTTGGGGTTGAAAGCCTTAACAAAGGAGTCTGGTGCAATAACACATCACTGCTCCCCAAACAGGGAGATGGCAAGATATTCCAAAACTTCCAAAGCAAATCATTGCCATCCCACATGAATTAATAGCCACAACCACCTGCAGGAATGGCTGGTGCCAGTCGGTGTTGATCTAGCTACCCTGTTTTATGTTTCTGAAAACTCAATTCCACTTAAGGATTTCCATTTCCAGATAGTCTAGTCTTCTGTTCATTGGAGTAGACCATGCCAGTTTACCAGCCTTACCAAAGTTCAGACAGACATGAGCTCTATTGAGACAGTTCTTTTATAACTGGTTGTCCGCTTTTAACGACTGTTTCATCTCTTAGCTTTCAAAAGTCGTGAGTACAACAACAGCTCTGAGATAGGGTCTTGCTATATAGACCTGTGAACCTGAGTACTGTGCTAGCAATATGTATATACCACCACGGATGGCCACCCATTTCATTTTTCGCCATCTTTTTAACCTCTCAGGCCCCACACAGTACCACAAACAATCAAAATTGTATCCCCTTAATTTCCCAATACTTATTCTTGTCAGTGAATTAAAGACACAGAGCTAGAGAGGAGACTGACAATGAGAAATAAACCAAGTTCTGAATAATTACTTGTTTTACCTCTGCTACCTCCGTATCTTTAATGAGGTCGTGGGCCATTACAGTTTCTTTTTCTTTTCTGGTATGTGTGTGTATGTGTGTAATGTACATGCATATGTGCTGTGTGTCTACATGTGTGCACACTTGTGTGCAGAGGCCAGTGGTCGATTTTGGATGTCTTCCTTTATAGCTCTATACTTTATTTACTGAGGCAATCTCTCATTGAATCTCTAACTCACTTAGGGCTAGTCTAGTGAGCCAGCTTGATCCAGAGAGTTTGTCTCCACCACTGGGGCGTGAAGACTACAGGCGGGCTGCCACACCCACTTGGCTCTAATGATGGTGCTAAAGAGCAGAAATCTGGTCCTCACGCCTGCACAGCAAGCGCTTTATGCAGTAAACCATGTCCCCAGCACACCTGCAATGCATTTAACCGCCTGCATCAAGGTCCTCCATACATAATCAAGAGGACACAGCAAAGAAGAGGTAACTATGATAGCCTGGATTTGTTACAGTAAGTCTCTTAGCTACTTGAGAAGTAATAATTTTAAAAGGTTCTTAGTATATAAATAAGTTCACATAAAGTGAAATACGTGTGCATTTATTAAACACACACACGTAATTCACAGTCTTTCAAGATTCCTCTCTCAGACTCTAACAGATAACAGGACACACTTTTATTACTCATAACAAGGCTGGAGAATACTTTAAACAAACACATCACTTATAGATTTGAGACAGATGAAGGCCTCAGTCACAGAATGGGACAGAGTTACACTTGGAGTCAAGCAGGAGTCTAGGTTATGACCTCACATCAGTCACATGCCTCTCATCTCCAGTCTCTTCCCACATATTCCCACAAACATGAGGTTCTGCAAGGATGATAGAAAATGGTGTGCATAATAGGACTGCAAAACTCTGTATAAACTATGAAGGTGAGGGGGGAGGGGAGGAAGAAAATGGGGTGCTGGTACTGAATCAGTGCTAAAGAAGCAACTGTGGGCACGGAGGGAGCCAACGATGGTAAGAGTTCTCCAAAAGGGCGATGAACTGGAGGGCCGGAACAAAGGCTGTTGCATTCACCACCCGGCCTCAGTTCTTGAGTGAAAATTCTCTCATAAGCAAGTGTTCTCTTACTTGCCCTAAAGTATATGAAGCCTACGTCAAACTAAACTATTACTTAACCATTGATAAGATTTTCTCTTATAAGAGGTTATATATAAAAATACATATATTAATAAACATGTATTTATTTATATATTAATAAATGTATAAATAAACATACATTGATTAAATATATGTATATTTAACATATATTAATAGATATTTATATCAGGTGTTGGTAGTGCACACCTTTACTTCTCAGCACTCTGGAAGCAGAGGCAGATGGATCTCTTCTGAGTTCAAAGCCAGTCTGGTCTTCAAAGTGAGTTCCAGGACAGCCAGAGCTGTTACACAGAGAAAACTGTCTTGAAAAAAGATTTCTTGCTCAGCTGTGAAAACTGGGTAGCACCCTGGGCTTTGCCTGAGCCACTGAGCCCCATCTCCAGATCTTGCTTCATCATGACAGGGTCTCACTATGTAAACCAGGCTGTCCTTGAACTCACGCCCTGCATTGCTCCTGCTCACTGCTAGAGATTACAGGTGTGCAGGTGTGCAGCCCAACACTCAGACTGTGTCCTTTTAAAGCAGACAGCCCTCTATTCTGGAGGTAACAAACTCTGCTCATTGTGATCATGACAAGCCTCTTACAAAACTATCCACTTGGTCTTTCCCCAATCTGCAACTGCAAACAGCACTTTCCAGCACATTGCCTTCCTTTCATACCTCTTACTCCCAAGCTGTACTTTCTGTCTGCAATATCCCCTTGACCTTGCATCTACTTAAGTCTGAGTCCCTGTTTGGAGTAACTTCTGAACATGGGCCGTCCTGCCTCTACTTTCTGCCGTTAATTCCTTTCCGACCTCCAGGAAGCTCCTTTTTGGTTACCTGATCTGTATCATTGTGTCTTGTTCAAGTTTCTTTTGTGGAATAATCTGGTGTTGCACATAGTTAACTAAACTTTCATATACTTCCTCCACTAATTATCTTCATGCAGACAGAAGGCCTGTGTTTAAATAGGTGAACAATCAACTCTACTCCAAGTGTCAAGTTCACTATACAGAGAGAAAGCTGCCCAAATTCCAAGTGTACAGTTGAACGACTTTTCACAAAACGAGTAGTGATTATAAGCACTATGAGACTCACGTAACTCCCGTATTAAGAACCCCCGAACTTTCCTACCCCACAGACAGCACCCTCCAAAACCCTAACTTCCAACACCACACTAGTGAGTTTGGTTGCCCTGAACTTGGTTTGGCTGGACTAGAACAGACTCGCGGTTTCTCCGGCTGAGACTGATCTGTGTTGGCTGTAGTGGAGTGGTTCTTTCTGGTGCTTGACAGCCGTGCTACTGAAGTGCTGAGCTGACCCACCCTCATCTGTCACAGCAACAGCATGGGAGCCTGAGAGACGACGCTCCGAGCGGTCCGACGTCGTGCGTGACAAAGGACATAGAAGACTCATATGCATACTGCCTTTTTCTTCACGACAGCACTGCTACCATGAGTGCCCTGAAGACATTACATCACAGCGTACCTATCCACCCTCCTCAATGGACACTGTTTCTTGTCTGGGGCATTCTGAAGACTGCTGCCAGAAACACACTTGTTATATGTCATCTGGAGTGTACTGGGTTCACACCCAGGAGAGGGAACGCTGCATCATGGGACTGTATACACGTAATACTTTACATTCTGAAGTTTTTAGAGAGCACTGCCAACAGTATTTCCAAGCACACAGCTAGAAGACTCCTTACAAAGTGGGCACCCCACCCTCCGCAGCCAACTGCACTCTCTTCCCAGCTGCAGGGTCCTGTCATGCACATGTGCTAGCGTCTTGGTGTAGTAGACAGAGCAGAACCGCCTTGCTATTGCATTGCTATCGTGTTCCCGGTCACTTCACAGCTCTTTGGACAGCTCCTACTGAAGCCCTTTGCCTCCTTCACCGCTGGGCTGACTGGCGCACGGATTCGCAGGCACTCTCAGTGTGCTCAGGACGCTGTGCTTCAGATCTCTGCCCTTCACCGGGTGCCTTGCTAGGCTGCCTTCCGCCTCCTGCATGCCTATTCCTATCCTTGGCAACACTGTCATCTTTTTTTTTTTTTTTTTTTTTGGTTTTTCGAGACAGGGTTTCTCTGTGTAGCTTTGTGCCTTTTCCTGGAACTCACTTGGTAGCCCAGGCTGGCCTCCAACTCACAGAGATCTGCCTGCCTCTGCCTCCCGAGTGCTGGGATTAAAGGCGTGTGCCACCACCACCCAGCTAACACTGTCATCTTTTGAACTGATTGACTGATTGATGGATTTGCTTGTTTTTTTGAGACAGAGTTTCTTTGTGTAGCTCTGGATGTCCTGGAACTCACTCTGTAGATCAGGCTGGCCTTGAACTCACAGAGATCCGCCTGCCCCTGCCTCCCAAGTGCTGGGATTAAAGGCATGTGTCACCACTGCTTGGCCTGAATTTATTTTAATCAAGGTCAATTGCTCAATTTTCCTTTATGGTTTGGTCCTTATTTTATATTCTTTAGAAGTCTACTTTGCTTAGTTCAGAAATGTTTGAATTGTTTGAGATAACGCTTTAATATTTCATTTTTTATATTTAGATCTCTCTTTTAACTCAGGTTAATTTTTTCAAATCTATTTTCCCATCCACTTGAACTAGTATCATTAACAACTTTTATTCAACAAAGGGGGGGGGGGCAGAGAGATGGCTCAGCAGGTAAAAATACTTGTCTTAGAAGCCTGATGACCTAGGTTCCATCACTGAACTAAGGTGGATGGAGAACCAATTCTACAAAGTTGTTCTTTGATCTCTGTTATGTGTCTGATAGAATGTGTACAACAACCCTCCCCCTCCACTTCAGGAGCAGAAACAGTCGTCCAAAGGCTGGCCTAGCTCACCCATGCCTGAGAGAAAGCCCAAAGACCTGGAATATATGGCATCTGGTTCTGCTATGCATGGTTAAAGAGGTTCTTTCTTTTCAAGTATACAGAATATTGAAAAAATAGTGAACACTATAAGAAACAGCTTCTTATGGTTTTAAAAGTCTCTCTCACACTCACTGAAATCTAATTTCTGTGGCAATGGACACAGGTGATAGGGTTCTTAAGAAGTGTTTAAGGTCAGCCGGTGCACACCTTTAATCCCAGCACTCGGGAGGCAGAGGCATGTAGATCTCTGAGTCTGAGACCAGCCTGGTCTACAGAGCAAGATCCACGACTATGCAGTGAGACCCTGTCTCGAAAAACCAAGACAGAAAACACAAGGGTTTAAGTCACGGGGGCTCTGCACTAACGAACAGGTGACTGCTGCCAGCAGGTGTGCACTAGAATTTATCCTGAGGAACTCTAGGCCCCTCACACATCCACATGCTCTTTTATGCAAGCTTTCCCCCCATGTGACATCTCTACCACCTCATGACACAGTATGGGGGACCTCTCCAGATATGACCTCTTCGTTTGGGACTCCTGGCCTCTAGAGACATAAAATAAAGCTCTATTACAGACATGCAGTAAGATGCAACTGTGCATTTATTTACCTGTGTCTGCACGCTTTTCTCTATTAGGTTGTTAGTGCCTGGACAGCAGGTTACGTACACTTTGCCTTGGATTTGTGCCTTGTTTAAAACCTGGCTCAAACTAGCACGAAATAGGTAATTGCTGAAATGATTCAACAATCAAACACTGTACAGCTGAGCTCCTATCTTTTTCCACGTCTCTTTGAATTCTCTAGGACAAGCCTTGTGTTCCTATGTGGCATGCTCAGCTACTGATTCTAGAGCTTCCTGTTCCGTGCGCTTCATCTTCTGACCTCTCCGTTTACACCCAGCTGTCTGCCGAGCCCTGGGCTTTCTTCATACTGCATGACACTTGGGTACAAAGGAAGGGAATGGGAACGCAGTCAGGGATCTCTGGAGAACACGAATTGCTCCATCAACAGAGATCTTGGGGAAAATAAAATAGGAAAAACAAGACCATTTTAAAACTACCTTTCTGGAAGTGAGCGTATATCCTGCTAGAGATGCCATCTTACTCTTTCAAATCCTTAAGAACAGAAGAGGGAGGGAGAGGGAGAGGGAGAGACTACAGAGAGGGAAAGACTGCAGAAAGGAGAGACTGCAGAGAGGAGAGACTACAGAGAGGGAGAGACTGCAGAGAGGAGAGACTGCAGAGAAGAGAGACTGCAGAGAGGAGAGACTACAGAGAGGGAAAGACTGCAGAGAGGAGAGACTGCAGAGAGGAGAGACTGCAGAGAGGAGAGACTGCAGAGAGGAGAGACTGCAGAGAGGAGAGAATGCAGAGAGGAGAGACTGCAGAGAGGAGAGACTGCAGAGAGGAGAGACTGCAGAGAGGAGAGACTGCAGAGAGGAGAGACTGCAGAGAGAGAGAGACTGCAGAGAGGAGAGACTGCAGAGAGAGAGAGAGACTGCAGAGACTGCAGAGAGGAGAGACTGCAGAGAGGAGAGACTACAGAGAGGAGAGACTGCAGAGAGGAGAGACTACAGAGAGGAGAGACTGCAGAGAGGAGAGACTGCAGAGAGGAGAGAGACTGCAGAGAGGAGAGACTGCAGAGAGGAGAGACTGCAGAGAGGAGAGACTGCAGAGAGGAGAGACTGCAGAGAGGAGAGAGACTATAGAGACTGCAGAGAGGGAGAGACTGCAGAGAGGAGAGAGACTGCAGAGACTGCAGAGAGGAGAGACTGCACAGGGAGAGACTGCAGAGAGGAGAGAGACTGCAGAGAGGAGAGACTGCAGAGAGGAGAGAGACTGCAGAGACTGCAGAGAGGAGAGACTGCACAGGGAGAGACTGCACAGGGAGAGACTGCACAGGGAGAGGAAAGGGGGAAATAAGGGAGGAGGAGAGAGGAAAACTCAATTCCCATGTGGCGAGCACAGCAGCTTTAAGCAGGGCATCTCCAGATGAACCCACCATGATGCATTTGCAGGAGGCAGGAAGAAACGGCACTGATCTGTGGAGCCTCAGGAAAACCCAGGCATTAACTTCCTGCTTTTGGTGAGACGTAAATGAGAGAAGTCATGGAAACACCTGCCCAACAGCACAACCCAAAGCCAAACACCTCTGTTTCCTTTAGCTGTTAGTCTAACACAGGCATAAAGATTTTCAGCTGGATGCCTAGGGTTTAAAAGTGTGGATGTGCACTCAGCAATATAAAGTTTTAAAAAACTGAAAACTTTTGAAATCTTTGGCCCATCCATTTCAGGAATATAGATTTCACAAGAAAATTCACTATATTCATGCCTAAATGGGAAAGTAGGATTGTTAAAGGTTGATAAGTATAAAGACTTCTATTTTTATATTTATAC
Organism: Peromyscus eremicus; assembly: GCF_949786415.1. NCBI lineage: Eukaryota > Metazoa > Chordata > Mammalia > Rodentia > Cricetidae > Peromyscus > Peromyscus eremicus. The sequence continues at coordinate 44,627,866 of NC_081434.1, forward strand.
TCACAAGTGTTTTTAAACTTACAAGTATTCTTTCATAAGCTTCATCATCCTAGTATTTCTGAGTGAGAAAGCAGTCCTCAAGTTTGTCCTGGCTGCAGAACCTTTTATTCTCCAAACAAAATCTTAGTTACAATACAAGTTTAAAGAGACAACAATAGCAATAGCTATGTTTTTCCAAAGGTTTATAATTTTTCAAAGGTTCCTTTTTTCTTTTTATTTTATTTTATTTTTTTTTTAAAGATTTATTTTTATTTATTATGTATACAGTGTTCTGTCTGCATATACACCTGCAGGTCAGAAGAGGGCACCAGATTTCATTACGGATGGTAGTGAGCCACCATGTGGTTGCTGGGAATTGAACTCAGGACCTCTGGAAGAACAGGCAGTGCTCTTAACCGCTGAGCCATCTCTCCAGCCCCTTTTTTCTTTTTAAAATTTCTCTTTTCAGTGTAGAAATGAGGAACCGAGGAGACTCACCCCCCAGAGGCCACTCCTAGGGACCTTTCTGCCAGAAGGAACACATTTTGAAACTTTTACTCTTAGAAACGATTTTGGCAAGTTGGAGACTCAAATCTGGAGCTCACACATGCTACAGGTGAACCTGAGTCACACGGCGCAGCCCCGAAGACCACTGCTCTTCAGAACAGCGTGGGAAGAGATGGGGATTACAAAGTGACTGCCTTTTGTAAAGATGTTTCCTTCTGGTCACATGATGCAGTGAAGGAGGACCGGAAAGAGCAAGCAGCGCTTGTCTTCTGTGCGGTAAGCTTACAGGCAGTCTGCCTCTTTTGGTCCCTTATGTGGCCTTTTCTTATATAGTCTATGAGTTTACATAATTTCCCTAAGAAGAAAAATTGTATTTATTTGAAAAGTGGATTCTTCAGCAGCTTTTTCAGATCGCTTTATTTCGGTTGGTATGTAAAGCATCAGCCATTCCACTGGCTCACTGAACTGAAGCAACTGTCCTTGGTCTGATAAGAACAGAAGGCAGTGGTTCCAGGGAAGCGGACTCACCCACCCAGCCTCGTTGTACGGAGCCCAGCTGTGAGTACCCCAGAAAAAGAGACTCTGTGCTTTGGTTTCTGTGTCTTGTAAATGGTGTTTAATTCTAGGAAACTTGTGTCCTGCGTTCTGCAGGTGGCTAATCCAGAAGTGTCTCCATCCTGGCACTCCCCTCTCCTAGCACTAAACACGACTATTGGCTGACTTACTGCCTGTTTCTACCTATAAACTAAAGTTTCATGAAGGCAAAGACAATGCTCAGTATTTGCCAGTGCATTCTCCAATGCCTGGGACAATGTCTAGCGATTGTTTATAAACATCTGCTGAGCGACTGTTGAATACAGAGCCACATGAAGACATTCTTTTATAAATAGGTTGTCAAAGATCCTATTTTCAGTACTGTTTATATCTCTGAAAACTTCAGCATTGGCCCAGTGTCACATTCATGACACATACTTCATAAAAGCTGTATTAACTGCCCCCTGGCTCACACAGATAAACCTATTCTAGGACCACTGACCCTTTGTGGGGAGAGCCTGTGTCTCGGAGAATGAGCTTTCTGGAACACCGAACGAGGCTTTGCTACTTCACCATTTCTAGAGCACTCCAGTCCCACTGTCACTTAGCTGAAACACTACCAAAAGCTCATCTCAATGCACGGACTCTCACCACGTGTCTCCCACACATACACTGCGGAGCAGCCACTGAGGTAGAAACCATCTTGTCAGGCATCCAAACAGTGTAACAGTGGCAAACCAACAGTCTCAGAGGCGCTTTTACAACTAAATGGAGGTCTTAAAAACACCAAAACAAACAGTGTAAGAAAAATAACCACAGAAGGTACCATAAGCAGAGACGTAACATTTTAAATACTTGCAAATATTTGGTTTCAAAGCATAAATGGAGCATGTGGGCTTTCCACATCCTTTCCTGCCAAGTCTCATAAAGCTGACTACACTGCAGTCATCTGAAACAGCTGTTAGCACTCAGCTTCAAATATTTGGTTTCACAATACAGACCGATTTGCGCTGTACAACTCAGATGCCTGTGTGCTCCCACTATAGCTGCGCTGAGATAATCCTTCTCCAGTAGGCTGCTGGCAAAAACATGGGTGAGAATTACTTCAAATAGACAGGGCAAATGGTAACCTCAAAGGCAGGTCCTGAACTGCACTGGTTTTTTTTCTCAAGTTCATGAAAAAGAAAATGTGAAATGCTAGGATTCTTGATGAACAATAATGTCCCCTTCACTTAAAACTGTGGGCTTTCTTAAACTAAATTTGATGTTGAGCACATTGTTCCTGCGGAACTCAAACATAAACTTCAAATCCACCTCACTTGGAGTTGTTGGAAGGTCCAGGCCACAGAGAAAGATCCTAGTCTAGAAATAAGTTGAGTGGTTTACAGCATTTCCCCCTTTCTGGTATAAGCAGACTGTTTCCTGGGGCTGCTAAGTATCTGGCTGTGGCTTTAGGCCTCTGAGGGCTTCATGGCACTACAGAGTAACACCTTGGAGACTAATGACTGGTGTATTCAATGGTTTTTACTCTTCTCAGCAGATCAGCTTTGGTTGGCCAAGTTCAACTGACTGGGTTTATCGTAACTTTTAAGATGCAAGTCTTATCCTCAGCCTCCTCTTTCTCTCCAGTCTGTCACTCGAACCTCGTTCTTGAAGGGCACTCAAAAAAAGAGAAACGATTACACAACTCAGAAGACCATCTGCCATCCTACAACATGGTAGTCCTTCTTTACGCTATTCTTATTTTTTTTATGCACATGTGTGTTATGCTTGCATGTGTATCTGCAACTCATGCATGCCTATTACCTACAAAGGCCAGAAGAGGCATCAAATCCCCTGGAACTAGAGTTACAGGTGGTTGTTGAGTCACCACGTGGGTGCTGCAAACAGAGTCCAGGTCCTCTGGAAAAGCAGCTAGTGCTCTTAACTGCTGAGCCATCTCTCCAACCCTTGAAAAAATACGACTTAAGAAATACCCTGCAGTTTAGAGAACTGACTAATGAAGGAACTGGGAACTTTTTTCATTTCCCAACTTAGCATTCTTCTTTGTGTGCAGCAACCCAGATAAGTAATTCCAGGTAGCTGTGTGTACTCTTCCCAACCTTACCTCTTTATGCACCTTCCAACTGTCTACCGTCACATTGAAGAGAGCTTTGAGGGCCTCAATGGCACAGTCTGTCTCCTGAGGTGAGAGAGGAGGTCCATTATGGTCTATGGCCGATTCATACTCATCGGTCCACTTGATGCTAAAGGCACTTTCCAAGATCTGGGTTAGCAGCGGGAGTCCCTGGAGCTCATAGCGCAATTGTGACCTGATGTCAGTGTGCAAAAGTGACAAGAGGAAGAGCAAGCGCAAGTCAAAGCACTTTATGTCATTGATACATTTTCGGTCCTTGCACTTTCTCAGGAGGTTACAGAGCTTTGCAGCGAGATTCAGTTCCAGGCTGAGCTGCTGGGCCATCTGACTGTTGAACACGATGTTACACAGACACTTTAATGATTCTACAATAACCGGGAACTCTGACACCTTCTCCAAAGAATCATCCGACTCATGCAGCTTGGCTAGTCTCAGCAGTATTTGCATATTTTCCTTAGTTGTTACAGGAACTAAAATCTTTTTGTCTCTGGAGAGAATGCGGAGTACTTCCAGGCAGGACACTTGACATGTTGTTGGGACATCCTTTACAAGGACTTTAAATATACCTTCACAGAGTTTCTGAAAAACAAGAACAAGTTTGAAAAAACCATTACTTGGCTGATATTATTTTAAACAGAATGTTTTCTACCAGTGTAGGCTAAAGATCTGGCTCTAAGAGGACTTTATTTTTTAGATCAATCACAAAAATATCCGAAGCAGAAGACAGCTTCTGTTTGGTACACATCTTTCACTTCTACAGCTATGGAAACTGACGGCCAGGGAGGGTGAGGAACTTGCACTGGGCAGTGGATTGGTGGCACAGGTAGAGCTAGGGGATGCAGTCACTGCCTTCTTGGTCCACTGTTTTTTTCTCTTAAAAACCACATATTTTATCTTAGATCACTAGAATAAAGTATTTTCCATAGCTTTAATCTTAGCAGGACTTTAAAAAGAGTAGTATTGGGATAGAGGGGAATCAGGGCAAAACACAGCTGTTCCCTCCTGAGAGGTAAGGCTTTAGCTGGAGAACTGGCCCATGGCTGTGTGGGGGTGCCTAGGGAGGCAAGAGGATACTGGCTCCCTTGGAGCTGGAGTTATAGGCAGTTGTGAGCCACTGGATGTGGGTGCTGGGACCAAACTTGGGTCCTCTGAAAGAGCAGCCAGGGTTCTTACAGCTGAGCTTTCTCTCCAGCCCTTATCTTGTGTTTCAAAGGTATTTGTACTACCAAATTTAGTAACACTGCCGCAAAATCAATGTTAGCTTTCTTCTTAAACTGCAGGTCTGCATCTCTCAAACTTAATCTCATATATAGACCAAGCAAGTGTTATCATTCTATTAAGACATTTCTGTATTTCATTAATTTTTAAAAACAACAAAGGAAATAAGATTGTTTAAAATTTTATTTTGTGTATTATTAGTGTTTTGCCATGGTTTTTGTGTCCCCCTGAGTTGCGTGTGGGTGCTGGGAATTGAACCCAGGTCCTCTGGAAGAGCAGTTAGTGCTCTTAACCGCTAAGTCATCTCTCCAGCACCAATAAGATTTTTTTTTAAATAAAGTTTCTATTAGTCTATCATTAGACTTTAACTCTTCAAAAAGAAGCTACCTGGGATCAAATATGATTTTGCTAAGACTCTGAGGTCATGTGCAACTACCTGATACAGACTATTCATATAACTAATAAAAAGTACTAATTCTAATGCAAATGTTTTCTAAATAAAGCTAAGAAGGAGCTTTACTTGACAAGCTAAAAACCAAATTCCATAACCATGTCAACTCTACCCCATCTCATCTGATAACAAGGCTTTCTTTTAATGTCTTAACATCACTGTTAAGGCAGTATTTTAAATGGGTGTTGTCTAGGGCTAGAGAAAGTATGGCAGTTATTAAAATTACATTGGGCAGGAAAATTCTTCCATTTAAGATATGTCAAATTTAAAACAATCACACATAGTGTGCATACTATTTCTCATGTGGTACAATCCTGGAGTAAAATCAAACAATCTTTACCACCACACAATTTTTTTCAAGAAAGAAATGATCTATCTTTCTGTATAAGAAACCTAGAATACAGGACTAGAGAGATGGCTTAGCCATGAAGAGCACTGGCTGCTCTTCCAGAGGCCGTGGCTTTGATTCCTGGCAACCACACAGAGGCTCAAAACCGTCAGTAACTCATTTCCAAGGATACAATGCCTCTTCTGGCATCCATGGGCATTGCATGCACATGGTTCAGGCATACATACCAACAAAACACCCGTACACATAATAAAAAAGAAAAAGAAAATAACTATGGAATTAAATAAATATAAAATGTAACATGTGAATATGGCATAGTACACAGATATCTTTACCTTCTAAACCCAAAACAAAAACAGAAATCTACACAGTCCCTTTCTTTTTCAGACACAAGAAGGAAGACAGTATGAAGGTGAATTAGAACAACCAAGGCTATACAGACCTACCAAAAGGACCGAGAAACTGAGACCTATGAAGAAAGCGCACCAAGTTGGAGATGCTGAAGAGTTTATCCTTTAAACCTAAAGGTTTAGCCAAGATCACCTGGCAACTAAAGACAGGTCTCTGTTCTCCAGCAGTTGTCAATGCTGGTTTCTCCTGAGCATGCCATTTCTCATAACCGACAGACACACCTCATGGAATGACTGTTAGATAGCTTTTCTGTCTTTTAAAAAGTAATACCAGCTTTTAGATCTCAACTGATTTCTGAAAACGCAAGTACTTAAGAACGTGTAGGACTAGAGAGGTGGCTTACCATGCAAGCATGAGGATCAGAGCTTGGAGCTCTAGACTTCACATGTGTGTTGGGTGAGCATGTAGCCTGCCTGGAATTCCAGGGGACAGGAGGCAGAAATGGGATCGCTGGACCAACCTGGTTATCTCAACTACTTGTACTGGTGAGCTCTGGATTCAAATGAGAGACGCTGCCTCAATAAATACGATGATGGGTGACCAAGAAGACATCTTACATCAATCTTGAATTCTCTCTCTCTCTCTCCCTCTCCCTCTCCCTCTCTCTCTCTCTCTCTCTCTCTCACACACACACACACACACACACACACACACCTGACTTGCACACAAATGTGTATCCATATATGTGCCTACACATACACACAAGCATGCACACCACAAACACATGAAAAAGAACATATAAAAGTAAGAAGCAAGTGGTATTGAATAGATATACTTACTATTTTACTGGACACAGTAATTTCTATTCAAAGAATTTTAGAAAAAAACAATTATGTACCACTTTTGGGTCAGTCAGAAAAATTGGATGTTTATGTTTAAACCAAGCAAAGGGGCTGAAGAGGCAGCCTTCTCTGTGACTCTGACTGCATGGACTACTTCCACATTTCAATGACCCTCTTGTGCTTTTCTTTCATTCTGCCCTGCCAGTATTTATCAAGCTTGTAGTGGTGTTGGGGACTGGACCTAGGGCTTTGTGAATGGCACATAAGTGCTCTATCACTGAGCCAAAAAGGAGTACTCTTCAAATTGATTTTACTCTTAAAACATACTGTATGCTTACAAAGTCAAAGGATAAGTCCCAGTAACAAAAACCAAAGAGTAAGAGCTGAACAGTTCTCCAATGCCCATACTATGGAGTATCAGAAACAAATTAAGCAATGTGTTCCTGAACTGAAAGTCTAGTTGTAATGATGGTTCTCAAACATCAACATGCATCATAACTACTCTAGGGCCCACTAAAAGCTGTTGTGCCTCACCTCCAGTTTCTGACTCAATGGACGTGGGGAGAGGCTGCAGAACTGGTACCTTTACCAAGTTTTCTGATGATGTTGCTCCTCTAGTGGTCCAGAAACCACACTCTGAGAACTACTGAACACAGTTAACACAGACTGACATATCTTAGGTTCACTCTCAGATGGATGCAGAAATGCAGACACATGGACACAGAACAGTAGGCAGAGTTGAAGGCCAAGGGCACAGATACGTTAACTCTTTAGTGTCCTTGGCTGTCGATATGTAAGCAGGGCAGGGATAGGAATGAGTATTATTGTTGGACCACAAGTCTTTTTTTCAACGTTGGAAACCATCCACGTGTGAGGCACATTACTTTTTAAGGTTGACTCTGTGTTTGAAACCTGTTCATCTTACCAAGGACCCTACAACCAGAACAGGATGGTGTAATTAGGAACGGGATTGGATTTAACTTGTTTGTATTCCATGCTTGTCTTATTCCTGGTGTGAACTTGGTAAGTTCTTTTTTCTTTGGACATTGCACTTATCTTTAATATCACACAAATACAGCACTTAGAACAATGCCTGGCATGTGATAAACATTTAGCACAAGTTTCTATTATGCACACTCACAAGACAAAAAATCCTAGTCTTCAGTTTGGCATTTAAGACTCTCTGATCTGTTTTTAAGGGTTTTTTTAAACATTTGTGTGTGTGTGTGTGTGTGTGTGTGTGTGTGTGTGTGTACATTGGCAGAGGTCATAGGACAACTCTGGAGTTGGTTTTTTCCTTCCAACAAGTGAACATGTGAGTTCTGGGGAACAAACACTTTTACCTACACAGTAATCTGGCTGGCCTAACCTGTCTTTTGAGTTTTCTCTCATACTAACTAGGTATCCTCTGAGTCTGTAGTTCTTGACAAATTTTTTCACATTTAGCTCGTCTGTGTTCTGACCCTCTCTCCTCTATGCATATCAACCCTTCTCTGTCTACAGTTTAGCCATTTTCTGAGCTATGTTTACATTTTACTGTAAGTTTTCCCTAACCACCTTAACCCCCAACATTCTTCCTTCCCAAGGAATATCCCAGTCACAATTGTGGTCATCCTGTATTTAGTGCATCTGTCCTGTCTTTCTACGGTTGGCCTCAACAACTAAAGCTGTCCAGCAGCACAAGGACTTGCTTTTACAGAAGAAGAGAACGTACTGTACTGCTGTTTGAATCAGGAAGGCCTGCCGTAATATCTGACTTTGCCATTATGAGCTTGCCAAGGGGTGGGGGGTGGGGGTCTAGCTGTATAATTAAGACATGTTATTTAACTTATAACAGTTATGTTCTAAGCTTCAGTTTCCTACTTGTATAATGGGAATAATAACACAAGCATCTCATGAGCGATGCCATGGGACAGACATAAAAACAGTCCTTCATTACTTCACTTTTCTGTAACTGTTACCAGAGCAGATGGAGCACAGGAAACAGCCACAGAACTAATGGAAGTTCCCAAGCTGCCAACATTATCGTCTTATTAAGATTTTTTTAATGCTTCTTTTGAGGAAGAAAAAAAGCAGCAGAGACTTCTGTTGTGAAAATAGGCCTCCACATAGGCCACTTCTCCAGAAGGGCTTGATTAGCTAAATGCATATGTTGTGTAAAATAGAAACTTAAGAAGCTGAGCAGGGGTATGGATCAGAAGGAATCAGGGAAAGAAATGAGTGTGATCAAATACACTACATGAATGTGTAAACTTCTCAAAACTATAATAATAAAAACAATACTTACAACCATACTATGTTCTATGTATCAGACAAAGGTCTTTACCCTGAATCAAGCTATTTGAGTTTTAATAACATGCATATTATTTTAACAAACAATTATAACCATGTATACCTGATTGTGTTTCCTGACATTTTAAAAAACTCATTTTCCCAATTATTACAGGGTTCTTATATAAAGGTAATTTTTAAAAAGATTTATTTTTATTTCATGTATATGAGTATCTTGCCTGCACGTATGTATGTATGTGTGGCACATACATGCTTGGTACCCTCAGGGGCCAGAAACAAGCATGAGATGCCCTGGCAATGAGTTACGACAGTGATAACTGCCCATGTGGGCACCAGGACGGCTGAGCCACTTCTCCAGGGCTTCCCAAACAGAACTTGAAATGGATACACCGAATGCAATCCACGCTGTCACTGCAGCTTTAACATGAAATGCAGCCAGGCCAGCAAACTAGTGGATTCGCAGCTCGGAAAGGTAGGGTTTCTTTATGCATCTGTAGAATTCAGTCAGCTTTGGCTTCAGCTGTGAAACAAGCAAGGTTAGCTATGAGGTGAATGTGAACATCCCAATGATCTATTATCATCCATACACTCCTAGGAGACTCCTAAAACTATTCTAAAAGCAAATTTCAACTTTTAAACATAAAGAGAACACCTTTGTTTAAAACCTGACATCACAATCTCCATGCAAACCTGAAAGAGGCTTCCAGAAAACCCTTCTGAAACCATGTCAGATGGTTAACTGCCCACTCACAGCCGGTTACTAGACCATAGAGAGATGAGGACAGAGACTGAGACAGGTATAAAAGTTGAGAGTGTTCACTTAGCAATCTCTACAGTAAGTTAATGTTGCTGGGACAACTAAGAATATGGTTATTTCTTTTAGTGGTTAATTTCGATTGCATTTCACAAAAGTACTATGTTCCAGCATTTAGGAGAAAATGAACACAATAAAGCCCTCAGTCCTTATCACAAATCATCTGTGAAGCACTGTTATAGATAAGCATCTTGTCTTTTGTAAGTTGTCTTTGATTAATATAACAAGGAACTAAAACTAACTGGGATCCAGAGAAGAAAACAGACGAAGCTTCCTAAGTATGCTGATCCAGAGTTTCATCATTAGGCACTGAGGTAGAAATGAAAAGCTGCCCACTAATGACTCCATCTTCCCTTTCTTAGGCAGGAACAGAGCCCCAGCAACCCATGGCTGCCTGGCTACACCACTTTTCCAGCTAGTCAGAGACAATGCCACTGAGGTCCTGCCAATTCAGGGCCGTTATGTTCTAAGACTGTGGCTTCGGCTTTTTCACTTTCTCTTCCTGTCTACAGCACAGCTTAGAAATGGCAGCCCAGTGTAGGCCAGGACTTTGCTTAGACAGTGAAGTTTGACTTGACAACTTGGAAGGAAATGAGCCCCACCCCCAATCAATTCACAGAGCAGAGCAATTTGCATATGGTTACCTCAAAACTGTTACTTGCAAAAAAAGTCAAAGGTAACATCTTAATTCCTTAAACCACTTCTGTCTTGCTTTGTCATTTTAAATGTGTTGATTCTTCTGCTACAATTTAGTTATCATCTGAACAGAATGCACGGTTGAAGTATGCGTCTCCTGCATGATCTTTCCACAATTTTCTACGCCAGCAATTTGTATGTAACAGAAGTTATTATGGTCTACTGCAGAGTCTAACAGCAACTTTTTCTATTATTAAATAGAAATTTTGATATTAACCAAAAATATAAGTTTTGGTATTAACCAAAAGACAGGCTGGCTTTACCATGGCTAGTCTGTACATTCATTTGTTCCTCTCTTTCACCACAGTCAAGAATTCCCTAAGAGTCTATTTTATAAGTCCAGGTGAGGAGGAGAGACAATGGCAAAGGTCTAAGGATTTAGGGCCAAGTGGAGAGGTACAAGGAAACTGAAGTTGTGTTAACGTGGTAAGTGCTTCTCACAGATCTTCGCCAGAAGTTTCTTGTGTTATTGGCAAGATAGATTAGAAAATTCTGTTTGGAAGGTTGTTCTGTGTTTTAGGACATTTATGGGAATTTTCAGTTTCTACAGGGTGTTAATAACATACCAGCATTGCCACCAAGTCATCACAATAGAAAACGTCTATGGAAGTTATCAAGAGTCTCCCAAGAGACACAATCCGCTCCCCTCACTGAGAAACACTCATCAGCCACCTAGCACATACCTTGAGTATGTAGGATTTTCAAGGTGCTCTGTGTGTGTGTGTGTGTGTGTGTGTGTGTGTGTGTGTGTTTATGTGTGGCGGGAGGGGGTGGGGTGGACATTGGCATAATTGTGATGCTAAGCAGATCACAGGCTAATGGAGAAAGCAGAAAACAAGTATAAACAGCTAAAATACTATGAAGCCTTATAACAGAGGGAGGCAAGATGCTTTGCTAAGTAGCTGGAGAAACGTGAGCTTGGGTGATGCTTAGGCAGCTGTGAGCGTGAGAAACTGCTGACCGCAGAGAGCAGAGGACAGTAGTACAGGCAGAGCCAGGTATCTGCGGTGTTGAAAGCCCGCGCAGTGAGTCTAGGGGCAGGCTGTGCTGAAGGTAAGCAGGATCGGCCGTGTGGAGTCTCACAGACTTAGCTCAACTGCTATGAAGAGTCACTAAAGAGTTTATGTAAAGAAGAGCTAAGCCCAGCTAAAATTTAAAAGCCAAACCAAACCAACCTCGCTCTCTACGGAGAAGAGACTGGGGAAGAGCAAACGTGGCTTCAGTTGTAGTGAGAGCAGGGGATTGACAGGGCTTACTGTGTGTAAGAAAACTTCTGGCTTCATCAACACACTTACAAGAGAGGGATGAGTGGGAGAGGACAGGCTTAGGGAACTCTGGAAGGTCCCAATACACTTGGAATGCTCATAAAAATGTCAGAGAGGAAGCTGAATGTATGTGCTGGAGCGGTAAGCAGCCATCAAAACTATGCTTTCTCTATGAGTAGAAACATTTCACTTATGACTGGATTGGAGTGCATAGAGAAAAAGAAAGAAACGGTACAGGAGTCCTGGAAAATGCCAACACCATGACTGGCCTCGAAGAGGAAATTTAGAAGTGTGGGTGTTCTGGGACACTGAAGAGGGTATTTTATGGATGAAATGCTCAGCGGCTTCAAACGCAGACAAAAGATCAAACAGCTTAAGGCTCTGGCAGTGCCGGAGCACAAGGCCCTTGATAAAGACCTTTCTAAAGTGCACCTGGAAGCGGGGAAGTGAACAGTAGACCTCTCAAGACATGCACGAGACACTGGAGGTGTGCAGAGGGACCGTCTGCTGGACAAAAGCTGTCTTCCTTTTTTTCTGTAAAGATGAGATGGACTAGACTGTGTGATGGGAGGGATGGAGTCTGGATCCCCTCCAAAGGGAAATGAGAACTTACGGGAGGGTGCTAAGCAGGAGAATGAGAGACGTGGACCTTGGGAAGGAACAGCACTCTGACTTAATGTGGAAAATGGGTAAGAAAAAGAAAGAAAAGGAGGCAGGACCAGAGACACAGTGCACAGCTAAGTAAGGCTGTGCAGGAGCCCGGTGAGAAAGGACAGAGGTCTGAATTAGACAGTGGAGGTGATCTGGGGAAAGGACAGTGACAAAGAAAGTCGAACTGGATAATTTGAAAAGGGGGAAGAAGAAAATGAAGCCCAAGAACTTCCCTGGTGTCCAGCTGGCTAACCTGGCTAGTACTATCTATCCACTGAGGTGACTTTTTCCTAAAGTTGCCAGCAAGAAGGTATCAGTGCTGATAGCAGACTTTGCTGTCATAGACCCACAGTGGTCACATCAAATAAAACATGAGCAAGCTCAATAGCTAGAAGAGCTCAGAGTCCCTATAAGTGACCTGTATAAAGTTATATTCAACTACCAGTGTCACAGTACCCTTGGTGCAGGCACAGTAACTTGTTAATAGCTGTATGAACCTCTCTGCCTTCTCATTTTATTTCCCATCCCATATTTAGTGTCTTCTCAACTGCTCAGCTTGCTAAAATTACTCCTATCTTCAAAATAATGCCATCTTTTTCACCATCCCAAAGCAGGAAGTAATCTCTTACAGCTTTAAGTCCCAAGAACTTAATCTCTACTGCTGCAGAACTGAACGCTGTGACCTTGAACTGTATCTGTGGCAACTCATCTCTCTTATCAGCTTGGAGCAAGGCAGGCCCTGCGATGTATTTCTGCTCTTCCCTAGGTTATGTCCGACACACTGAATGTCAGCAAATACACATACCAAGCATGCTACTATTCACACAGTGCGAGCTACAGAATAGTATGTTCCCAGTATTGAACAGGTTCTGCTAAAGCTCTGGGTCTCATTCCCAGCTTCATGACTTCAGATAAAATGGCATGCTCCTTTAACATCCTCATCTGCCAAGAGTACCTGTTTTGTGGGTTGTTGGGAGGATTAAAGGAGACAACATGGATGTGATACTTGCCATATAAAAGAAATGAAGTCAAAATGGAAAATGGGTGTTCTTAACATTAACCGTTACTATGTATTAAATTAGGCCAGTGAAGGGAGATGGTGACTATGATTTTCTTCCTTAAACAGACCTGAGTCCTTAAACACTGTCCTACAATCTTCCTCTCTTCCATTTTTTTTTTTTTTTTTTTTTAACATTTTGCTCTTCTACTGCAGTGGTACTGCTCCATTTCGTCTGCTACTTTCTCATCAATGACCATGGACTTCACCTTACTATTTCCCCATCCTGACTACAGTGCTACTTCATCTGGACTCACTGGAATCAACCAGTCCCTCTAGAGTGACAGAATAGGATTCTAATCTTAAATAGACTCTGTACATTCATCTGGGGATACGGCCCCACGTCAGGGTCCTAGTGCATCTTCTGGACCACAATGATACTAAAATACTGGGACGTGGGATGTGTATGTTAAACGTGCGTTACAAACTACAATACAAAAGTCATAGGAATTTTTAAATTTTTTAAGAAGAGAGATGTCCAAGGAATTTTTATAGTCAAAACAAAGTCCCTTGGATGATGTCTTTCTGGCCACTCAAGGTTATGCTCTCCACCAGATGTCAGTGGATATATATTCCACAGGGATCTAATTTTAGTTCTTAACCGGAACTGAAGGTCAGCCACCTGAACCTGATAGTTCTAAACTTTTGCCCTCTGTATACAGCAAGTGAACAAAAGCCAGAAAGGAGGAGGGACAGAGTGATGGAGGGAGGGAAAGGGGGAGGGGGGAGGAGGGAGGAAGAGGAGAGACAAGGGAAGTTACTACATCTGTAGTGGTAAATAACTTAGTAATTGGTTGTCCATTCTGTACTAAACAGTTAATGAACTACTACTAGAATAGTAAAACATGCTTTTAATAAAGGTCATAGAAAAGGATTCTGGGGATCAAATTTGAATATTTTCTATATAAAAAGACCAAGCTAAACGGATTTTCTAAATGAATACTCACTCATCTTAGTCCACGTTTATTTACATTCAATATTACATTTATACACTTGGGGGCTTTTCCTAACGGTGGCTCACACCTTTAATCCCAGCACTCGGGAGGCAGAGCCAGGCGGATCTCTGTGAGTTTGAGGCCAGCCTGGACCCAGGACAGGCACCAAAACTACACAGAGAAACCCTGTCTTGAAAAACAAACAAAAAATTCCATCTCCACCTTCCCTTCTTGGACATGTGCATTTTCAGTAGCACAAGCCCACTGGTGAGGTTCTCATCTACTGGAAAGACTGAAAAGTTCTGAGTAACAATTGTTAAACTGGTTTGGCTCAAGTTTCTTTGCTAATTAGCAATCCTGAGAATGAGATGCTGAACACTTATTAACGGATAGGAAAGACAGCTTAGGTGTAAATGAAAACTTAGAAACCACTCAGCGGCCCTTCCTTTCTTGATGGAGGGCAGAAAAGCACATGTAAAAATGCTTTCTCTTCAAGCATTAAAACCAGTCCACTACGTTTCTCTTACTATTTAAGTGACTTTATTTTCCAAAAAGTCCTGTTCTCCAGTGCAGATGAAAAACTTTAGTCTTTTAAGAAAATTGAGGTTTTTAAGTTAATACTGGCAGTTACAGAAATATCTTCATTTCTTGCATGCCAAGATTCCCCAAATAAGAAAAAAGTTTTAGGAGAAATATTAAGTAAAGAAACATCTCTTTAGGGTTAGTGAGCAATAACAGAACATGACTCAAATAAATTATGATATTAGAGATTTAACATATGTAAAATTAGTAAGTGCTAAGTGTCTTTCAACATACAACAACTTAGCTAGGTGTTAAAATCCTGAATAAACAACCCAGGGACTTGAGTGCGAGAAGCCTCTTGGTGAGTGTGGTATTAGGAGAGGAGAAGAAGGCTGCTGAGGAGCTGATGTGGGTAACAAAAGAACGGTGAAACATGAACAGAAATAGAGAGGACCGTGGAGAAACTAAGAGACCCGACCAGAGCAGACCCTGGTAAAGGCTTCCTTGACACTGTCATCAACATGCCGAGTGGCTGCCGGGAAACTGGCATTAGGAAAAGTATTCAGAATGGGACGTCTCCAGTGCAGACACCTCAGAGGGTCCCTGTACAGGAAGATGTTCGGGGCCCCTTACTACAACGTAGGTTCTCTGAGGAGGGGCTACACAGTGATGACCATTAAAGACAAGACGACGAACTGGAGACTTGTTCTGGCCCCAGCTCTCCCACAAGCTGTGACCTTAGAAAAAATTATCTCAATTTTTCATCCATAAGTGGAATAATTAGGATCACTGGCAATGTCTAGTCCCTATGAGTTCTATCAATCACAGACATATAAATATTCCACTTTCCTTGACATATAAGCAAAATTTCTAAGAAATGAATAAAGTACCGCATAAGGGAACCTTACACTTTTAGCAACAACAACAAAATTCTGATGTCTCTGAAAAAACCTGCCACACAACGAAACTCTGGAGGCCAAGTCCTCTAGTTACCCATCCAGCCCCTGGTGGAAAGCATGCTCCGATATCTTTCAATGCTGGTCATCAGTTCAGTGTCCAAGTCTGCACTCTCCACAACCTTCAAGTCCTGGACACCTAAGTCAGACAGCAGAGCTAGATGGCACACAATGGGCCAGTGCAGCCTGACGTGGTGTAGCCCAGGGCTATGGGACTAGGCTGCTGAGGTCTGAATCCTGACCTATCGTCTCTCTATAAATCAAGAAGAACCACAGTACAGACTGTAAAGCTTTTGTGTGAGGACTAAAGGTGCACACAGACATACAGGGCTGGTAAGAGGAAAGGTGTATAGTATACTTTATCTACTAATACTTCTTTTTACACCACTTTATTGAGATAGAATTCACATAAAGCCCAACTGTTAAAGTATACAGCCTGTTTGTTTTCAGAGTATGTACTCACACGTGTGCAGCTATCATCTCTACCTAATTTTAGAATATTTTCATCACTCCCAAAACAAACTCAATCCCCATTAGCAGTAAATCCCGACTCCTCTCTTTCCCTAGTCATAGGTCCCTGGCAACCACCATTTTCTGTCACTAAGGATCTGTTATCTAAGGTGTTTCACACTAACAGAAATCACACATCTGTCTGGCTTCCTTCACTAAGCACACTTTCAAGGTCCATTCATCGGTAGCACACACCAGTTACTTATTTCTTTTTTTAACTGAATAATAGTCTGTTGTAGGAATATTTTCTTCATCATTTACATGCTGTTGGACATCTGCGTAGTTTCTATTTTTCGATTATTACACAGCAAACCTGTGTGTGTACAGTTTTTCGTGGACTATATCCACATTTCTTTTTGTAACACACTCATGACAGCCACTCTAGATACCTAGGGCTACAACTGGTATGTTAGATGGTAACTGGTTTGACTCTGTGAGTAACTGCCAGGTTATTTTCCAGACTGGCTGTACTACGCCCTACAAGCAGTGTGTGAAGGCTTGGCGACTTGGGCATTCTTGTCAGTGTTTGTTATTACCTCTTGTTCTAGCCCAGTAGGGGTGAGCTGGGTTTTATGGTGGTTTTGATTTACCTTTATCTGATAACTAATGATGCCAACTTTTTATTTTGTAAACCTAGTTCTTCAGTTCTCTGTTCATTTTAAATTCAGTTGTTTTCTGATTAAGGGTTCCTAGGGCTGGAGAGATGGCTCAGCAGCTAAGAGTATTTGTTGCTCTCGCAGAGAGACCAAGGTTCAGTTCCAGCACCTACATGCTTATACCTATCTGTAACTAGGTTCAGAGGATCCAGTGCCCTCTTCTGATCTCTATGGGCACCAGGCAAGCACCTGGTAAACACATGCAGGCAAAACACTGACACACATAAAAAGAATAAATAAAACTTGAAAAAAATTTTAAAGCGTTCCTTATATATTTAGGTGAAATTTTTAGCAGATACATGATTTTCAAATATTTCCTCTAATTCTGCAGATTATCTTTTTTTCCCTTCCTCATAGTATCTTTTAAAGCACAAATGTTTTTAACTTCGACAATGTTCAGTTTGTCTGGTTTTTTTTTTTTTGTTTGTGTTTTTGATATCATCTGAAAACATGGAGATTTCTGGTTTCCCCAGTGAGTTTTAAGTCTTTACCTCCTGGGTTCAGATCTTTGATTAAATTTTCATTTTAAAAAACATTTTATTCATTTTTATTTTATGTGCATTGGTGGTGTGCCTACATGTATGCCTGTGTACAGGTGTCATATCCCCTGGAACTGGAGTTACAGACAGTTGTGAGCTGTCATGTGAGTGTTGGGAATTGAACCTGGGTTCTCTGGAAGAACAGCTAGTGCTCTTAAGAGCTGGGCTATCTCTGCAGCCCCGTTTTCATGTTGAATGAGATGTGGGGTAAGGTAAGGACTGACCACATCATTTACACACAGTTATCTTTGGTTAACAGCCCCAGTGACTTTCCTGCCAGTTCCCAGGCTTGGCCACCATGGCTCGCTCTGTTCATTTTGAAACTGTTGAGTCTCCCCAACCCCTCTTCGAGATATGTAGTTCAGGATGCACTCAAACTTTCAAAGTAGTCAAGGCTGGCCTTGGACCCCTTATCCTCAGGATTACAAGCACACCCTACCATACACACCACCATTTTTATTTTTCTGTTGTTTGAATCTTTTAATTTAAAAAAAAAAAGACAACAACAAAAAACAGAGCCAGACATCAGGGTGAAAGCTGAAAGATCAGAGACGCAGAACAGCCAGCCACTAGTTCTCACCTCTATGAAATCCTCAGTCTAAAGAGAGTGAGTTCCTGTTTCCTCACACCTTATATACCTTTCTCTGCCCAGATATCACTTCCTGTGATTAAAGGTGTGTGTGTGCCACCATGCCTGACTCTGTTTCCAGTGTGGCCTTGAACTCACAGAGATCCAGATGGATCTCTACCTCTCGAGTGCTAGGATTTAAGGTGTGTTCCACCACTGCCTGACCTCTATGTCTAATCTAGTGGCTGACTCTCTCCTCTGACCCTCAGGCAAGTTTATTAGGGTACACAATATATCACCACATTTTTCTCCATGATTTTGACTGTTCTGTGCCTGATTTAATTTCAGAACTGGCCTGTCAACTTCTAACAAGAAGCTACCCAGAATTCTAGACGTGATTACGCTGAATTGGTGGATCAGTGGGAAGAATACTGATATGTCTTCCAATTCATAAACATGGGGTTTTTTCATTTATTTAGATCTTCAACTACTCTCAATGAAGTCTCATAGTCTTTAATATCTAATTCTGAGATATGTACTTAAGTTGTCACTTTAAGGCAGTGTTTCTCAACCTGTGGGTCACAACCCATTTGGAGGTTGAATGACCCTTTCACAGGAGTCACCTAAGACCGTCAGAAAACACTGATATTTACATTATATTTTATAACAGTAGCAAAATTACAGTTATGAAGTAGCAATGAAAATAATTTTATAATTGAAGGTCCACACCATGAAGAACTGTATTTAGGGGTAACAGCATTAGGAAGGTTGAAAACCACTGCTATAAGGCTTACTATATGCACCTTATGGATCTGCTCCAGATTAATATTCATTTTTTGGAAGGTATAAAAATATCATTCCTATATAGTAATCTTCCTTTTTTTCTTTTGAAATACTGTTATATACATTATATCTGCAAATGTCACAAATACAAAAATAATTAAAATGAGTAATTTTTTGTTTGTTTGTTTGTTTGTTTGTTTTTGTTTTTCAAGACAATGTTTCAGTGCTTCCCAAGTGCTGGGATTTAAAGGCATGCACTGTGGTGGTATTTTGTTTGTACTCTAACAAATAAAATTTGCCTGAAGATCAAAGGACAGAGTCAGCCACTCGATTAAACATAGAGGCCAGACAGTGGTGGCACTTGGAAGGCAGAGATCATCTGGATCTCTGTGAGTTCAAAGCCACCCTGGACTACATGAGATTAATCCAGTCTAAAGAGAAACAGAGCCCGGAAGTGGTAGCACACACCTTTAAACCCAGTACTTGGGAGTCACGTGCCTTTAATGCCATCACTAGGAAGTTTGAGACAGGAAGTGATATGTCTGGGCAGAGATATAAGGTAGAAGGAGACAGGAGTTCGGTGCCCCTTTTGGCTGAGGACTGAGAGGCATTCAGTCTGAGGACTCATGGAGACAGGATCTTGCCTCCCTTTCAGCCTGAGGATTCGGTAGTGGTGAGAAGTTTCTCTACTGGCTTGTTTCTTTGTCTCTCTCATCTTTCATCATTTACCCCAATATCTGGCTCAGAGTATTTATTATCAATCAAGATTTGTGCAACAATGTACCACCGCCTCCTGGCACAATATTTGTCTTATTGCCCTTGTTTATTATCACTTCTGCTTCTTCCGATTTGTTCTTGTGGATTCCAATTACCATCTGGAATCACTTTAGTACAATACAGCTTTGCTACCATTCACCTTTGTGGTAGCTGGGCAAAAACACTGTATTTATATATGCTCTCTGCTCACCATCACATTACAGACATACTGTTTTACAGATGCTTTTGGGGACCACATGATGGTCCAGCTGGTCAAAGCATGTGGAAAACAAGCCTGTCAGCTTGAATCAGATCCCCAGAGCCCATGTGGAAGGAGAAAGCCAACCACTGAACGCTAAAGCTAAGGAGAAAATCTTGACGGAAGATAAGAACTATAATTTGTATCCCTCCTGAGAAGACAGCCTTCCAACTGGCAGCTGGAATGTTCTTTACTGCACCTGTTTATTGGAGGGCTCAGTACACAGACCACCAATTCACTTTTCTTATTGAGTTCCAGAAGTTTTTCAGTATGTTTTCCTCATTATATACTCTTGGATTAGTTTTTTAAAAAAACAGAAAAGCTTGTGAACCTTGTGTTTATTTTAACAAGTAATTTTCATAGGTTTCACTGGGGTGAGAGTTTATAGAGCTCCATACACTACCATGGCTGAAAGACGAACTCACTGGCATGTTTCGATGAGAAAATATATCCCGAACTCCACAATGTAGATTAAAGACACTACGCTTATCACCCCAGCCAGAAGTCCCAAAAAGAAACATAAAGATCCCACAGGGTGGGCCAGGGAGACGGCTGGCAAGCCTGGTGGTCTGAGCTCCAGGCTGGAACCTAGAAAAGCTGGATGTGCTAGAATGCATCCTGGTGAGTCCGAGCTGCTCTGCAGAGAGGAGAGGTAGACACGGGAGGAACCGCAAAAGCTGGCAGCCCACAACAGAAACCAGAGAGACTTGTTTCTGAACGCGGTGGGGAGTGTAGCCGCCACTCCAGGAAGAGACTCTGCTCTCCACATGTACAGTGTCATGTCCATCCCATGTGCACACACAGGCACATGGGATGAGCTTGCACATACACAATTCTTTTTTTTAAAGATCACATAAAGACCCTAAATCACAAGTGCTTTCCTGTCCATCTCCCCTGGATTTATCCTGTTGATTCTCCGGCAAAATATCTACAGTGAAAGGTACAGTTGGAATAAAACGCGAATTGTTTGGTTTGAACTGCTACTAGGCACTCATTCTGCCTAACAGTCAGACCTGTAAGAGACTGCTGCTAGGCAGGAGCTTTAAAAACAAAAACTTGAGGTGTGAATTTGGTATTATGTGAACGTTTTAATGGGATAAAAAATATTTAAAGTTACCATGGGGGGGCACCCAAAACCTTGGATATGCTAGAAAGCATTTACAGCTCAACTATGAGACAGACAGAAAGACAGGGAGACAAGGAAGGAGGGAGAGGAGAAAGGAGGGAGGGAGGGAGGGAGAGAGAGAGGAAGGAAGGCTCTGAGAGCCTTGACTATGCTGGAAAGCATTCTACAGCTGAACTCTGTCCCCAGCCTGAAAATTTCTGTCAAGAGACTAGTTTCAGAGTGAGCACTATATTTGTACTGTGTACCTAAAGTCATCAAGTAAATTTTGATTCAGATTTATAAGCCATATTAAGCTCTTTAAGTTTGACAAAGACTTTCAGAACAAGCACCCATGCCTGGGGCTATTCCTAAGAGTGGATTCAAAGTTGAGGATTAACTGTCTTGGCACATTTTCCTTGGAGGAAGGTAGTACAAACATTTGCCATTTGTTTTCTATAGCTCATGGTGACACCAGCATCTATACAACTGCGGATGGACCAAGGCAAACCTACAGGCCACCTCAGGAACCTAAGCCTACACAGGCCCGGTGCACAGGGTTACTGAGACGTGTGTGGTTACCGGTGCTCTAATATGTCGGGGGGATCCTAGTCTAGTAAAAACATAAAAACAAAAAGATCTGAAATAACAAAATGGACTTTTATATTCATATCTATTTATTTCATATATAAACTGGCTTTGTAAATACTACTACTCTAATTTAAATAGGTAATTAAGAAAGTTCAATTTTAGAAAAAATATGCAGTTAAGAAAAAAGTAAGCCAGGTGGTGGTGGCATGTGTCTTTAATCCCAGCACTCGGGAGGCAGAGGCAGGTGGGTTTCTGTGAGTTCAAGGCCAGCCTGGTCTACAAAGAGAGTTCCAGGACAGAAAAACCAAAAAAGAAAAAAAGAAAATATATTAAAAAAAAAAAGAAAGCATTGCTTTATGTTTATGATCCAATCGTATTATTCTGAAATACTATTTTGTATTATACTGTGTCATTATATAATTATGTTCTTAAATAAATGCAATCTATTATAATCCAAAAGTTGACAAAAGAAGCTATTTCACAGCAGTAATATTCAAGTAGCAACGTTAGTGGATTTCCTTGTTGCATTTTTCTGTGTAGTTTTTATCACAATTACAGCTCTGATCACTCTTCAAATATATTATCTTGCTCCCTCAGTGAACAACATCGTGAGCCGTGTCTGCAGTTCTGACGTATAACTAAGAGAACAGAAAGAACAAAGCCACACAACATGCCCTAATCACAGGAGCTCTGGCTTCCACTCAACCTCCAAGCTCCTTTCCCTCATCTTCTTTTTTTGTTGTTGTTGTTGTTTGGTTGGTTGGTTTTTTTGTTTTGTTTTGGTTTTGGTTTTTTGGTTTTTGAGACAGAGTTTTTCTGTGTAGCCCTGGCTGTTCTGGAACTTGCTCTGTAGACCAGGCTGGCCTCGAACTCACTGCTAGGATTAAAGGCGTGCACCACCACACCCAGCCCTTTCCTTCATTTTACTGACATCACTAAAGTTACCACCTATGGTGGTGGGAGCTGAGAACACAAGTAACTCAGGCTTCTTGTCCCCTAGAGCTCACAATTTTAATTTAGCAACTACCCAACGGCTTAAGAGAAAAGATAAATACGCTTGAGGTTTAGGTATGGTAACACTCCTTCTTTTGAGGAAAATGACCTTATATACAGTTATCTTAGACAACCGAAGCTTCTCCACGGTTGATAATTTATGTTCTTAGTTAAGGAGCTTCAAACGTTTTACTGCCCTCTCACTCCTGGTACTGAGGATTGAACTGGGAGCCTCACACACGCTAGGCAAACTGTGTCCCCGAGCTGTCATCCAGCCCTATTCATTTTATGACATACCTTTTTCAACTTTTATTGCAATACTCTTTACTGGTTTGTGAGGGACGTTTTGTGTTAAAACCAAAGAAAGAGCTTTCACCGTCCCCGCGTGGGTTTCTAGATTATTCCTCATTTCCCTTCCTCATCTCCCATATTTGCGTGACACATTTGTTTATGTGTGACAGGTAATCACAGGCGTCATTTCAGGTGAGGATGTAAAGCAAGTGCAGGTGCTTCTATCCAAACCCACAACGATTCACACGCACCTGCCACAGTGTGCATCGGATGCACAGGCAGGAGAACCGCATCTGACTGTTCCTTAAGAAAAACACACTCATTTCCATCTGTGGGTCCCCTGTGCTGGCTCCCCATTTAAGCCTGATGTTCAACAGTGATGAGATAGGAGACAGAAAGGTATCAGATCATAATTTCAAGTACTCCGAACTATACTTCCAAAGGTAAAGAATGGGACAGAGTTACAGAGCAGAGGGCACTGAGAACTACACATGCTGGAGAAGCCTTCCCTTCTGCATGAGGCTTCACCACATTCCAGCAGTGTGAGCATAAACCTCAGGGTCTCGCTGTAACGGTCTCCATACTTCACACACTGCTGGGGGAAGCAAACCTCTGTAAAACTGGAAACCACTGCGGTGTGTCAGGAACCAGATCTAGAGAGCACTTATTTGTCATCACAGGCAGAGAGTCAGTATAACGAAGTTGTTTTGTGTTGCTTGAAGGGCACTGCCCCTTACACTATTCTAAGTTGTCACAAAATTTTCTTTTTAGTATAAGAAAGGTATCACTATAGGTGCATTTCCAGTTGATGTTTTTAGCACAGCACTGTACTTTATGAAAGGAGGGGAGGTCTTGAATTTTGTTACCAAGTAGCTACTGACAGAAGGCTCTAGAGCAGTGCTTCTCACCCTTCCTAATGCGGCAACCCTTTAACGCAGTTCCTCATGCTATGGTGACCCCCAAACATCAAACTACTTCATTACTGAAATTTTGCTGCTGTTATGAATCATAATGTAAATATCTGATATGCGATCCCCAAGGGGTCGAGACCCCCAGGTTGAGAACCACTGCTCTGATGCACACTTAGGACAATACAAGGGCAGAAAGTCTACAGTAATTCGATTCCTTGTCTTTTCACACTGGGCTCAATGTAGTGAAGTCCTACTACCGTTCCACAGAGAACTAATGCTGCTGGCACTGGAGCTGTCCCACAGTTTCCCTGTCAGTGTCTACAAGGCACCGTAGGCATCAGAGTCACTAATGGTTTGAACCATTGGAGACTGAGATGGATTTGTTTGCCAATGTTTTCCATTAATGAAGATCACCTAGCTAGGTCCCTAATGACACTTGTTTATAACAGACCTCCCAGGAAGCAGAAACCTCCACACAAACTGCAGTCAACACCAGCGCACAAGTCACTCTCTCCAGAGATATAAAAGTAGCAGAGGGCAATCTCCACACCAGCAGATTCAAACAACCTCTGGACCAAAACTCTGAGGGAAAAAAACTGTCTCTGCATGGAACATATAGGGACTTTCATCATCTCTCACAATGCACTACAACTTTACAAAGCATTCACATCCTAACAGGCATCTAGCGATTATTTAAGTATATGGTACGATGTATACTTATATGCAAATACTAGAAAGGTGAGGAACCTGAGTATCTGGGGGTTGTGTGTGTCTCACAGGAATGTTGCTGGAATCAAACTCATGTAGACAGCGAGTGGGGAGAACAGTTAGAAAATGTCAGGTTTTTCTACTATTCTACAGAAAACAAACAACATGTATAATTAATTTAGGAAAATTCCCTTCTCAACTAATATTTCTATGGGGTAAAGCAACTGTATTTAGATTTTTATGCATATGTGTATACGCAGGTATGTATGTGCAGGTGTGTGTGTGTATTCCAGGGATCCTTTCATCTCTATGTGTATGTGTGTGCATTCCAGGTAAGCTTTCATCTGTGTGTGTGTGTGTGTGTGTGTGTGTGTATTCCAGGGATCCTTCCATCTATGTGTGTGTTCTAGTGTGTGTGTGTGTGTGTGTGTATGTGTGTGTGTGTATGTGTGTGTGTGTATGTGTGTGTGTGTGTGTGTTCCAGGAATCCTTTCATCTCTCTCTTTCCAGTGTGGGGATTACAAGCATGTATCACTGCTCCTGGCACTTGTCCACTGGGTCTATGGACTGAACTTGAGTCCTGATTGTGAGGCAAACACTTTATTGACAGGTGATCTCTCCTGCTCTTGATGTACTTATGATGAGTAAAAGCAAATGCAAGATGGGTTCTCCCAATCAAATATACAGTAGCTGCCTTCCTAACTTGAAATTCTACCATGAGTCTAACATCCAATATGCTCTGTTTAAATACCTTACTTTGTTCTTTTTCAGTCTTTCTTGTTACTACTTCATAGTATCCTGTCAATGGCCTTTGTTTCTTCCCAGTGTCCTTTAACTGGCTGGTTCCAGTCTTTTGCTGTTTATGTAGTTTTAATGAAAAAATTTTGTTCACTTGGGTTCAATCTGAACATAAGACAGATCTCCAAATGTGATGTATTTTTGGTCAAAGGGCAAAAAGCATCTTAATTAAATAACCACCTACCAGTCTCTTCTCCACAGACACTGTGCCACTCTGCAGGAAGACGTACTTCCTGAAGATTGTCCACAGACACACACCTGCTTGCCGCCCACTCCCCAGCTTCTGACTGTTCCTAAGAGGGCCAATTTCTAAAGCTATCCAAAAAGCATATTCATTCCATAAATCTTCACTGCAAAAGGTATCATTTGTCTTATTAACACTGTCCAAATCCAAAAGCAGTCCTCTCTGCACCCAAGGCACTCATTTAGTAAACTTCCTGAGTGTTCACCGTGCACTCACAGCTGCAGCTGTGACGTGAAAGGATGGGTCCTCAGAGTCTATCATGGAGGAGTTAACAGATAAGAAGAAGAGGAAAACTAGAAATGTAGGAGGGAAGAAATAATGTGTCTGTATGTGTAGCTACGAACATTTAATACTAGAATACAAACACAAGGGAAACAAAAATCAGGCTGCAAAAGTAGGCAGGATCAGATCACTGACACTATTACGTCATTCTGTCAGCATAGGCAGTCACTGCAAGATCTTAAGGCTGAGAATGACATGGCCAGATTGCTGTCTGAGATTTATGGACTAGCAGCTAGACCCACAGGTCACCAGAGAGTGAAAGGATGGAGCAAGAACTAACGGAGTGCCAGCGGCACACCTTTTACCGCAGCACTCAAGGCAGAGGCAGGGGAATCTCTGAGTTCAAGGCCAGTCTGGTCTACAGAGTGAGTTCCAGGACAGCCAGGGCTACACAGGGAAACCTGTCCCCAAAACACCACCAAAAACAAAAACAAACAACAACAACAAAAAACCCACCAAAAAAACAACAACAAAAAACATAACTAATGTGGTGATCCAGATGAAGGTTTGAATTAGGAGACTCAATCTTAGGAGGTGGAGAGGCAGGCATTGATGTGAGATATGGAATGTAGAGAACTAAATGGACACATGGAAGGTAATCAATCCACTCCAGCATCTAAGCCACTCCTTCCGTCAGCAAGAGATGCATACGGACTCAGCCATAGTCTTGTCTGACACTGGAATCTGTGAGGCTGGGAGAGAGGTATGGTGCCCAGAAAAACAAAAAGGCAGGACTGGTTTATCCTCAACTAGCATCATGTCTTAACCCACCAAGTAAGGCAACCACACACTGAATAGTCACGTCTGATGCACCCTCTCTTGTAGTAAGTCCTTTATGTGTGAGTCTCTTGATTCCATTCTCCTCTGTGACTATGCCGCTGGTAACCTAGACAACCGTAACAATATAAGTCGGTACAGTGCTGAGAAGAAGATGTGGTTGAGGGACAGCAGCAGGAAAAGGGGCTTTCCCCAAACTCAGCCTTCAGAGTCAAGCTTTACATTAGCCTGACATTTTGTAGAACCTGGAATTCTGCCACCAAAAGAAGGCAACCTTTTAGCAGTAAGAAAATCTAGTGACAGTCCCACCTGAACCTTTCCCCTACTTAAGTAAGCCCGGGACTCTGTGGGGATGAACAGGAGGGGCTGTGTGTAACCCATCCTAAACCTGCTACCTCTGTCTTCTCAGGATTCCTGAGAAACTGAAGTGAAACCAAAAACTAATCAACAACCATCAGATGAAAACAAATCCACCACTTAAACCACCCAGGAGTCAGTCAGCCCCTCTCTCTCTCTCTCTCTCTCTCTCTCTCTCTCTCTCTCTCTCTCTCTCTCTCTCTCACACACACACACACACACACACACACACACATCAAACCTTACCTTTCTTTTATCTTCATCTGTTGATTCAAATTTGAAAGTAGCCCTATGCTGAGTGGGAGAGAAAGGAGACATTGTCATTTTAATACATACATTTTAAAGATTTTTAAACAAATATATATACACTAATTTTCTTATAAAACATTGCTTTCTCATCTCAATACTCATCCCAATATTCTTATTAAAGTAAGACTGACGAAATAATATAAAAAAAATACGTGTGGCGCTGTATGGAAAGGCCATGGCGGAAATACAGGTGAGAAGAGGGAACGAACGCAGCGGCCACCCACGAGGAGGCGGACGCAGCACACGGCCCTGGATAACTGAGCCGGACTTGGAGGGATAAATAGGTGTTAGCTGTAGAGGTGTAAACCATACACTCAGGAAGCTAGCAGCTCTGAGAGAGAAATGGGACGCATTAGGGGATGGCACACAGAGGAAGACGGGAATGCAAGCACAGATAGACAGAAACTGAAAACACCCGTCAGTGCACTAGCTTTTCCTATGTTGTATCCATGAGAAATCATCAGAGGTCAGTGGTGCTGGCGCACGCCTTTAATCCCAGCACTCGGGAGGCAAAGCCAGGTGGATCTCTGAGTTCGAGGCCAGCCTGGTCTACAGAGCGAGTTCAAGGACAGCCAGGGCTAAACAGGGAAACCCTGTCTCAGTGGGAAAAAAAAGAGGAAAGAGAGCGAGAGAGAGAGACAGAGACAGAGAGACAGAGAGGAGGGGGAATCATCAGAGAACTGCAGAGAAAGACAACACTTTGGAAAAGAGGCTCCCTCACTCTCAGTAGTTGTGACTTCAAGCCAGTAAACTGTACCTGGGCTCCTCTTGTGAAAATAGTACTTAGCTAAGAGGGTAATTGTGAGGGTTGTGATAGCTGTGGTACCTTAAGACACCGTCTCACTGCCTGGCAAGTAGTAAACAGTGTACATTAGGATACTGTTGTTGCTGTTGCTGCTGCTGCTAATGATATTAACAAAAAATTAACTGGAAGGGAAGAGAGTGTCATGGCTCCCCTGCAATGACTGGCCACAGTGCACTCTCCACTTTGTAGCAGAAGCAAAGGAGAATGGACAGAATAACCGCTTGTTTGCATAAGCAGTGGTGGTCACAAGACCAAGAGCACAGAATTCGGACTCTCACATTTTAACAGGAGCGCTCTCCTGAAGCCCACCTGAACGCTTCCTGCTCTCTACTACTTTTCCTGTTTTTCTCACTGTCCATACTGCCCAACACGACTGGCAACCCACCACAGTTAAGCACAGTATGTGTGAAAGACAGCATCATTTTGGTAGTTCTGTTTTATAGCTTTGCAGAAACCGTTTTTGAAACAGAATGAGCTACAGAAGTGTTGGAGGGAAGCAGTCTGAGTGTGAGAAATGGCTAAAGGGAAGACAGGAGGTTAAGAGATAAGGGTCATTTAAGGAAACCTCAAAGAGGCGAATCAAAAATGGATCGGACCAACTGAAACAGGTATGTGAGAGACAAGGACAAGATGTAAAACTTTACATCGGAAATGGCATAGGCTACAGATGACCTGGGGAAGTCCAGGCCGGAACAGGAACAACCTTCTGGAAGAGTATTTTGGGCAGCTCACATGCCAGCCCAAGCAGAGCAAGACGAGGCAGAGGACCGTGTGAGGAGCAGCATCCCAAGCTGGTGCAGTGCAGTGCCATCTGACACAAACCTTTAAAGGGAAAGAACTTGGCAACACACATGAGAAGCCACAAAAATATTTACCCCATCTGACCCAGAACTCCTACTCCTATGAGTTTATTTTAATGAAGCCATGTAATGAGAGAAAAAGTATCTATGTAAGCACATTCAAGACAGTGTTTTCTAATATAGTAAGAGGCGAGCTGAATATACAACACTGAAAAACGTGTATGTCAAAATATCCTACTGAACATATCCTATCCATCTGATAAAATACTGTGTAACAACGAAAAGAAAGGTGATGCATTGGGGTTATTTTATAATAAAAATCTTAAGAATAAAGGATAGAGTAAGTGAACAGGGGAGGGAAGAAGGGGGAGTAGAGGAGGTCATGAATCTGAAGCTAGACTTAGGATTTTACAGAGCCAGGGGTCACGGAAGCCTACATTAAAGATGAGAAGGCGGCAGGCTAATGTGCTCAGGGCTGCTCAGTAGAGGCTCCCTATACATGAAAATAATTATACTTAGAAACCAAGAAGGCTCAGTTTTGCCACTCTACATAAAATATTAATTCTGTAAATTATTTGGAATAAATGTGTCTAGTTGTTCAAACTTAATACTTCTCCTAAATGTTTTTTGGCATTTATAAGCAGAGGACAGGGAAAAAAGTAATTCTTATTTGGAAAGATACTCAGTAAGTTACAAAAATATCTTCTAAGTGTTTCCTACATAGAATTATTTTTTTAGGTGAGAATTTAGAATAGTACCAAGGGCTAATTTTTCACTTTTCTGTTGCTTTTTCATTGCAAGTATGATCAAAAAATAATAGTTTCAAATAATAAATTTAAAGTAATAATAAAAACAGCATTTTAAAAAATAACAGAAGTTTTCAAAGGCCCCATATAGCCAGCATGAAAGCTTAATTTAACTGGAAAATATACTAGCATGGGGGGCACTAGTATATTTTCCAATTAATGATCCATTAAACTCTGAATGGATCAAGCTATTTAGACACTCAACCCCAGAGACCACTGTACCCAGCAGATGCTGAATTATATAAGGCTGGCTTCACTTACCCAAGCTAAATCAGACCTAACATACTCTCCTACCTCTCCTTCCAATGCTTCTTAAATACTTGTAATTTTTTGAGACAGGGCTTTCTGAATGTCCCAGGCTGGCCTTTCAATCTTGTCGCCTTACTCCCCTTTCAAATGATGGGAACACGTGCCTCTCTAGAGCTGTTAGCCAACTAACATTCATTTCCAGAACAGGAGCAAGTTGAATATAAATCAAAGAGTAAAATCACTGTTCAACTTAAAGACCAGGCAAGCAAGAACCTCTCGGTGACACATCAGACTCATGTCTGCAGGTTTTATTACTATAAGAGGCCCCCCAAGAAAACTCAGCCATCAGATAACCTACTGCTCATTAAGGGCAATCCTGGTCAGGCTGCACTTGACAATCCATAAGGTTTTCCTTCCTCTTTTACATAGTACAGCTGGCACCTTGCACATGGTAGGTAGGCATTAAATGGCCACTACTGTTGTTACTGCATGGTCTCTGCTCTAGTATCTGGCTAAATGCTGACCTACTAGAGAATTCGGTGATGTCTACAAGTACACTCAAAGACTACTTCTTAGGAGTCAAAACAGACTGTAAAACAATTTGGAAATAAGTACAACGTTGTAACAAGGATATCTCTATGCAAAAACCTAGGGCAAGCCCAAAGTCAAGGCTCAGCCTCAAAAATGGAAAGCAAAACATCCTTCTACATGGTCCAGGATATTTAAATCCCCATTCAAATGCAGAGGCTGCATTTCTAGAACTGTTTCCTTGTTAGTTTTCCCCTAGTCACATTCTTCAAGCACATAAATGATGAGCTCAAGACTACCAACAGTCTTCCTGTCCCGTAACTAACTCTTGGAGACCTACTTAAGTGACAGTATCTTAAGTAATTTTTTCATCATTCATCTGACCATCAATGTGCCATACTTCCAAAATGGAATCGTGTTGGAGATGGCTATGAGACAGTGACATGCCCAGGTGGCCTCTGTGGCTTGCATGTCATCTCTGGATTGATCAGTCACAGTTAATCAAGTCAGTTTCTTCACCTATTAAGTGACAGGTTTGGTTCTATTTTCCGGAGCACTGTACTGCTTCCTTCGCAACTGTTGAGCCCTAAGTTCTCTGCCTTTAGTTACAGAATCAACTGTTTATTTTGAGATGTGTTGCCATAGCTTAGACTACCGAAGCTCTTGGTCTTCCTTCAAGTCTTTTCTGACACCAGGGTTAGTAGAGAGGCTCTTTACCGTCATTAGTTTCACTGGCATGGGCTCTGAGGTTCATTGTAACATTGTGATTTTATTGTTCTTTTCTTTTCTCTTTTGAGACAGGGTTTCTCTATGAAGCCCTGGTGTTATCCTGGACCTTGCTCTGTAGATCAGGCTGGCCTCCAAAGTGGAGATCCACCTGCCTCTGCTACCTGAATGCTGGGATTAAAGGCATGCATCATCACCACACAAGAAACAGCTACTCTTAATTTAAAGAATTATTTTCCTACTCTGAAGCAACTTACCCTTGACAAAGAGACAAGTTTTTTTCTTTCTGGGATAGAGATTTCTCTCTCTAAGATAACAAGGGCCAGCGAATGAAGCAAGAATGCTTGGGAATGAATTTCTGTACTGCAGTAGAAATTGGGTGTATTCTGGAGTCACACAGCTATTGGCTGCTCTGAAAGCAGTAGGAGATACACTGTGGTGATGATACCGCTGGAGGTGCAAAGGTTAAGATGAGGAGTGGGGAAGGTCCCCAAATGTCTTAACCATGTTACATCAACTCAGTGCCACACGCCTTGTTGGAGGCAAGCAGCCCTGGGCTCCCTCAGCAGCAGCCCTGCTCTAAGTGCTTTAAACACAGAACCCTTCAGTCCCGACCAAAGCCCCAGGATATGAGGCTTCTCTTCTCATTTGACAGAGGAAGAGAGAGTGCAGCAAAGTTAAGCAACACGGACTTGGCCACATGCATTGTAAACTGAAGATCAGCATCCAGGGAGTCCGGCTCTAGAGCCTGTCCTCTGGCCACACCACCTCATCAAAGATCCAGACTATTAACTCCTCATAACTTAACGGGGAAAACCTCATAGACACTATGCTCAGTGCTTGGCACTGCATTTCAATGAATCTCATCCACACAATAAATAAAAAGAATGGTGTTTTAATCCCTCCTTTTCAGACAAGGCAACTGGGACTTAGAGGCTTTGAAATAACTTATCCACAGTCATGAAGCTATTAACAGCAGAACAGAGACCAGAACCAAGGTTTATCTGATGCCAGACCCCGTCTTCTTTCTGTCTACTTACAACAACCAGCTTATGAGAAAAGATAACATAAAGAGCCCTCCTCCTCTTCTTCCAGACAATGAACTAATTTCTCTCGACATCATCCATTCCTCTTCTGTTTGGACTCAATGCTCCACAATCACTTCTTACTCAGAACATTTTTCAAATCCACTTCTCCAGACAAGAAAACTGAAGGGCATGCTGTCCATCTACTTTCTCAGGGTTTCCGACTCACACACATCAATCAGTTGACTTCTATTCTTACCCGACTACTCACAGCACAGATCACCTTCCTATTCATGTCACAGAGTTTCTCCCTTTGAGGGGCAGTGCTGCGATGCGACGTGAAGCTCACCTATTCCCTTCATGCTCCATAGCCCTACTCCACTGTTCCTACTATAGCTGATAGTCAACAGGAGTGCTTTCTCCTAAAAGAGCTAACTGGTCCCCGTGACACCAGATCAGAACATTCTCAGGCTTGACCACAGAGTGCGTCTGGGAATCTCTGAAGCACTTCAGGACATCACCTTAAACAACAGATGATCCTGATAACACTGGAAACATTCACAGGATGAAAGGGGAAGCTAAGCTCAGACAAGACGTGGCCATGAGTGACAGGAACATCAAGGAGATCCCCCTGAGGGGAGATCAAGGAGAGGAAGGGACAAACTGGAGGAAGCCAATAAATAGAGGACCTAATTGGTTTTGCCACAAAACAATGACTAGTGGACTAAGATCTCAGTGTAGGTTTTTCCTCCTCCTTTCCCTGTAGAAGAAAGTTCCCATTATTGCTGGGTATCTGGCATATAGTAAGTGCTAAATAAACATTACTTAATTCAACACAATAGCCAAATTATTATACTTCCTTTTGAAAACCAGCCTGTAGCTCCCCCATATCTTCTCTGGAAAGCAATAATAAATCAAGTTAAAATAATACAATCTACGAAATATGTACACCTACGCATGAAATGAGTTTCTCCTAAATTAGGCAGACATGCTCAAGCCTGAAGCATATCAGGTGAAGGGGCTAAGACGTGACTAGAATACAGCCCATGTATGCTCCCAAAGAAAGCAGCACAGCAAAAAAGGCACTAGACAGCCAGATTCAAATCTCAGTTCCGTCTTCATTGGCTGGGTGAGTTTGGGACTACATTATCATCCTAAATTTTACTATTTGTGAAATGAGGAATGTCCTCACTTTGCTCACGAGGTTGTTGGGAAGATTAAGTGGAAGGGAAGGTTCTTTTAGAAGTATGTTTCCTTTGGGGGTATTTTCAACTAAGGGCAGAAATGGCATCCTGGCAGTTAAAGCGTATGAAAGTGTAGTAGTGGACACTGACCAGGAGGAGAGGGGGCTGATCAACAGGAAGGGAACTATGAGGACCAAGGTACCTGTCATATCTAGGGTGTGTTTTCACAAATCATCATCAATCATCCTCAGACAAGCCTAGTCTCCTAAAGACTAGAGGTGCTAGGCAGGCCACTTACTCAAGTGAGCATGGTAAGCCTCTGGAAAAGAAAGGGAGAGCTAACGGTTCTGGAGAAAGACTCTCCAGAGAAGGAAGTGGTATTTACAACAAGACACCATTTCACTGTAAAGTCAAAGAACAATGAATGGACAGTTTGAAGACCTAGGTGGGAAGACTGGCTCCCGAGAATGACCTTGGGCTAGTCATGTAGCCCATCTAGAGTCCATTGCAAAACACAGGTAATACCTCACAGGACTGCTGTCAAGATTAAATGAGATAATGAATAGGAAAGCTGTTAATGCGATACAAGTAATAGGTATTATTAGGAGTAGGATTTTCCACCCACTTACAACATATGTCCATGACCTTGGGCGTGATTTCAGTTCTTTGCACCTCGGTTTCCTCATCTATAAAATGGGAAGGATGATACCATCTACCCTATAAATAATCTGAGGATCAAAGGAGATCACATATAAGACATCAACGCCTGGAAAACCATACGATAGTATTGGTACATAAAGAACTGCCATCGTTGATGGTATGTTTTATGCACGTCAAGGGCCGTATTTATGCAGAGAAGCATGTACTTTTACAGTATACAGGTGAGAAAGCCTCGCATGCATTTTATGCATCCAGGAGTGGGGCACAGGGCAGATGCGCATCTACGGATCCTGGGGGTGTGACTTGCACGCTTAGGAAGAAGACCACAGCACAGGCTGCTGGGCCAGGAATCAGAGGAGTGGGCGCTAGAGTTGGGGGGAGGGGGGGGCGGGAGGGGGCAGAGATGCAGGATGCACGGGTGGGAAAGGCTGGGGGCACAAACACGCATGCCCAAGCCGGAAACGTTTTCGGGGGAGAGCAATGCGCATCCCCGGAATGAGGGGGTGAGGGGGTGGGGAGGATGCGAAGTGCAAGCCCTGAGGGCGGCCCGGGGCGAGACAGCGAACGCCCGGGGCCAGAGCTCTTTACCTTGTCGCTGTAATCCCTCAGGACCCGCTCGATAGCCCCCGCCTCGCCGGCCCGGACGATGTAGAGGGCGCGCTCTTCATCCATGGCCGCAGGTGCGGGGGAGCCGCGGCCGCTGTGCGCGCCCCAGCCGCTGCCTCCCAGGTAAACGCCTCGCGCCCCCGCTACCTCGCTCCTTCCCAGCTTCCTTCCTTCCCTCCTTCCCTCCCTCCCTCCAGTCTCCAACCCGCCAGCCTCCGCCCGGGCAGGCCGTACGTCACCGCCCCTCAACTTTCACCCCGAGACGTCACCGCTCCCCCAGCAACCGGCGCCTCGAGGCCTCCCCCTGCAAGGCCCAGGGCCCGGTGGAGGCCTGACGAGCCGCCAGAGACCGGGTCAGGCCCAGCCCCTGCCTACTCTCATCGGTCTGCCAGCCTTGGAGAAGAGTTCAGCTTCGTACTGGGCTCTCACAAGCAGAACTGTCCCTCCTGACACTCTATGAATCATTCCCCTTAGCGGACAAGAACTGGCGGGCTGCTCCCCACCCATCTGCGAGCCCACGGCTACTAAACTACAATTCCCGGCGTACAACGGGGTCATCCCACACTGTCATCGGAGTTATTAGGGAGCCGAATGTCATGCCGGGATTGGTAGTCATCCATCGAGAAAGACTTCCCACCAAGGGCATACTGGAAATTGTAGTCCTCTGGAGGCCGGAAACCAGAGTCCTGCGATCGCCTGGGGCCAGAGGAGGAGGGACCGTTAGTGGGAGGGTCTAAAGCGTGTTCTGGCTGGGCTTTTTTTCCTTTGCTGACCTGCACCAGACGTGGCTGGTTGGACCGACTAGCGCTGGCGAAACTGGTGGGAGCTGTCAAGCGCGGGATGAGTTCCCTCTATGCTCAGTTAGCGGTTTCGGTGAATGGAATTCTGGTCTGGTTGCGGCTGTGTCATGCACTAGGCTGCAGCAACGTGGGAAATTGCACATAGTTCTTTGTGGAACCCAAACTGATAAAGCAATTTGGCCTAAGTCCCAGGGGTTAGTAAATGAGAAAGTAGAGATTTGAATCCAGGTCTTTCCCAAAGGTGGCCACTCTCCAGCCACCCGTAAATGTCATACAGAGTAGGAACGAGGGCAGCGGTGACGACGGAGGTGCATGTTTGTCGAGTGTTAGTTCTGTGCCTGGCACCCACACTTCACCTGTATTTGCTTAATTCCTCAAAAATTCAACCAGTATTTGAGAACCTGTGCATTTCTGGGCATTATCCAATACAGCGACCCTCAAAGCAAGTCTCAACCTCACCAAGTGGTTCGTTCTCCTGAACATCACCATCAATGGCCCTGCTGTTCTTATTTTAAGATGATCAGTCTTGAAAAATTAAAATGCATAGTTTTAAAATTAAGTTTGGAGTTGGAGCCTGTT
This sequence comes from Peromyscus eremicus, assembly GCF_949786415.1. Taxonomy (NCBI): domain Eukaryota; kingdom Metazoa; phylum Chordata; class Mammalia; order Rodentia; family Cricetidae; genus Peromyscus; species Peromyscus eremicus. The sequence continues at coordinate 44,663,624 of NC_081434.1, forward strand.
CTGTGATCCCAGGCTTTTTCATAGAAAATAGATGAATTCTGCAAGAAATTTCCAAGCGTTTTACCGCCAAGTAATCATCTTTGGTGTCTTCCCTGTTTGCCTCTTCAAAGCTGAAGAGGAAGGAGAGCTGGCAAATGGTTATTCATTTTCTTGGGTTTCTGTTATACTGTGGTAGATATTAGGAATTTAGAGTTAAACAACACAGAAGCTGGGCCCATGGAGCCTAAGATTTCCTGCAGTTTATACTTCAAATGGAGCCAGCATTTTATTGAGCATACAGTTGAATCAATCATTAAAGAGCAGGAAATTGTTGACCTTTTGTTATTGAGACAAATGTTGAAGCCAATCACTAAAGGGAAGGACATAAGTGTAGTTTGTGTCTGTGGTTCCTTTGTGCCATTGCCTGTGGCCAGGTGGTGCATCATGGCTCCCTGGCAGGGAATGGCAGAGGAAGCTGCTCACCTCATAGCAGCTGGAAAACAAAGATCCAGAAAGGAGCTAGGGTTCAATATTCCCCCAACAGCATGCTGCTGTAGACCTGACTCTTTTTGTTTAGATTTTAATGTCTCACCACCTCCCAACAGTGCCATGGACTGGGGACCAAGCCTCTAATGGGCCATGAATTGGGGGCCAAGCCTTTAACAAATAGGCCCAGATAGTTCAGATCCAAAGTATGTATCTATAATAAATTAGGTCAGAAAGATTTTAATCTGACTCTCAAAGGAGAATACTTATAAGAAAGGTCTTGTAAACTACAACCCTAAGATTAAAATAGGTAGCCATTTTTTACGTCTACAGACATTTACTACCCATGATTTAAATGGGTCATTGAAACGGCACTTACTGGATCATTGACAAAGGATTGTTCCTATTTCATAGAGAACAGGTCCAGGTAAATTAAGTAACAAACTGGAAATCCAAATGAAAGCTGTCCAGTACTTCATGAAGTCCTATTTGGGTAATTATTTATTTATTTGGGAATGGCTTAGTTAGGGTTTCTATTGATGCAATGAAATACCATGACCAAAAAGCTATTTGGGGAGGAAAAAAATTAATTTGGCTTAAACTTCCACATCACTGTTCATCACCAAAGGAAGTCAGGGCAGGAATCTGGAGGCAGGAACTGATGTAGAGGCCATGGAGGACGTTGCTTATTGGCTTGCTTTCTGTGACTTGCTCAGCCTGCTTTCTTACAGAACCCAGGAACACCTGCCCAGGGATAGCACCACCCACCATGGGCTGGGCAATCCCCCAAGAATCACTAATTCAGAAAATGCCTTACAGCTGGATCTTATTTTCTCTGATGACTCTAACTTGTGTCAAGTTGACATAAAACTAGCCAGTATAGGAGCCAAAGGTCTCCAAAAGAGAATATTAACAAGAAGAAAGTATCCTACTAAAGATTTTTTTTTCTTTAAAAAAGAAGGAGGGGGCGCTTGCTGGGCTGTGGTGGCGCACACTTTTAATCCCAGCACTCAGGAGGCAGAGCCAGGTGGGTCTCTGTGAGTTCGAGGCCAGCCTGGTCTACAGAGTAAGATCCAGGACAGGCACCAAAACTACACAGAGAAACCCTGTCTCAAACAAAAAAAAAAAGTGGGGGCTCCTACACATCTTTGAAATGTTGGTTTGGCAGAAATAGGCTATTTTTTTTTGGTTCCAATTCTGTATTTCTTAGAGTAATGCATGAGTTAGTAGCTTGAGAAATTATATTTTAATAATTTTAATTAAGTGTTTATATTCTAATTTTATGACTCAAATTATCTTTGACTCTAACTCAAGTTGTTCTTTAACCACTGATGAGACTCTAGTCCCAGAAAAAATGATGTGACTTGCCGGGCGGAGGTGGCGCACGCCTTTAATCCCAGCACTCGGGAGGCAGAGCCAGGCGGATCTCTGTGAGTTCAAGGCCAGCCTGGACTACCAAGTGAGTTCCAGGAAAAGGCACAAAGCTACACAGAGAAACCCTGTCTTGAAAAACCAAAAAAAAAAATAAAAAATAAAAAAAATAAAAAAATAAAAAATGATGTGACTTGTCCAAAGTCAATAGTTAAAGCAGACTCTGGGACAGAGCCTAGACTAGACTACTACATCACTTCACCTCCCTAAATACTGGTCATGTGATACTTTCAGTGACTGGAAACTCTAGTCTAGCACATAATCTAGTTTCTCTGATTGTATAGGTGTCATGGTACCAAGGAATTAGGATGTAGAACTTCAGTAATCAAAGCGACAAACACTTAAAAGCCATTACTTTTGAGAGATACTAACACAATGCTTCCGTGCAAATATATGTATAGAGCTTTGCTATTCTCAAAATATTTCCACATAAATCATCTGACTTAACCTTTACAATAGCAGGAAAATGTAAGGTTAATAGGACAGGCACTATCTTTTTTATAGTTCGAAAGGACTGCACTTCTAAACCAACAAAACTACATCTGCACACAACAAAACCGTATTTGCATGCATCCGGTAGAAAAGCACATTCACGAGACGGGCTGTGAAAAGTCGAGTCTATGCTTACCATTGTGTGGAGATGAGGAATTCTCTGTCTGTCCTGAGGCCTGGGTATTGGTCATTTCAGAAGCTTTCCGGTGGATTTAAGCCGGAGTTGGGATTTAAAAACCAGTGAGTGGATATTTTTGAAAGATCACTCAGTGAACTAGTTTTTGGGTGACCTCCAATATAAAGGTTTTTGAGAAATTGAATAACATGGCAAAATGAATTATCTTTATTTCATTTTTTATGAAGAATGAAGTCCCCCTTTCATAGCAAACTAATTAATGTAGTTTGTTCCTTTAACAAATATTTTCCATTTTCTTTGGAAATATCACATTGTGTTAGACTCCATACAAAATAAATAAAATCAAGTAGAAGCAATTGATCCCATCCTTTGCAGATCTAAGAAACAACCAGATGGAAATGAATTCTTTTTAGTGATAAGAGGGAAATTGGACATAATGACCTCACAAATCAAAACAAATAATGGGATAATCCGGGAACCAGAAGAGCTTTCTCAGAGGAGCTATGCTATAGGGAATGCTGGAGAGACAGAAAATGCTGGAAGAAAAGCTCAGAATGTATGCTGTTGGGACGGCTCAGCCAGGGAAGGCACTTGTTGCCAAGTCCAGTGCCCCGAGTTTGATGGCTGGATCCTCCCTTGGGGAAGGAAGCAGCAGCTCTTGCAGGCTGCCCTCTGACCTCCACAAGCATGTGGCGGTGTGCACACTTTAGAATGTGTAATACCCAGCCTCAGTAATCTTTTCAGTGTTCAGAGCCTATACCACTAGTCATTGGCAAATATGCAGATAATTGATCTACATTGGCTAGATACAATAGGCTTTCATATTTAGCACAGGAGATGGGCCCTGCCCTTCAGAAGTTTTTATTTATCCAAGTTCTGGAATGTTGGTCAGCTCTATTTGCAGCTTATTGACTTGGAATCCCATTCGCATTCCTCTTGGGAATCCACCCCTTTGGGTGGCAGTGCAGAACTGTGGACATATAGCCTGGCCTAGGTGATGGAAACACCTAGTCTTCAGTCCCAACTCACTGTGAGTCTCAAAAGCCTATGGCTTGTCAAATATCTTGAAACCCTTCTCAAAACCAACAGAGAAAAAAACAAAAACAAAAAACCTTTCGTGGATGTTCACTCTGTTTGGGGTATTAAGGATACATCACTTGCACTCCTGGGATGCTATTTTTCTCAGCTGCAATGAACTTACTTTGTGGGATGTCATAGGGTTAAAAGAGATGGTTGTCAGTGTGGCCAGCATATGGGATTTGGCATGGAGTGGCCATGCCCAGTGTTCGTTGGACTGAAATGAGGGGTGTCCTTAAAATAACATTCTGAATCTTCAGAATTAAGATAGTTTTTCCTGGGTTATTTTTTATTTTTGTTTTCTTATTCTGCTACTGCTGTTGTTACTCCTTTTTAAAGATTTATTTTTAATTATGTGTGTTTGTATGCATAGGTGCACATTATATACGCCCAAGGAGTCCAGGAGAGTGTCAGGTCCACCGGAGCTGAGTTACAGGCGGTTGTGAACGGCCTGGTGCTGGTGCTGGGCACAATGCCTCACCAACTGTCCTGCTGCAGTTGTTAGCGAAGGAAAACTCCAGTGTGATGTGTGATTTGTATGGCTCTAAAGTGACCAACGTCTTTCACACTGCATGCTGCCTTACAGTTTTGAGACAGTGACCGTGCCGTGTGTGTGTGTGTGTGTGTGTGTGTGTGTGTGTGTGTGTGTGTAAATAAAGAATCTAAAGCACTCTTTCAACACCTCCTCAAACCAATGCCTTTGCAATTAAGTGTATTGAAATTCACATGTCAGAGGAAATATATTCTCACAGTCCTTCCTCCCAGCACCTCCTCTTGCAGTAAAGCATTAATTTACTTACCAACATTTGATTAAACTCTTAAGGTTCAACCCTAGGAGGAGGCGGCACTGGACAAAGGATTATTGTCATTCATCATCAACACATTTAAGTCTTCCCCTCCAGTTGCCTATGAAGGATTAGCGTTTCTCTGAAAGGAGCAGGACGGAATAAATTGCAGCCCTGGCCAAAGAGCTGGCAGCTCCTTTCAGCTGGGGGCACATACCGGGAGCTTTTCCCATATTAGTCAGCTTTAGCTCAACTTCTGGGCAGGGCCTACATCTGAATTTCATGGGTTTCAGGATCAGTCAAAATAGAATTGTAGGGTTGCGGAGGTCAGAGGCCACCTCTGTCAAAGGGTAGTGACCTTAACAGCAAGAGGTAGCCAAGCCCTCTCCCACTTCCCCCCACACCCCAATGACTTCATTCTAGTGAATGCTTGGCTCTGTGCTCCTCCTTCCCTGTGGTGCTTTTTTTCCCCCCAACCTGGTAATAAAAATCCCCTTGAGACCTGATTTAAAAAAAAAAAAAAAAAAAGGAAAAGAAAAGAAAAACATTATTATTGATTTCCTTTGTTCCTGTTTCTTCATAGAATAACCAAATCTTGGTCCTTGATCACGTATTGGCCATGCATTCCTTGGAAAATGACAGAGGAAAAGCTGTCATTCTTGTACAGTGTGTGGAATGCCACCTTGGGTGGAGGGGAAGATCTGGAGCCTCGCTTAGGAACTGCCTTGGTTTAATGAGCACAGTTTCCCAGAACTTCTGAGCGTCTCCTGGGCACCAGTAGGTTGTATTAGTTCGGTCAAGCTTGATTTAAAAGCTGCAAAGCTGCTTAGGGAGGAACAGGGTAGGGTAGTATGGGGACAAAGGGAGGAAGGAAGAAGGCCGTGTGCTGTCATAGAAAGCTCAGATGGACCTGGCGGGTGGGTGTTCAAATCCCAGTTCTGCCCTTTAAGCTTGTGTGCCCTTGAACAAGGGTGTAAACTGAAGTGAGCAACCGCTGACCAGGCAGGGAGGTGATTAGGTGTAAATGTGGTGTCTTTAATGTGCCTAGTACCTGGCCGACCCCAAGTGATAGCCTAGGTGGGTTTCAGAGCTCTCATAGACCACTGAGTGCGAGCTAAGAGTGAGGCAGAGGCCTCCTCTAACGATTGTCTTGCCTTGACTGCATCTCAGCCCCTAAGACACCATCTATTCCTGCCCTCTTAGAGGTTAGTCTTGTGCCAGGACCTTTTGGACACCGACCTTCAAAGGGGCACAGTTTGGCAGTTCTTGAGAACGAACTTATTTCAAACTTTCCTTAGACTTTTCTATTATACTGTTATAAATACCATACATCGGCCCGGCAGCTGTTTCTGAAGCTGATTTCTCTCACCCCTGCTGTCATGGTCAGACCTGATTCTTTTTCATAAAAGATCTCAAAGAACTGGTGTTAGCTCTTGAAGCGTTTCTAATGAGAAAGGGAGGCGGAGGATGGGGAGTCCTGGTTCTCACCCACCACCTCTCATCACCCACACTCCTAGCAACAGCTCTTAACTCCGTGGCCCCACCTACAGCAGCAGCAGCAAAATGTGTGTGTGTGTGTTGGGGGAGGGGGGTCTGAGGTTCAGGAAGAGAGTGGGGCAAGACCCAGGAAGGAGGCTGGAAGAGCACAGAAGGCCCTGACCTCCCATTAAGAAGAGGAGTCCACAAGGACAGTGTCCAGGCTGACTGAGCCCGAGAGGCGGCCAAGGAACCAAAGCTGTGAAGTTCCAGGTTAGGAGAGTAGCGCAAAGTGACAGGGACTGGTGTGGATGGAGGGCCAAGCCACAGCACAGAGGGGAGGGTTGGCTGCTGAGGAAACAACAGTGTAGGCTGCAGAGAAGGGCCAATTTTTCATAGTTAATGGCTCTCCTCCCTGGATACACTGGAACCCTGTAGGAAAAACAGACAAACAGAAACAGAACTTCATGTGTAGTAGGTCCCTGAATCTTGGAGCTTCAAGGTGGAAAGGTCATGTTTCTCAACCTTAATATGAGAGCTTAAGAATGCTGGTGCCTAGGCTACAGTACCACATCGACTGTTCGCTCTAAGTCACATCCTTTCTAGAATGGGAATGTCCCTGCTATAGCTTGTCCTTGGTAGGACCAGGATTCGGCCTCATTCACCACTGCTTCACTTTAATAAGAATAAACGAATAAAAATATCCGTCACTTGTGTTTTTAAGCTTCTGGCGATTTACGTATTCGAGGCATTTGTTCCAATCTCATTTCAAAATCTTTATTCTCACTTCAGAGAGCTTTCCTCCTAGGCTCCTGGAGACCCATGGCGACTCTTCCTTTCTCCATCTGCCTATAATAGCATCTTTATGTCATGCCCTTTCCCCGGGTTTAATATTTTAAAGTTTTGCCATCTATCAGTGAGAGAAACAGAGTCCCAAAGCTCCCTGTACATCTCCAGCTTGACGGCAGACATTTTGATGGCTCTCAAGGCAGATGGGTCAAAGCCAGTTCTGAATGGAGGGAAAATTGCCAAAGACTCCTGGTGGGAGAAGGCGGGTGAGCAGGGTCGGACAGGAGACAGTGGTGGGGTCTTTGGAGGTGACAGGCAGATGTACCAGCTGAGCTTACAGGCACAGACCTCAGTCTGAGTGTTGGCACCAGCTGGAGATGCCTCTCTGAACCATACAATCTAATTTGTCCCTCTCCTTACCCAAATCTGCTAGCCTTGGTCTTTGAGCATACACACCATGATCTGAAATCTCAGTGCCAGTTAACTTGCCTGCTTCATGTCCAAAATATGGAAGTAATACATCCAAGGTCATATGACAAGGAACCACTGGCTACCCTAATGATTTGGGACTTTAACCCCATGGTTAAACATTCCCGATTTGCATGGGTTGCCTTCTCTGAGAGGCCACATGTTCCCTTTCTGTCTAGATGTGGGATAACTCGAGTCCTGGCAAAGGACACAGCAGGACAAATGCCGAGGACGCCATGGACCTGCAGCGTGGGTGACGTCCTGGCTAATGTTCATGACTTTAGCCAGTCTCAAGCTGTCAGAGGCCCTTTCAAGAAAATGTCCTATTGCCAGGATTCTCTGCTTTTCTTGACAAGTGACTGGCCCCACTCCCAGCTGCCAGCCTGGCCCATCCCCGCTCTGCCGACTGGAGAGGAACCACCAGAAAGAGAAGATACCTTGAGTCCTGCCCCCAGCCGCTGTTGCCTTTCCTGGTTAGAGCCTTTCCATGACTTAAGGTGAAGGTTTTAGCGTGTTTGGGAACACAGATCGTGCCCTTAGCTCCTGGGGAGGGTGCCCTGTGCCCGCTGGCCCTCATCTCAAGCTGCTTTCTTTGTTGGTATCACTCATTCCTGGTTATGCTGTGATGACCATGCACTTACTTGGAAAGTCATGGAACCTTTGCTTCTCTCTCTCTCTCAGCCTCAGGTTCTCGTCAAAGCTGACAAGTTTTCACCTAAAGCCCTTGCAGCTCATGAACTAGTTAGTGGCTGTTGTTTGTAAATGGGTGCTGTTTATCCTGTTACCTGGTTAGAGAATTTGATAATGACTTGTGGTTTGTTGTTGTTTGGGTTTTTTCTTTTGTTGTGTTTTGGTTTTGTGCTCATTAAGTCAAAGGTCAGACACACCACACCTTTGTTTATACAGCACTCACTTTCAAGTCTGAGAGACCAATAGGGCCGGTCATCCTGAGGTTTATTCTCAACAGTGGCTAAATTCAAAATTTCATTCATCCTCTCTCTTGCTTTCATCATATAAAGCTAATGGATTGTGAACAAAAGGTCAAACTAATTTACCATGAGAGAATGAGATCCAGCGTCTGTGTTTTTTTTTTTTTTGGTAGAATAACACAGCTGAATATACTTAAGGGGAGGCTATGTGTAACATAAATAATTTCCATCTTAAAATCATCTTTCAGGTATAAACATGTTATGTAATAGCACACAAGGGCTTGGCTTTAAAAATAAATTTTTCAAAATGCAAATGAAGTTGTCACCTCCTCATACCTTAGGGTTGACACAGTCACTCCTGCACAGGCTTCCAGAAGTTTATGGCTCTGACTCTCTCTTAGCTCCTAGATCCTTAACCTTTGGGCAAAATGAAACTACTTCTTTTGTACCCTATGCCCCTTCGTCACAGAATCAAAACGCTGTGCTGGAGAAGAATTTCATTCTTGTTGAGTATTCAGGGATGTTACTGCTCTGTTTATTCTCATTTAAAGCAAGGCACTTGAATATCTTTACACCCAATGAGCATCGAAGCATGATGAATTTAGTACCAGGGGAATGCTTAATGCTGCTGCTGCTGCAGAAGATGCTCCTGCAAGAGCTGCAAGGCAAACGTAGGGCAGATCCCAGTTTGTAGAGCAGATCTACAAACCTTCAATGGGCTACAGGCACTATACTCACTCGGTCATTTGTCAGGGCGAGATGTGTGGACCTGCCCCAACTGTATTTTATGACAAGTTGAAAGGGAACTGAATAAACAAAACCACACAGTCATACAAGGCTTTTGTTGTTTGTTTAGTTGCATTTATTTATTTATTTATTTATTTATTTATTTATAGACCAGACCTAGGCTGGCTTTGAACTCACTATTCTCCACCCTCGGTTTTCTGCATGCAGGGGGTTATAGGTATGTACCACCACCACACCCAGCAAGACCTTTTAGTTTTGTTCTGCTTACTCATGCCCCAAGAATTTACGAATGTTATTTATATCATGGACACACACCTGGCATATCAATGCAAATGAAAAACAAATGGAAGCTGGTCCTTTCAATACTTTTTATTTGAGTGTGAAACCATTCATATCTTGCACAACTGTACAGATAGTGAAACCATTCATATCTTGCACAACTGTACAGATGAAACTATTTCCATTTTAGCTGTAGACATGATTATCACACTGGGTGGTGTGATCAAACATTTTATTTACAGAACATTTGCTAAAACATCCGATGTCATATTTCCATTTATTTCTTACCCATAGGGTAATAGGTCCACCATAATTGCTTGGTGCATCTTATAATACAGAAAGAAAACCTATGTTAATCTCTAACAAACCTCACAAATAGCTACAAATCTGACAAAAAAATACCTACGAAAAAATTTTCCCAAAGTACAATACACTTTTATTTCCACACATACACAGTATAGTATAGACTCAAAGGCACAGCTTTGATTTTTTTTTTCTAGCAAAGTGTCGGAAAGTATTCTAGTCTTAGGAAGGAACCACGACAGCTGTTTTCATACTTGGTGCTTGCGAAGTGAAAGTTTGATCCATCCAGCTTCACAAAGCAACACAGCAAAGAATGATACTTAGTGCCATAAATCCACGTTTCTCACAGAACTTAAGAAACCCTCTCCTGCCTTCTGCTGATGTTAGCCACTGTGCAAACTTAGGGCAAATCCTTGTACACAGAGGAACCGGTCCCTACAGACATCAATCAACTAAAGGCGACATACATCAGGCCTCTTCCGTCCCTCCAAACAGTGCTTACATTCCAAGACAACGCAGGTACGATGGCAGGTATGAGTGGAACAGGGTGCTTAGCATTTTCAGGAACTTACATTTGGCCCTAGGGCTCCAGGAAGTAGTGATGACACCATCAGGAAGTAGGAGGTGGAGAACATGTCTGGGGGCTGCTAACTGGACAGTGAGATGACACCATGGCAATGCTCTTGGTAAATTATGTGTCCATCCAAGAGCACAGCCCAGAGTCTGGCTCCAGTATCCATCCTTCAAGACTAAAGAGCTTTGTCAACAGGAATATAAGTACCCTACAGGGAGTGGTTGCCATGCAAGGTCATGGAACAGAGGGGAAAGGCACAGGTTGGCCTGCCCACGATAGTGCTCTATAGAAGCAGTCAAGTCTGGCTTGGCTACAGGAACCCAATCCCAGTGACTTTTAGTAAGTCCTGTTTCTGAACTAAAGTCTATTCATCCCATGTTGAACATCTTCTTGTTCATTAGGAAAATGGATGCTTAGGAACAGCCCGCGAGTTATGATGTATAGAGATAAAGTCTTCTGGAGGGTGGGTATTGGGTTTATTATTATTATTAATTATTAATATTAAATATGGATTCCTATGAAAGCAGTCACTTAGCCCATCCAGTGGAGGCCTCTCCGTTGATGTAAGCAAAGCCAGGAAAGTGTTGCATGTGCTCGTACTCAGAATTCCTGCGCGTGGTCAGAGGTGTGTACATGTCACTAGAGTTTCCATACCTCGTGGAATGCACAGACGGGCTTGTGTAGCACGTGTTGGCTGTTGGCACCTCTGGCCAGCGGGGAGTGACTGGGGTAGGATGCAGCCTGGGAGTACTGCTCATCAAACAAGGTTCCATCCTGGAAGTGGGGCTATTAAAAGGGTACTTGTGGAGGAGAAAGAAAGTCCACAAAATTAAGGTTAGCTTGAAGTTGCCTGCACCCAAATGCAAACTTATTTAAGCTAAAAAAAAATGCAAGATACTTATTCACAGGAGTTGATGGAAAGGAATCAGGGAGCTTCTGTCCAACTTTGGTCCAAGGAAGCAATCAGTGGGAGAATCACAGAGGTTCTCATGACTAGAGGCTGGCCGGTGTTCTGCTTACACAGAATGACTATCTGTGAGCTCAGAGTCTGCAATATTCTGAGCAGTCAAATTCAAAGAGAGAACTATCCCCAGCTGGGAATACTAGGTGGTGGTGATGCTGGTGATGGTAGTGGGTAGTTGGGGTGGTGGTGGTGCTGCTGCTGCTGGTGGTGGTGGTGGTGCTGCTGCTGGTGGTGGTGGTGGAGGTAGTAGTGGATGGTGGTGGAGGTGGTGATGGATGGTGGTGGTGGTACTGGTGGTGGTGGAGGTGGTAGTGGATGGTGGATGGAGGTGGTGGTGGATGGTGGATGGAGGTGGTGGTGGATGGTGGATGGAGGTGCTGGTGGATGGTGGTGGTGGAGGTGGTAGTGGATGGTGGATGGAGGTGGTGGTGGTGGTGGAGGTGGTGGTGATGGTGGTGGTGGAGGTGGTAGTGGATGGTGGATAGGGGTGCTGCTGTTGGTGGAGGTGGTGGTGGTAGATGGTGGTGATGGTAGTGGTGGCTGGGATGGTGGTGGTGGTGGTTCTGATGGTGGTGGTGGTGTTGGGGATGTTGCTGGTGGTAGTGGGGGTGGTGGGGTGGTGATGCTGGTGGTGCTAGTGGTGGTGGTTGGGATGGTGGGGGTGGAGATTGTGCTGGTGGTGGTGGTGGATGCTGGTGCTGGGTGTGCCTTTGTGTGTACACACTAGCAAGTATGTCCAGTTAAGTGTGATTGCTGGATGGATGTGAGTTTTATCATTACCTATGGAGATGTGATAAGTCCTATTCCATCAATCCAAGAGAACAGCACTACCAGGTAAAACACAAGACATTAAAAATAGCATTTTACAGCTGAATTCAGTCATGAACCACAGCCCTAAGCAGGCTTTTGAAGAGAAAGCAAGCCAACATCTTCAAAGGTTATTATTAGTGCCTGTCATTTAAAGAACATCTCTCTTTTAGGTTCACATTCCTGGAGTCCTGGAAGATATGCAAGGAGGAAATGGTAAATGACTGGGCTCTGTGTGAATGCAGAGGACGGAGTCAAGAGAGAAGGGAGGATGGAGTCAAGAGAGACGAGGAGGACGGAGTCAAGAGAGACAGGGAGGACGGAGTCAAGAGAGACAGGGAGGACGGAGTCAAGAGAGACAGGGAGGACGGAGTCAAGAGAGACAGGGAGGATGGAGTCAAGAGAGACAGGGAGGATGGAGTCAAGAGAGACGGGGATGACGGAGTCAAGAGAGACAGGGAGGATGGAGTCAAGAGAGACAGGGAGGATGGAGTCAAGGGAGACAGGGAGGATGGAGTCAAGAGAGACAGGGAGGATGGAGTCAAGAGAGACAGGGAGGACGGAGTCGAGAGAGACAGGGAGGACGGAGTCGAGAGAGACAGGGAGGACGGAGTCAAGGGAGACAGGGAGGACGGAGTCAAGAGAGACAGGGAGGACGGAGTCAAGGGAGACAGGGAGGCAGCAGGAAAGGGGACTCTGAGGCGAGTCAGGCCAAGGAGCAGGTGTTGGCAGAGACAAGTGGAAGGAAGACTCTAGAGAGTCAGGAGTGAGGGGGCCTCCTTGTACATTCTTCACTGTCAGAAGGAATGCTATGGAAACAAGGCCTCTCTCGAATGATCGCGAGGGAGGGGTGGGAGCAGCTAAGGCTGCCTTTGGAGTTCATGTTTCCAGGCCCTCAGCACAAAGATGTCCTTGCTATGCTTATGGCCAACAAGGACAGGAGCCAATGAACAAGAGTGACAAGGGCACCACAGAGGAGAGGGTGTGTGGATCCTTCTGCCCCCCATCTGTCTACCCTGACAGTTGGAGAGTGGAGCCCCCGGGATTAGGTGGGAGGTGCCTCCTGTGAGGGAGACAGACAGGCTGAAGCCTAGACAGCAGAAGCTGCAGACAACAATGGCTGTCCCCCGAGTCTAGATGGGCGAAGGAGCCCCTCTGCCTCTCGGAGCTGCACCCCAGTGGAAGCAGGCTACAGAGAGGAGGTTGGAATATGTCAAGAGAGCTAACTACTCAGAGCTCGAGAAGAGGGCTCTCAGGTGGGGTACTGAGAGTTCCCCCTCAGGTAGGACCTCATGCTTACATAGCGAAGGACAGCCGCTGCACAAGAAAAGAACAGTTAAGAAAGAGGGTGTAGGAGGTGTCTGGGAACTCCAGGGAGAAGGACCAAGTGCTGTTGCCAAGGAGACTGCAGACAGCATGCCAAGGTTTTCATAATCCCAAATCAGATCTGCAACACTGGCACAGACCCATGTGCTGTGCAGAATGAGGCCCCAGGACACTGTTTGGGTGGAGTCATGGTAGGCCCTCAGGCCTGTGAATGGAGATTCTCAGAAAAAAGAATCAAGATCCCAGCTGGACTAGAAGGATAATATTAAGAAATATCAATGATGCTCTCCTAAGTGAAACAGCTGGGCACCTGTCATCCCGGCCCCCTCTTTGGGACTGTGCTGGCATAGAGGTCTCCCTTTTCATCTAGAGGCACACTGAGCTGGTCCTCCCTTAGGCCCTTCCTAAACTACTCTTCCCCCCCAGTTCCCATCACACCTGCCCTTTCCCCCCACTTTTTAGCTCTCAGCTCAAACATCAACTCTTTGGAGTGACTTTTCTGGACATCCGATCTCAAGAAGCCAAATGCCCCACCACCTCCAACCTGCCTGGCAGCTGGTTCTCCACTGGCTTACATTCAGAGGCTCCCTGTGGGGCTTTGTTTTGTTCATAGTGTGTCCCCCAAATTTGGTACAGTGCTTGGCACCTAACAGGTGCTAATCATTTTTGGTAAATGTACACTGGAACATTCCCAGCAGAAAGGACCTTCAGGGTCATGAAATCTAGACTCACACTGTAGAAGTGGGAAAAGTTGGAGCCGGGCCGGGTGTCACAGAGCATGACCAAAACCCAGAACGGGGTGGCACGATTTCCCCATATCAATCGGACCGACCTAAACTTGGCTTACCTACCACTCCCAAACCCTTTCCTCTCTCATCTTTCTTCCTCAAGACCTCTCCTCCTCCACGGAGCTAGGCCTTGGAATGCTGACCCAGGCCATTGGAACCCTGCTGGCCTCTCTGGCCTTGGCCTGGGTAGGTAAAATGTCACAGTGTGGACTTGGAACTCTTCCCACCAAACTCAAGAGAGTGTAGTTGTTGTGCCTCATCAAGGACCCTCAGCACAGCTGTGCCCAGAGGTTGTGTCATAGAATCAAAAGAGCAATTGCCTGGAAATGGCTCAAAATATCTTCAGTGTGACAATACAATTCTGTTACCAGCGTGGAAAAGTCTGTCCCATTAGGTCAGCTAATTGCAAATGAGTCAGTGACTTGCTTACCCCCTGGTGTAAGAGACCATTGAAAGGCAAGATGGTTGAAGGGCCGGCTGCCTTGGCCTAGTAATGAATGTGACCAATGAAGACTTCTCTGTCATCTGCTGGGAGTGGCCGAGGCAGTACCACAGCAGCACCCATCTCACCTCTCACACTTCACATCTGGCTCCATGCAAGGCCTTTAAGCATGCTGGGTACGAACTCTGGGGTACCGAGAGCTCAGGCCAGAATAAAGGGGCTTTTGTTGAGAGCCTATGACAGGAAGTCACCAGTTTCTGGATCAAATCACAAGCTGTTGCTGCTGATTTTTAAAGATAAGATAAATCACTAGTTACCATCTCTTGAAAGGAGTGCATGAGGGGTGTTATTGACTCTCTCTCTCTCTCTCTCTCTCTCTCTCTCTCTCTCTCTCTCTCTCTCTTTCTGTGTGTGTGTGTGTGTGTGTGTGTGTGTGTGTGTGTGTGTGTGTGTGTGTAAAGTAGTTGGCAAGAGGCTATGGTATAAATCCATCTTGGTAGGGACTGACTCTTGGCCTCTTTGGAACTGTATTAGGAAGTCTATTTTGGGAAGCAACTCCCTACTCCAGGGGCGGACTTTCCTGCTCATGGAAAGGGAAGAGTGAGCCCTTTATCCCTGCCTCTCACCACATGGCCTGCTGCTTGGGCAGGGGGTGAAAGGTGGCTGAGTCAGGAGTGCAAACTGTTTTCCTATGAAAGGCGGCTGTCACTGTATCCAAGGCCTGCCAGGGGCTGTCCCCGGCAGCTTCCTCGTGGCCTCTTCTGAAGTAGGACGTGGCTCCCAAACTCTTTGCCAGACAGTCCACATCTGCTGAGCTCTTAGGGTCAAGATTAATCAAATGAATTGATGTGAAGCCACTTAGAAACCATGTTGTAAGTTTTCAAAATGTGTTAACCATTACCAATGTTCTTCATTTCTGAAGGGCGTAGGATTGTGGTTTATTAGTGAGCCAAAGAGCCTCAGTGACTGACTGGAACGTCCCAATGCTGACTTTACAGTACTCAAACAAGGCTCATTCATTTCACTGACATCCTGGGAGTACATCCTGGGCAATCACTAAGGACCGAGCTCTGTGCTGGGTCCTGGGAGTGTGAGTGGGATGAGAGAAGAACCTGGCTCTTGCCTCTGCAGAACCAGTGCCATGCAGAGAACAGATATTGTGTAATTACATAAAATAGAAGACGATTATAACTGGACGGCAAAGGGGAATATGATAAATGCAAATAGTATTAACTACGAGCCAGATCTTATTTTAATCTTTATTAACTACTGACCATGGCTACTACACCCTGTGAAATGGGTATTATAACTTATCTCCATTTTCCTGATGAATAAATTGAAGCTCAGAACTAATCAGAGGCAGATCTGGGATTTGAGCCCAGGGAAACTAGCTCTGTACTTAAAGACTTTGCAACATTATGGTTGATTGGTATGTGAGTGTGCACATATACATATGTGGCACATGTCTGCATGTGTGTACGTGTGCATGTGGAAATCAGAGAAGAACCTTAGGTGTTTTCCTTTAGTGCTGTCTAACACTTTTTTTCTTTGAGACAGGGTCTCTCATTGGCCTCGAACTTGCCAAGTAGGCTGACTGGCCAGTGGTTCCCAGCTGTCTTCCCAGCTCTGGGGCTATAAACACATTCTACTACATTAACATGGGTTCTAGAGAACAAACTCAAGCAAGTACCTTCCTGAGCTGTCTTCCTAGCCGTGTGTGTGTGTGTGTGTGTGTGTGTGTGTGTGTGTGTGTGTGTTTCTTTACTGTGGTCCAAGATGCTCCCAAGGTGGAACACCCTAAGAAGATTGGTGGCAGCACTGTCTGTGAGCTGGCTGGAGCCAGGCAGATGAAGATCACACTGGTCGTGCTGCACTTGAGCCATTCAGATGAGAAGGAAGGAAACACTTTCCTGCCTCCTGGAGTGCATGCCTAGCCGTATGGATGCTGGGTGATCACATGACTTTTGAACTCTTGGGCCATGTTCACAATTATGGTTGCTGATAGGGTAAGGATTGCATGGTCAGGTACTGACTGAGGCTCAGAAATATCCCACCCACAAATTCAGCAGTTCTGAGACTCAAGCTGGACAGGAGGTTCACCTTTATATTGGCCATAAGCAAGCACACACTGTGAAAATGAGTTCTCTGACAAGCATACACACATCCATGTGATAAGCAGGTGAGTTCAGATTACTTTGATCACATAAGTGCTGGGATGCATGTGAATATCCCAGTCCATGGATAGATGGGTCTTTCAACCTAACAGGTATTAACTTGTAGTCTTGACTTGTAAGTGTTCTTCTGCTGAGAACCAAAATACTTTTTTTTTTTTTTTGCTTTTGGAGACAGGGTTTCTCTGTGTAGCCCTGGCTGTCCTGAAACTCACTCTGTAGACCAGGCTGTCCTTGAACTTATAGAGAGCTGCCTACCTTGGCTTTCCAAGTGCTAGGATTCAAAGTGTATACCACCATCGCCCAGCACAAAGTACATTTCTTTAAAAAATATTGATCATGAATTTTCTTGAGTTTAGACCTACCTCTTCCTCATCCCCACGAACCTTCTATAGTGAAGTGTGCTATCCATTCATGGGTGGTCCAGACTGCTGACCTCTGCTCTGGGAAGCCAGGACCTCTCAATCCTAATGGATTTCAGCCTTGCACATGTAACTTTAAATCAAAGACCTTGAATGTGCGTGTGTCTTCTCTCTCAGAACTTGACATTCAGTGAGAATCCCAGTGCCAATCTCTAGGCTTTGCTGCCCCCCAACACAGTGGTTTTAAGCCTTGGCATGGAGCTGGGGCTGAGAGTTGGCAAATTTGCACTCAAGTCTGCTTTGCTGGATGGGGCTCATGGCCCTTCTGAGATTGCTGCTTCATTTTTTTTTCAATATTTTATTTTCATTTAACATGCATTGGTGTTTTGCCTGCATGTATGTCTGTGTGAGGGTGTCAGAAGCCCTGGAACTGGAGTTACAGACAGGTGTGAGCTGCCATGTGGGTGCTGGGAATTGAACCTAGGTCCCCCAGAAGAGCAGTCAATGCTCTTACCCGCTCAGCCATGTCTCCAGCCCCTTGCTGCTCCATCTTTAAGAACTGGAGAAAATGTAGTCTTCCTGAGATTGTTATGGGAACAAATGCGCCCATCTATTTCAAAGTGCCCAGAGGTGCAAATTGCTTAAATGTTAATGGAAAATGAAACAAAGGCTGCTTTGTCTTTGTACAAGACCTTCCCTAAGAGAAGGACATTTCAGTGCTGACCTTGCCCAACAACTTGGGCAGAGATATGATATAATTAACTTTTACCCACCCCACTTTACAGATGGAGACTAACTAAACCATGAACCATAAAGTGGTGTGTGTGTGTGTGTGTGTGTGTGTGTGTGTCTATGGGGATGGCAGGGTGTCAAACACCCTTGTCTGAGAGCCACAGGCAAGATGGTCGAGAGGCTGGCTGAGTCCTCATCTGTATATACAGGGTTTCTCTGTTGACCGTAGCTTAGCTTTTGGCCATTTCTATGAAGACCAGCTATTGAGTGATAAGGGTCCCAGTTGGGTACTGTTGTGGCTTCCAAAGCGGACACTGCAGACCTATCTTTGATCACCAGGGTCTCTGTGGGCTTTGAGGAGAACTCGGCTTCTTTTTATGGTGATGGTTTTAAAAATATCACCCTCCAAAAGGAGCTCCTGAAACTTCCTGGGGCAGGGGCATGAGGCAGTAGAAAAAGAGGGAAGATAACACCCAAAGCCGTGGTGTGGTGATGCCGTCTCTGGCTGGAGCACATGCTCACTAAAGCAGGATGCTTCTGCCTACTTCCCTACCGGTCTTCTGGAAGCTGCAGCTCTGCTTGCACAAAGCAGGCTCCCAGCAACCACATGAGGAAGGAGGGAGGGAGGGAGGGAGGGAAAGAAGGAAGGAAGGAAGGAAGGGAGGGAGGAAGGAAGGAAGGAAGGAAGAAAGGGAGGAAGGGAGGAAGGAAGGAGTGAACGAATGAGTGCCTAGACTGTGCTGAGTGTGATCCTGACAGGAACTCAATCATGGGGGAATGGAGAAGCACGGTCTCTGCTCCCAGCAGAGACCGTGCCTGAGGAGCTGACATCTCTGAAGCAACTCCCTTCTCTAATGAATGCCCCAGGTGATGACTTAGTGGAATCAACTTCTTGGCTTGTTTTGGGATTAAACCAGGCTTCCCCTTGGTACTGAGATGGAAATCAAAACAGATGCCTGTTTACCCTGAGTGCCTTTGTATTGTGGATACATTCTCCTCAGTACCTCCCTTGGAGGCCAATCTGTATGCTACAGGCTGATGCAATGTAGCCTCTGTAGAGCCTCCATCCTGCCCTTGCCCTCCTAGGCCCCTGCCCACACCAGCCCCCTTTTGTGTTTATCCTATAGGGGTCCTGAGAGCTCTCTTTCTCTGACACAAAAACCACCTGTGGCTTCTCAACCTTCAGAGCAGACAAAGCCCACCCCAACCATTGGTTCTGCCTACGGCTACTTCCATCCACTCCAAAAAGGGAGAGCCACATCTGAGAAACAGTGCAAGGTGATGCTCATGAGCCAGAAAGCAGTCACACTTCCTGGGTTCTGATCCCTGCACAAGTTACTCTGTCTCATTTCCTCTTCTACTAGGGTTATCCAGAGTGTATGCCAAGTGCTCAGTACACAGCCTGCCATACTGCAGTATCTGGAAGAAGTAAGCTGACCTTGATGGGTTCTGTGTGCCATGTCCTGGGGATGGAGACTTCATCTCTGCCTTGGAGGAGCTTGGGGACTGCTGCAGAGTTAGAAGTTGCTAGTTGACAGGGTGTGGGAAGGGTGACTGAAAGAGAAAGCCCAGAGAGTGGCAGGTATTTGCTAAGGGCCTGAAGGGAGGAAGGAAGGGGGTACTCTCACAAGCTGTTCAGATGGTCAGCGGAAAAGATTGCCAGCTTGGGGACCAGTGCCTGCAGACTGGGAAGTTGGTGTGTGGCATGCACACACTACACCTGTGCACAGCTGCTGCTGCTGTGCACAGCTGCTGCTGCTCTGCACAGGGATAGAGGGTGGTACGGTGGCCAGGAAGGAACCAAATACTGAGAAGTAAGCTGAGGCGATGACTGCAATGTGGCACCAGACTCGGTGTTTTGTTTTTGTTTTTTCCAAAAGACCCCTCCAGCTGCAGACAGGCAAGCTTTAGAGACAGAGAAGGCCTGCTGTTATCTAGGTTAGGCATGAAGGTCTTGAGCTAAGGCCGGACAGCCAGGATGCCAAAGACATTTTAGAATACAGAATTGAGGCTGGGTATGGTGGCACATACTTTTAATCCCAGCACTCAAGAGGCAGAGGGAGGTGGATCTCCATGAGTTCAAGGTCAGCCTGGTCTACCTACTGAGTTCTACATAGCCAGGACTACGTAGACAGAGACCCTGTCTCAAACAAAACAAAACAACAAAAAGCAAACAGAACTGAATGGGCTTGGTGATCAGTCGTGCTTGGGACAGCACACAGGAGGGTTTCTCAGATAACTAGAACACCCGACAGTGGTGATCTAGATGTTTCCTCAACTTCCCACCACCCAGGCTGGCCGTAGAGGGCTCAGTTTGCTAGGCTGTGGTGGGTGAGAGCAATCAAAAGAGGGTCCATTTCAGGATGCTTCTGGATAAGAGTCTGTGAGGGCCAGGCTTGAACACACCTGGAAAACCAAGAGACCAGCTATCACGATGTAGAGATCCTGACGGATGCCATGAGGGTAGTGATGGGAAAGAAGACAGAGGCCCACTGGGAGGTGGGTGCCTAGAAAGGGCCAACGGAAACATAGCTGGATCATGGCGTCAGAGAGGTCAAAAAGAGTCAGAACTTAAGAGGTAAGCGACTTGGATGCGTAAGGGAAAGTGACATGTGATCACAAGCACCCAAGGTAGGCCAGTTACCACTCAAGGGCAACGAGCTGCTGTCCTTGGGGACCTACGGGTGGCATACACAATGGACTTATTAACTGTGTTTAGTTGACGGAGCACAAGTACTCTGAGCCAGCAGGACCTCCTCCCCGACACTCACCTGTGCAGAGCTCCTGTGGTAAGGGGAGTAGTGGAGTGGTCCGGAGATGGCCGTGTCGTGAGGCAGGGCTGGATACTGGCTCTGCATTGGGTGAGGATGCTGGTTGCCATAGCTCCCGTAGTTATAGCTCCCCGTGTACCTAAAATGCGGGAAGCACAATGAATACTGTGAGTCATATCAAAGAACAGGCAGTTTGACACCTTAAAAAATCAACCGCGTCTGTTTGTTCTTCTTGTCCCCCACCACCCACTTTTCTCCTGCTTGATTCCTTCCACTCCGCTTGGCTGCACTGCTGTGTGAGTCTAAAGCCCAGGGTCGACTCTGCCTTTCCCCCAGCACTCTTGGCAAGCTTGCGCTCAGGGCCTGGAACCCGGCTCTGATCAGATCACTCTGATGGGAACCTCTCCTCCCGTTGTGTCAAAAGCCCATCGTACGTCCTGAAGTCAAACAGGGAGAAAACATTTGCTTTGGACTTTGTGTTTTTGCAGTCCTTGGACTTTTTGCTGGGCAGTGGTGGTGAAGAACCCGAGGGGACTTCATGGTGAGAAAAAGCAGGTGTCAGAGATCCTGGTTCAGAGCTAGGCTCTGCTACTGCCTAGCAATGTGATCTGTAGTTACGTCTGCGAAGTGATGCACAAGGTTATCCTGGGACCATTCATGTGAGGGCAATGCCACGTGCACACAGGGTCACACGTGCACACAGGGTCACACATGCACACAGGCTGCCACTACCATGACTGTATCTCATAACATTGTCCTGGCAGAGAACTGGACCCGTGGCCACACGAGTCTATATTCTACCATCCTTGTAGATTACAAAAAGGTCTGAAATACAGTTCTAAGAGTGCATTGTGGCCGGGCGGTGGTGGCGCACGCCTTTAATCCCAGCACTCGGGAGGCAGAGCCAGGCGGATCTCTGTGAGTTCGAGGCCAGCCTGGACTACCAAGTGAGTCCCAGGAAAGGCACAAAGCTACACAGAGAAACCCTGTCTCGAAAAACCAAAAAAAAAAAAAAAAAAAAAAAAAAAAAAAAAAAAAAAGAGTGCATTGTGATTATGTAGGGAAATGCCTCAGGGAATAATGCCTGCCACGTGGAGATCCCAGGGGATCTGAACTGTGGGCACATACTGACCTACAGGCCTATGCACACCTTTAAGCCCTCTATCTTCTGCTGGGCCACCTGTGTGGGAGTTGCCTGAGATGCCCCTGCCCCCCAGCTACTTTGGAGCTTTTATAGCCAGTCTGCAGGCCTGTGAGCAGCTGCAGGTGAGGCTCCCTGCACTGTGTGGTTCTTCTCAATGTCACGCGTGTGCTCAGTAAGCACAGCGTAGTGTAGTCACTGGCTCCTGATGGAGAGAGCAGGCCAAGGACTGCTGAAGTGCAGGTAATCTTCTGAATGGATGTGCAGGCTAGGCATCACAGGGCCACCTCACCCAGGTTCGCACACAACATGGGCACAATGAATGATCCAGACTACAGAGCACCCTGGAAGCTGTGGGGGCTCCCTGAAGCTGGAACATCACGGCAGTCCTCTCGAGACCGCCATACCCCAGGTGGGGTAGACAACCTCTAAATAGAGTCCAAAGGGACAAGGGCACGCTGTGGGGCTTTATAAGGCTACAAGGTGAGCAGAAAGCCACACAGGGAGCTGCTGGGAAGGGGATGTGGGGGACAAACTTCAGCTTTGGGGTGAGACATGCTCAGTTGGGGCGCCACAATTTGCCAGCCACCTTGGGGAGCTACGGGACCGTTCCCTCTTTCTTCCGTCCTCCTCACCTGCAATTGTGGGGGTCAAACGAAACAGTTCTCCAAGGTTATAGGGCTGAGGAAAGCATGCAGACTAACCAGAGGGCAGCCCCTGTCCTGTACTCTGAGGAAAAAACTACTATCTGAACCTTTCTGAAGTTCAATGCCAAGCAAGTCACCTACCCATGCTCCTCTCGGTGGGAGTAGACCGGTATCCTGTGTGTGACAGAGGAAGAAGGCATATGGGTGCTCCTCATGCAGGGCAGTTGTTGGGAGTTCTCAGCTGGGGACCCAGCAGCTGTTGTCACTGTGTATGTTAGCGACCACGTATAGGACTGCATTGCTCCTAAGGGACAGGTTACAATTGCTTCAGTCACTAAAAGTTTGTCTTTAGAACACTCCAGTGTCTTCCCACTGCTCCTAAGCTGAAAGTCAAAATCAGTCATTTCAAGGCTTTCTCTGGTTCGGCTCACCTTACCAGAAGTCTCCCCTGCAGCCCCTGGTCTAGCCACAGAATTATTTTTTCCAGAGTACCACAATCTCTAGCATCTCAAGGCCTTTGCACATGCTGCTTCTGCTGCCTAGAATCCTTTCTCTTCCCTCACTACCCACTCGGTCTTCATCTATGAATCCAGAGAAGCTGTCTGCTGTCTCCAGACTAGGTGAGGCCCCTCCAGGGCATCGTAGGCCTTCGTGGTACCTACTTCAATATTCAGTCCCCCATTCTGGAAGGTTTGTGGTTTGATTAATGCCCATCCCCTCCCCAACACCAGAGTGCAAATTCCATGAGGCTACCTAGGCGTGTGCCAGTCTGCCCATCCTGGCATTTAGGATAGGGCCTGACTGCCCAAATACACTCAGTAAAAAGCTCAAGGGGAAGAAGAAGAGGGACGGGAGAGAGAGGAAGAGAGAAAGAAAAAGAATGCCAAGCCTGGCCCAGTGTAGCTGGGCAGGCACTGCAAATTAACTTTCCGTGTTCAACTCAACAGGTGTTCCAGAGACAGCAAACTGCTTCAAGCACCGAACGTAGATCACTGTGCTCTCTCTCTCTCTCTGGAGATTGGTAGACAGGGACCGGGACTGTGGCCTAGCCCATGCACATCACTAATTCCACTTACTGCCTTTTAATTGGATACCTGAAGCTGCTTATGACTGGGGATGAGGGTGGGCCGACTTGAAAAAGGTTCTCTAAAGGCACATTTTATATGATGGGTAGAATTTTTATAAGAATAATTTAAAAACTTGCTAAAAGCAGTAAACTCATTAGACAATTTAATTTCTGATAAATTCTAAAATATTAAGAAAGCAGAAATAAACCTGTTTTACAAGGTGTAAGGAACAGGATTCAGTGTCCTTTCTGGGTACACAGAAAGCTGGAGGATAGGGTAACAGATGCTATTTTTAAGATCAAATAAAACAGGCTGGAGAAATGGCTCTGTGGTTAAGACTGCTCTCCCAGAACCCGAGTTCAACTCCCAGCACCCACTTCAGTCCCGGGGGACGCATCCCCCTCTTCTGGCCCACATGGGCACCAGGTAAACGTGCCGTGCATATGCACACAGGCAAGCAAAATACCCATACACACAAAGTAAAATACATTTTAAAAAAGCTGAAATAAAACAAAATCCTGTATTGTCTGCAGAAGCCCATTTCTACCTTAGAGCTCTTACAGAAAGGCAAAGGAAGAGTTTGCATGTTAGAATTCAGTGTGTCTGTCCCCCAAGGCTTTGCTGATGGCACGGGAAATCGCTGTGTTGACATGGGGTGGCAGGACGGGCAGAGCTGGTGGATTGGCACTGTGTTGTTTGCAGGGCAGAGGCCTGACGAGGAGGAGCCGTGAGGAAGGGGGGAAAGAAACCTAGCTTTAAATGTATTGTTTTATTATTGAAAGAGCCTTGCACTAAGAACTTCCGTAAATCTGCACACTTGGAATGCAGATAACACCGTTTTTAATGAAGTGGCAAAGATCTACTTCAAGAGCGTAACAAAGAGCTGTGTTCTGTTGAACAACTATTACAGGCCAAGTGCTTTACAAACATCCTTAAATTAAAAAAAAGTAAAGAAACATGTAGAAGCACAGAGAATTTGAGAATATGGAAATGGAAGAAGAAAGAAGAGCTAACTTGGAGATAAAAGCGTAATTAGGAATCAGGTGAAATGGCATTTCCTACACTCCCATCTCGCTTCTTTCAAACACCCACATAAAGAAGGCACGCTAAACTGTTCTATGTCATCAGTACCTCCCCCCAGCCCCCCGACACACACACACACACACAGAGTGGACTTCATCTCAGTTCCTTTTTTTTTTTTTTGGTTTTTCGAGATAGGGTTTCTCTGTGTAGCTTTGCGCCTTTCCTGGAACTCGCTTTGGAGACCAGGCTGTCCTCGAACTCACAGAGATCCGCCTGGCTCTGCCTCCCGAGTGCTGGGATTAAAGGCGTGCGTCACCACCGCCCGGCCTTCATCTCAGTTCTTAAGACAGCTTCCTTGTGTCAGCACTGGCTGAGGGAGAGGCTTCAGAAGATGCTGAATGTCTTGCCCATGGTCTCAGGGCATCCAGGTAGCCCAGGCCAACCCCAGGCTTTCCCCTCTCTCTGCCTGTGTGTCTCTTTGCTCTGAGTCCTGTTTCTGCTCTGTATTAACTGGGAGATCTTGGGCAAGCCTCTCAGATCTTGTGAATGTTTGCTTCATTGTCTGTAAAGTAGGATTAGTCACCTCTCTCTTGCAAGGCTATTGTAAGGATTAAGATCATATATGACAGTGAACCGGGTGTGCAGTGGGTTAAAAATGAGAGTTGGGCACCTGAGTTCAGGTGCTCTAGTGTCTGTGTGTGTGTGGTATGTGTGTTTGGGGGGCAGGCATGTGTGTTGAGGCTAGAGATCAACATCGCATGTCTTGCTCAGCTGTCCTTCACTTTTTCCTTTGAGACAGGGTCTTTCTCTGAACCTGGAGCTTGTGAGTTCAGCTAGACTGGCTGGTAAGTGAGCCACAGATCCACTCACCTAGGATTATAGACATATGCCACTCCAGCTGGCTTTGCCAACTTAATTATCTCCCCAGCTCCTTCATTTTGTTTTTAAAATATTGTTTTTAAATTTCAATGTGTTTTTAAAATAAAATTACTATTATTATTATTACTATTACTACTACTGCTAGGTACATGCCATTGCCTGCATGTGGGGGCCAGAGGACATCTTTGTGGAGAGGCTTTTTTCCTTCCGTCTCTACATGGGTCCCAGGGACTGAACACAGACTGACACAGAAGTGTTTTGTCTGCAGAACCACCTCCCAGCCCTCCTGAAAGGCCTTTAAAGTATGTTTCTGTGTCTCTCATTCCAGAGTCTAAGGAAGAAAGGCAAGCTTTTTGGGTCAATCTTATCACAGACTATACTTCTTTATTGTTTTGAAACAAGGTCTTGCTATGTAACCCAGGCTGCTTTAAACTCCATTCTTCCTGCCCAGCCTCCCTACTGATGAGATAACGTGTACTATAGTCTGCGTCTTAATGTTCATGTGTTAAAGGCTCGATCCCTAGAGTGTTTAAGAGGCAGGGCCTAGTGGGAGTTTTTAGGTCATGACAGCATGCCCATGAAGGGGATTGTGGGAGTCTGGCCTCCTCTTTACTCTCTTCCACTTCCTGGCCGTGAGGTGAGTGGTTTCACTTCAGCTATGATGTGCCACTCCAAGCACAGAGCACCGGGGCTACTCAAGACCTTCCAAACAGCCAGAATAAACATCGTCATCGTCTCAGTTACTTGTCACAGTGATGAAAAGCTGTAAGGTAGCCAGTCACAGCAAACTTCTAAAGAATGTGCTTCTGTGGAGCCCTCATTCAGGAAGTGACAAGCCCCCCTCTTTCTACATTTCACATCTGTCATATTCTTCCCCACCAAAAACAGTGGCTTCATCGGGTGTACTGCCAGAAATCATTCATAAACTACCAAAGAGTGACTTCGTCAGGAGTGTTGTTAGAAATCCTTCATAAGAGCTGCACAAAGATCAGAAGAGAAAGTTCCTGAGATAATTACATCTCAGGTGACTGGACTGGATGTGGCTCCCTTCTCTGTGTTTTAAATTTTTCTTAGAGGTGTGGAGGAGACGGCTCTGTTGGTAAAGTGCTAGCTGCAGAGTGCGAGGACTTGAGTTCAGATTTTGAGAATGGATGTAAAACGCTGGGAGCATCTGTGTGCCTGTAATCTTAGTGCTGGGGAGGGTCCTGGAGCTCACTGGCCAGCCAGCTCCAGGTTCCCAGACAGACCTTTCGTATAAAACAAGGTAGAGAGTGACAAAGGAAGTCACCTGACACCCACCTCTGGTCTCCACGTGCATGAATGCACAAATGCACCTGGGTGTACTTGTGAACACACAATCATACACCCATGCATAGACCACAAACAATACATTTCATGAGATTATAGCACTTTTAAAATTTAAACATTTTCCCTTTTTAAAAAAATTAAAATGTGCTATTTCTGGATGAGAAAGTTGGTGCTTTGTAAATTTTTGGTTTTGGTTTTGTGTTTTTCTATAACAAATGCATATTGCTTCTGTGAAAAGAATTCACAAAAAAACATAGATTTACTACCAGAACTGTAATGGGAGGGGGTGAAAAGTTTGAGAGAATAAGGAACCAGTCAGTCACAACAAGCAAGTGCTTAACCCTTTAAGCCCTGTACCTCAGGGGAGTGGGCAAAACCAATGCCTAGTTGGAGGGGGCAGTCAAGGAAGGCAGAGTGCTTTTTCTAAGCAGTAGGAAGACTTGGTGGGGTAGCCATCACCTGAAGGAATGCAGCAGAAGTTACTTTTGTCTGAGCCCGAGAGCACAGCAACTGTTAATTCAGGTCTCCATCCCCAGCTTCGGGCCTGCCAAGTAGTAGGTGTTCAGTAAGTTTTGATTTCATTGAATCTGTCTTTGAAGGAGCCAGTGCAGCTAGGAATGGCCCTTATCAAACAAAAAGCTAGTAGAACTCCTGGGAAAATGGGCCCCCGCCGTCTAGGGAACAAAACCTCTAAATGGCCGTGTGCCAGCAATCTAATGCATCCACTCAGGCAGCCTTAAGCAGATTAACACCTACTGGCTTGGGTGAGAAGCAGTTTCTGCCTGGGGAGCAGAGAGAGCATCCCGTATGCCAGCTCCTGGGTGGGGACCTCCAGTGAGAGGAGCTGCCACAAAGGCTGTGGTTTAGGGGACACTAATAAAGGAAAGGCTGATACAGCCCAAATGCTTGTTATTTGTTGGTTAAACAACAGTGCTTCCCTATCTGCCTAATTCCCATATTCCCTTGTGCTGCCTCCAAGCCCACACCATTCACACAACCCCTCATGTTCAAAGGTCTGAGGACAGTGGTAGGGCTCCTGACCATTCAGGATTCTATAGATCCTCCAAGGGGCAGCTGATGGCTGCTTTCTGGGGCTGACACTACAATAAGGGACCATTTCCTCCCCATCCCCAAGAGAACACTCTTTCTCAAGGTTGTTTTGGTTTTGGATGGGGTTGCAAGCACAGGCCAGAAAGTGGGCTTGGAAAAGAAAGGCCAGTCAGTAATTTCCCGAGTGAATTAGTGAATGTTCACCCACCGGAAAGCAGAACTCATCTGTGTTTCTTTTCCCACACAGTTTTGGGGCCAATGGCATTACCGCTCTTTTCTGTGTTGTTTGCTTTGTTCTGAGACAGGGCCTACTATCCTAGGATGGTCTTGAACACATGAACGTCCTTTCTCCAGCCTCAGCCTCAAATTCAGTTCCAGATTCTGGGATTACAGGCACACAGAACCATGTCCAGACTTGTCAGGTATCCTTTTTGAGGTGAGGGATCTCACTCAGGTTAGATGCACAGTTGGATGTGGAGTGCAGACAGCCCTGGCTCCAAAGCCTTTCCATAGCAAGCGCACTTCCCAGGCTCAGATCCCCGAAGATGGTGTTAAAATGCAGATCTGAGCCACTGGGTCAGCAGGGGAGCATCTACTGTGGGAGGAGTCTCAGAGATGACGGTGCTGCTGGTCCATGAGCCATGCACTAAGAGGCAAGGCTCTGTAACACATTGCTTCCTGTCATGTTGCCTGCTTAAAATGAAAGTCTTTCCACCAGGGCTGGTACTTGAGCAAGCACCCTACCGCTGAATTACGTCCCCAGCCAGAAGTTGTGAGATTCTGCTGCACACTTGTGTGAACGGACAGTTTCCCCGACTGTCCAGCTATACCTTCTCCTCCAGGTGGTGGAGGAGATCCCTGAACCTTTTCCCCAACCTGGAAAATCTAGCCTAAGTCTTTGCTTGCAGTTTCTCAGGAAGATGCTCCTGTGAGTGTGTGGAGAATCTGGAACTCGATGCCCTAGACGCTAGCCACCAGCCACCTACAGCTGTTCAAACTTAAACTATTAAAACCAAATGTGATGAAAAGTTCAGTTCCTTAGTTGAACTGGCTGATATGTGGCTGGTGGTTACTGTGCTGCCAGCTTGTGTTTTTATTTTAAAAGGTGTGTAAACTGTGTGTGGATATCTTGCCTGCATGTATATATGTGTGCTATTTTCGTGCCCAGGGGCTAGAGTTACAGAATGTCACATGGGGGACTAGGAAACAAACCCAGATCCTCTACAAGAGCATCCAGTGTTCTTAACCCCTAGTCATCTCTACAGGCAGGACAGATAAATTTTTATTTGTTTGCTTATTTTTAATTACTATAGTCACAAAAGGTTTTATTTGGATATTGATACTTGTCTCCTGAGATACACTAAACAAATGTTTCTTATATCCTTCATGACTGAGACAGAAAGATTCTGTCTATGGATCTGCCTGTACCTCTATCCAGATGCATCCATGGCTGCCGCAGTCCTGGGGATAGCTGTGTTTAAGGACTGTGCCCACTGACACAGAAGCCTTGCCTGTTTGAGTTACTGCACACAGTGACTGCTCCACAGTCACCATCAGATTGACCAAAGTGGCCGGGGCGACAGATGAATCTAGTCCCAGGAAGACATGTTGACTTCACCTCTTGGCACAATCCCCTTTACTCACACCCACAGCCCTTTACCCCAAGCCCTTTCTGCCTCCAACCTGTACACAAGATGTCCATGTTGCCGCTCCCCGACTCTTACATGGCTGGCTCCTTGTGACTGACCGGCCAGCTTTGTGACAGATGTCACTTCCTTAGGAAGGCAGTCTCTGTTCACCAACTGGGGCAGGCCTCCAGGTTATACTTTTTCCTAACACCTTGCTATTTCACTCAGACCTCTTACGGCCATTTGAAGTTACATATTTACCTGGTAGTTTACTTCTGTGTCCACTCTCACCCACTGGGACCTAAGTACCACTAAGGGCAGCGGCCATATCTGTTTTGTTTTGTTCTCACTTCTGCACCTCCAGGGCTGGGCACAGCCTAAACACAGAGCCCGTATTGATTGCATGAACAAATGAATAAAAGATGAAGTGGACGGATGAACGAAGTCAAGATGTGATGGATAGAGCGAAATCAAAGCACGTGGGAAACAGTCTTTTTTCTGTCCTGATTCATTTCTCCTAATTCTGTCCCTTCAGTGAGGAGGAAGGAGCTGTGATGGAGAGGATTCACTGTAAATGAGTCACCAGTGTCCACCACTGGGAGCCGCTGGGCTTAGTCGGCCTTAGCATAAGTGGGCTTTTGTTATTTGGAAAGTGGAAGGGTCAGTTATCTTTGTGACATCCTCAACTGCGGCCGAGAACGTACAGCTGGGCAGGCCAGATGTCCTACGGTCAGGGCCGTTTGTGAGGAGCCCCCATTTCATCAGGCAGCCAGCTTCCCAGTGATTGAATTTGCTGCTTTTGTGCTGCAGGGAACCTGGGTGGGAAGCTGAAAACATAAGCTTAATAGTTAACTTTTATTGTCATTGCCAAAGGAGGGAACACTTAAAGTGACATCATAAATGGGGGTTTTAGAGCCCTTCGGTGGCCTGCCCAGACAGAGTCTGAGCTTAACATTTTGTTTTAAATGACATTAAAGAATTGCAGCCCCATGTCATGTTAAATAGACTGATCAATTAGGCACCACCTGCCATGCCCCTGAGGCAAGAGAGCCCCCTTCCCCTAGAATTAAAGTTTCTGAACTTTGCCTGACCGCGAGGGAGGCGGCAAGCCCACAGAGTTCCAGGTGGGTGGATGGCAGCGAGCTAAGTTTTACCCGGTGGAAATCTGTTGGTGAGGAGTTCTATAACTAGCTCTTATCTTGAGATGCCCAAAGGCTCTAGTAAACTCCCTTGGCCTTGACAGCCTCGGTTTTAGGTACCTGTGCCAATCCTTTTCTCTCCCCCACCCCCACTCCCCTCTTGTTTAAAAATGATAGCACAGTCTTGATACCATATTTAAAAATATATGTCTGCGTGAACGTGGAAGCTAGACAAAGTAGGGAAACTGTCTTCCTGGCAAGTCATAACTCACTCTGGGTGCTGCCGAGTGTTTCCTAGCCCTCGCCACGAGGTTATACGCCATTGACTAATACTTTGTGTTCAAAGAACAGACATAACTGTTCTCTTTTTCATCGCTGAAAAACGAAGAAGTGTCCATTCAAAAGGAGACATAGGTTTGTTGAAAGACTCCGGTATCTGGCTGACATTGACTCTTAAGTCAAACCTGATGATACATCATTTCATCAATGATACTTGAACTTCTGATCTGGCCTCACCTCCTGAGTTCTGTGATTACATAGGTGCAGCGAGATTCACAGTTTAGCATTGCTAGGAATTGAACCCAAGACTTTGGGAATGCTAAACAAGCATTTTATCAACTAAGCTACATTCCCAGACCCTACGTTGGGTTCCTTCAAAGAAAATTTGGGTTGAATCTGGCAAGATGGCTCAGTGGGAAAGGCACTTGTGACTAAACTTGATGGCCTGAGTTCAGTCCCTGAAACTCACATGGTAGGAGGAGAGAATCAGCTACCACAAGTTTCTCTCTGACCTCCACAGGTGCACGCATACATATTCACACATGCACATGTGCACACACACACTTACACATCCACAAGTGCACACACACATACCCATACATGCACATGTGCACACACACACATTCACAAGTGCACATACACATACTCATACATCACAAGTGCACACACATTTACACATCCACAAGTGCACACACACTCATACATGCACATGTGCACACACACATACATTCACAAGTGCACACACACATACTCATACATGCACAAGTGCATACACACATACTCACACATGCACATGTGCACACACACATATCCACAAGTGCACCAATACGTACTCACACATGCACATGTGCGCACACACACACTTACACATTCACAAGTGTACACACACATACTCAACATGCACAAGTGCACACATACATACTCACACATACAAAAATAAATGTAATTTTTTGGTTTTAGTTTTTTGGAAAGTAGATGGAATGTGAAAGCAATTTAATGACATTAACTAGACATTAAAATCATATGCTGAGTTAACTTTTTTTAAAGAACATGATGGGCATGTTTCATTAGATTTGTATAATCATTTTCTAAGTTACAATATTATTCAATGAAAGTATGCATGAAAGTTAAGAACTCTACAATAATACATTTATAGCATATACATAAAACCATGCAGCTTCTTAGAAATTATGTGTGTGTTTCTTCTAAGACCATGGCCCATTGCACATCAAGATCCAGTCTATGGATCCAGATTTGATCCATGGGGTATTTCAAAAGTGGTACTAGTATAGATACTTTTATGTAGGATGACATTTTTAATGCCCTCTGGAGATGCCTGAGAACAAAGCTGGAATGTGCCAGAATCTTCAAAGCCTACAGTCGCCCGAAGAGAGCCTGTTTCACATTTGTATTTCTAAGAAGGTACTTTTATGACCTGCAGCATGTTGCACAGAAATCTCTCAACACTTTTATGATATTCCTGTGGCCTTGGTGATCGTCACACCTGCCCTACCTTGAGGCCTCCAAATTGCTACAAAGAAAGCCAGGCAGACTCACTAGCAGGATGACTCTGAGACGTTCCCATTAGGCTTCCCTGCACACGCCTCACACCCTCGTTTCCCAACCACCCCTTGGACTGATGCGCAGAGCTGGGAGAAGTCTCTCACCCTCACCACACTGTTTGGTATGCAAAACTTGTCCATGTGTTTTAGAAGACAGGATGGCCATGACTCTGGGCTTGCTTTGGTGATGGTGGAATTGGTGGAATTGTCAGGGGCTTGGTTCAGGGAAGTGGCTCTTGGTAGCTCATTGCTCCTCTGCTTCCTTTGCGAAGCAGGAGACCCAGGGATGGTGGTATACTAATACTCCAATCTAGGAAGAAGCCCTGAGTTCTGGAGGGCTGTGAACAGTGCCTACACGTGCCCCTGTCTTGCTGTCAGTGAGCAAAGATGCTGCTGGTTCTTTCCCCTGCCAGTCTTGCTGGTGAGTGTCATAACTGCTTGTCTGAAGGTTTGTTCAGCTGGATTCCCAGAGTTTCCAAGCCAGTGTGGCTACCGGCACTTCCCAGGAGCTTGTCTGCTAAGTTGTGAGAAGGTGCTGGTCTGGGAACCCGCTAGAATCTGGAGGAGTCCAATATTGGGAGAATAGGCACTTCCAAATGGCCGCATTTAAAATGCTTTCCTTGTGACAGAATTCCCCCCAAAGCTGTGTGCATGCATGAAGTGGGTCTCTGCTGTAATAACTCCTTACATATTATGTAGCACCAAGGCCATCTTAACTAACAGAAGGAAAAAGAAAGACTTAAAGCTTGAGTAATAAACAGGATGGCGCAGGAACTTACCCAACCCTCCACTCCTCTGTGAGGTCTCTCCCGATGCCTCCAAGCACGCACTCTCCTTCCCTGACAGCCCTGTAGCATTAGTTCATACCTTGATTATGCTGTTTTCTATGATGATTGGCTCTATTTCTCTCATTCCTGTGTGGCCTTTTGGTAGCAAGGCTTTGGCATAGTAATATTCATACATGGCACTCAGCACAGGACTTGGCACTTGAAAAATATATAGATGTACATGCACTCGCACTGCCCCCCAACAAAACCTACAAAATAGGATTCTTTCCTGAAGATTCTCAATGCTTGTTAAAAACACTGCATCAGATACTGAATCTGCTGCTGCTGATGAGAAGTCTGGTGTCATCCGAGTCTCCTTTGGTGGTTACCTGTGTTCTTTGGAGCTGATAAGATCTTTGATTTTATTCAGTGAGTTTAGAGATGACTTCCACCCCCACGCCCATGTAATTCACCTCAGGATTCAAGGAAAGAACACTGTTACCCTAAGTTATTCTGTAAAGCCATTAAGTTATTAGTTCTCTCTCTCTCCCTCCCTCCCTTCCTCCTGAGCTTTCTTTCATTCTAGTAGCACAGTACTTCTTTCTTCCCTTCCTCACTTTCCTCCCCCTTTCCTCTCTTCTTCATGTTTTTGAGATAAGAGCTCATTCTGCAGCCCCATCCCACCCACTCTATAGACCCATTATGGCTTCCAACACTCAGCAATCCTCCTGCCTCACAGCCTCCTGAGTTCTAGATTACATGTGTGAGTCACCATGCTCTTTCTTGGAACACGTGTTCAAAACATGAATGTTGGTTGGGCACACACCTGTCACCCCAGCACTCAGAGGCAAAGGCAGTAGGTTCACCACAGATTTGAGGCTAGCCTGGTCTGCTCAGATGGAGTGCCAGGGCTGCACAGGGAGACACTGTTTCAGAAGAATAACAACAGACTGTAATTCCTGAATGTATCGGCTCTTTCTCTTAGTGTAACTCTCATACTTAATATTTATCTCTTTGTGTTGATTGTACTATCAGGGAATCTCTTAGCTCATTATTTTAATTTTCTTTCAGTTGTATTTTATTTTCTATTCAACCTATCTGTTGAAATTTCTTTTTCATCAACTGTCTATTTCTTTGAAGATCTCTGACTCTCATGAGTGTATAATTCCCCCTGCCTACTGTGTTGTGCTGTTCTTCTCGTGTGTGTGTGTGTGTGTGTGTGTGTGTGTGTGTATGTGTGTGTATATGTGATAAAACACCTTAACCTAAAATCTATCAATTAAACCCTTTTCAGCTTAGCTGCATTTGTACATTTGTTGGAATGTATGTCTACCATCACTATGCATCTCCAGAGTTTCGGATCTTCCCAAACTGAAGCTCTGTCCTTACGACCCTGTCCCCTGCCTCTATCCTGTATTTTACTCCATGAATTTGACTGCTGTAGGATCCCCATACGGTGGAGTCAGACATTTGTCCTTTAACATCTAGCTCATTTCACTTAGCACAATGCCTTTGAGATCCTTCATGTTATAATGTTATATTAGAATGCCATTTCTTCTAAAATTAAGGCGAAATAATGTTCTATCGTACACCATGTTTCTGTCTATTTACCTTCAATGGCAAAGAACACAGATGGGTCCTTTCCATCTTGTAAATACTTGTATGAATATTGATATATAAAATATCTACTTGAGGTTCTTTCAGTTGTCCTGGATATGGGTGATTACCTAGGCTTGGGCGATTCTCGGCTGTGGTCTGGCATATGAGAACACAGTGCGTATCTTGTGCTGTGGCTCTCCCATCAGAACAGCTTTCTAGTGGCATCAGCTTTACAAGTTGTGCTCAGGGTGGACCAAGCGTGGCCCAAGACCAACTATGTTCCCAGCTGCTGCCTCACTCACTCACTGCTGCCTTACTGTAGCTTGAACGTGGCCTCCTGCCTGGCCACCTTCCCAGAGACATTGCTCAGGTTTGGCTCGTGCTTCTTGCTTTCAAGAATGCCTGCACACTAACTCACTTAACATTTTAATAATTTCAGCGGCTTACATTGGGGAATAGAGATTTATCATGTGTTTAATCTGCCAACTGAAAGCAGCAACATATGGAAGATGTGCTAATGAGTAATTTGAGACCTGTAAGCCTTCCACAAATCCAAGATTCCCAAGTCTTGGCATTTCTCTTCGTCTTTTGAGGAAGACTGTTTTCCAGAAACCTCTTGCTTTCAACATCTGCCCCCCCCACCTCAGCACTTCGGAAGCCCCTTACCTGTTGTGCTGAGGCCAGTGTATTCAGGGGATGGGTTGCTGGCGGGGGAGGATGGAGGTGGCACCTCCACAGAGGTGGCAGATTTTGCTGGAGAAAATGATGGTACCGGTGAAGGGGTGGGTGGGGAAGCCTCAGTCAAGATAATCTCTTCCTGGACTTCCGCTACAAATAGAGAAAAGGTAAGTTCTTAGATCCCAAGGTCAAGGCCAGTTGCCTTTAAAAAACCCCCCAAAATGAAATACGCTTTCTAATCTGGGTTGTACTGGTCACTCCTGCTTAAACCCTTCAATGGCCCCCGTACACACAGGTGCCCACTCTGAAGAGGAGGATGGTTTGCTGTCTCAGCAGCTGACCCCCTCGCCACAGCTGACTTCTGTGGCGTGTGGAATTAAGGAAACAGAGCAGACCTGAGTTGTCAGATGGCTGAGTTTTGACATCCCACTGAAGTTCCGGCTCACCAGTGCTTCCTTCGCCCTTCATGGCCCGCATGAGCTCGTTGGCCCGCTCCTGGCAATGCAGAGATTCTAGCAAATAGAGCACGTAGTCGTCGAACATCAGGTGAATTAGGTGAAAAGACCCTGGTGAGAAAAGATGAAACAGGAAGTGAGTCACACCACCTCGTGTGTTCCCCCACCTGGTGGACAGCATCCCCTGCGGCCTCTGACCATGTGTTCAGGACCTCGCTCCTCTCCCTTATTCCTCCCTTATGGCTAGAGCTGTCTGTTCTTTGCCTTATACTCAGTCAGGCCCATTTATTTACTTCCATGCATATGTCACCATAAAAAATGGCACAGGCTAAGTCACTTTCACATGCGCCTGATCCTTCAGGTTCCCAGCAGCCTGTCCTTACCCTGGCACTCCTCACTCTGCTCTGTGTTCATCAACACCATGGCACTCACTTCCATTCTTTCTATAGCACATCCTTTAAGTGTGCACGTGGAGGGACTGTGCCTTTTAGTTCATGGGTGTCTACTGATGTACCTGGTATAATCCCAGGAGCAGAATTGAAATAGTAAATTTGCAATGACAGATTCTCTTAGATGTTTTTGAGACTTATTAGCACAAGGTTTTTAGGAAAGGTACCAGGTGGAAAAAATTTGGGCTTTTCAAGAACTCTTCATTTTGAATGTAGATAATTCCTTAAAAAGGAAAGTGAACTGTCATTTTAAAGACTGTCCCATGTACCAATGTATGTGCTCAACAGTCTCCAAGGTCTAAAATCACCCAGCATAGATGACATGTGATTTCTGTGTTTCAACCTACCCTGCCTAATTCTTTTAAATAAGAAAAACAAAGATGTGCAGAGTGAGTGTTCTGTGGCAACCACTATATTAGCCAATGTAGGTTATTGTGTATAATCTACATCTCAGCCATATGAGATAAACAGTAGTTGGTTACAAAGAAAAAAAGGGACTCAAGAGTCATAGACACATGCAAAGCCACACAGTTAAGTGGCAATGTGATGTTCTCTGAAAGGAAGACAGTGAAGCTTATATTGCAGAATGAGATAAGTATACATCAGGTGCTTAATAGATGGTAACTTGTGATGTCAAGAATTATACAATGGCTGATTCATCCAGTTACAGTAAAAAAAAAAAAAAAGTCAAAGTTTAGCATCAAATACTTAAAGCATTCATAATGAAGAAATTATTTTATTTGCTGGGATGCTGGTCTAAGTCAACATGGATGGAATGAAACATCCATGAACTGATAAATTAGAATGGAAAACCCTGGATGATAAAAATGGGCTTGCCTAGTAGTGTTTGTCCAGGCAGTCCCTTAGAAACCATCAACACACCCACTAGGTCTGTTAATTTTCAATCATTCTTCAAACAGGAACTTTGTAGAGCTTTTGCCCCTGCCTATGATCATGCTGTGGCTCTTGCCCCTGCCTATGATCATGCTGTGGCTCTTGCTCCTCCCTATGATCATGCTGTGGCTCTTGCCCCTGCCTATGATCATGCTGTGGCTCTTGCCCCTGCCTATGATCATGCTGTGGCTCTTGCCCCCTCCCTACAATCATGCTGTGGTTCTCTGAGTACAGGGTTCCTGAAGACCCTGACTTAGCAAGGGCTACTGTGTCCTTTAAAATCCATCATTAGGATTATTGGGCAATAAGCAGTTCAGTGCCAGAGTGTCATGGCCACAGGGGAGGATAAATATAGAAGGAAAACTGGGGGGGGGGGAGAAGAGAGGATGCTGTAGCTCTATAACACAGGTTGCTTTTACCCTCCCCTCCCATTCTATGCCCAGCACATGTGCACCGTGCTAAGCTGGTCGGCCTTCCAACGGCACTGTGAAGGTTTATTTTCAGCTAATAGGAGGGGGGTGTGAGGGTTGGAGAGTATAAACCACCTGCTCAGACCTAGAGCTAGTGATCTCCAAAGGCCATCATAAAAAAACTGTCGCTATATGGTAACCTACTCAACTGTATTTGAAAGAATCTAGAATTTTCTTAATTCTGCCCAAACTTTTCTAGCTTATAGAAAATGAGAGCATTCTAAAATGAACATTAGTATACTTATCATATAGCTTTATGATATGCTTAACACTTTTCTGTACTTAAATCAGATGTTTTTTTGTTTTTTTTTGGGTTTTTTTCCTGGTTTTTCGAGACAGGGTTTCTCTGTGTAGCTTTGTGCTTTTTCCTGGAACTCACTTGGTAGCCCAAGCTGGCCTCGAACTCACAGAGATCCGCCACACAGAGATCCCGAGTGCTGGGATTAAAGGCATGCGCCACCACCGCCCGGCTCAGATGTTTTTTAATTGAAGGGAAATATTAAGTCCATGTTCCCTTCCTTACTGTTACTTTCCTGACTATGTTCATCCCTTTGAGTAATACTAATCTTGATCTGTTATTTACACTGCTACAGTACTTGTAGAGATCTGTAAAGAACACACACATAGTTTTCCGGTGTGAGGAAAATGATACAACACTCTGCACAGCATTCTGCAGCCTGCTTTTAACAGTTTTCTGTTTATAAATCTGCTATGGGATATTCTGTATGCTGTGAATGTGTTGCTCTGATTGGTTGATAAATAAAACGCTGATTGGCCAGTAGCCAGGCAGGAAGTATAGGCAGAATAAACAGACAAGGAGAATTCTGGGAAGAGGAAGACTGAGTCAGTAGACGCCAATCCGTCATCCAGGGAGCAGCATGTAATGGCACACAAGTAAAGCCACGGAACATGTGGAGACATATAGATTAACAGAAATGGGCTGAGTTTAAGTGTAAGAGCTAGTTAATAGTAGGCCTGCGCTAATGGCCAAGCAGTTTTAATTAATATAAACCTCTGTGTGTTTACTTGGGTCTGAGTGGCTGCAGACCAGGCAGGACACAGGAAAACTTCTGGCTACATAGATCCATGCACCTTGACATGCAAGCTGCAGGTGAATGGCCACTCAAAAGCACAGTTTACCCATTTTCCTGCTGATGAAAGCTAGGTTGCTGATGAATTTTCATCATTGAAAATTGGCTACAATGACTATTTTTGTATCTGTCTCCTAGCATCTAGGTCTAGAAGTCCAAGTAACAGAACCCAAGAACATTGTACCTCCAGTCTTAAGAGACAGTGCCAAATTGCCCACCAGAATAATTTACACTTTTACCAGAACCATGTAAGGTGCTGGTGGAGAGGGTGTGATGAACTTTGCAGTGACCTAATTACCACAAAGACATGTGTCTAAAATGTGCTTATTGTTGAGTAGAATTCCCTCTTCTGTAAATTGCTGTTTGTACTTGTTGCTTTTTTTTTATACTGGGGTATTTGCTTTAAAAAACAGTTGTTTAAAGATCAGAAGGATATCTTAGTGGGTAAGTGCACTTGCACCGAGCTTGACAATTTAAGTTATTTGAGTTATTTCCCTCGGAACCACATGGTAGAAGGAGAGGACCAAGTCCCACAAGTTGTCCTCTGACTGTCACATATACCTGTGCCTCCCATAGATAGATGACAGATAGATAGATAGATGATAGATAGATGATAGATAATAGATAATAGATAAGATGATAGCTGATAGATAGATACTAGATACTAGATAGATGATAGATAGATAATAGGATGGTAGGCAGATAATAGATAGATGATAGATAATATATGATAAATAGTAGATAGATGATAGGTAGATGATATATATATAGATAGATAGATAGATAGATAGACAGACAGATAGATAATATATGATAGATAGTAGATAATAGATGATAGATTGATAGATAGATGATAGATACTAGATAGATAGATATGATAGACAGATAATAGATGATAGATAGATAGATAGATAGATAGATAATAGGTAGATGGTAAATAGCTAGGATAGAGTCATTTCGATATATTCTGGATTTTAATCATTTGATAGTTATATCAGTTACAAAAATATCTCCCTTCTTTCCATGTCCTTTTTAGACATGTTTTAACTTTGTTTATGGGACTCATTAAACATGAGTTTAAAATCCCAATGTGTCACCCCTAGAATGGCCGCAGTTCCACAAACTGAACACAGTGAGAAAACTAACTCACAAGTGACAAATGGAGAAATAGCCACATGAGCACCTTGTTTAGAAATCTAAAATTACCAAGAAAACAAGTGATCACAGAGTAGGGGTGCCTAGCCTTGGAGAGCAGGTCCAGGGATGGGTAGTAGTGCAATTTATGAACTATCCCAAAGTCACCTAAAATCATAGAGTGGCTCTGACATCAGTCCCTTGACCTTATTGTAAGGTTAGAGGTAATGTCACTTCAGGGCAGTTTAAAACATCTATATCAATGTCTCTTCTAGGGTTTCCTTGTGGCTGATTTATACCGTCTATAATACAGCCAGAGGAAGAAGTCTAGCCAACCCTCTTACACTGTGTTGTTTCATGTTCTTTAAGAATATATATATATGTCAACCTCGGCAGTCTCTTCCTTCATGCTGTGTCCTTTGTGTGTATATATGTGCTTTTTTCTTTTTTAAAGAAACAATTTCCTATTCCAAGATCATAAAGAGATCATTTCCTATTTTTTAAAGTTTTAAGATCTATTTTTGTCATTGTTATTGGTTTTTCATTTAGATGTTTCCTTTTGGAAGTTGGGGCATCTACTTTTATCTTAGTCACCCTAAAATTCTTGCCTCAGAAAATCGACTGGTGTGAACCCCACCCCTGTCCAATCAGTAGTCCCTGCCTCTCATCTGGGACATGGGCACATGGTTCTGATGGTCTGCAGACAGGCTCCGCTCCTGCACGTCTGGCTTTGGCCTCTCTGATGCCACACTGTCTTGCTTTGTGGTCAACTTGAGTGTCCGCTGGGCATGTGCCTACACCTTGCTCGCCCTTACCCTGACAGTGTCTTCACTCTCCTAGCTCTGTAAGTTTCTATTTGAATTTAAGGATCAGGTTGTTATACTCACACAAATTGAAGATGTGAGCTGGAAGAGAATTAACATCTTTTGGGGCGTTGAATCTTTCCAAATATGAGCTATAATTTTTTTCCTTGAAGGGCTTTTTTTTCTGTTTCTTTGAGACAGGGGCTCACCATGCGGCTCTGGCTGGCTTTGAACTCGCTGTGCACCTCAAGCTGGGCTTGAGCTTGCAGCGGCCCCTAACTCAGCCATCCAAGTGCCAACACAGCAGGCATGAGCCACAATACCTGGCCATGAAGCTTTGGAGATCTTAACACTTTTTTTTTATTTTAGAATTATTTCAAGGTACTTTTTAGTCTCAGTTGTTACTATGAGTAATGCTATTATTTTTAAATTGTATATCAGTGTTGTGCTGAGATTACCAATGATTTTAGAAAAACTGAAGTAACTTAATTTCCGTTTCACTTATAGACTATTTTCTTAAATAAGCATTATTATATTTATTTATTTTACATATACATGCATGTGTGCATGCGTGTGTGCCACAGCATGGATGTGGAGGTCAGAGGACAACTTGTAAGATTCAGTTCTCACCTTCTCCATGTGGGTCCTGGGGGTTGACTCAGCTGGCCAGGGTTGACAGTAAGGCCCCTTTACCCACTGAACCATCTTGTCAGCCCTGGACTCTCTTCTCTTCATCAATCAATATGTCTCTAAATAGATGATTTAGTGTTTTTCTTTTAATTCATGAATTTCCTTTACTTATTTATTGGCTAGACCTCTTGTACACATTTATTTGAGAGGATGATATGTAATTCCTAACTTTCTATGCCTTAAACAGGAAAACATAAAATATCACCATTCAATGTATTATTTGTTGTAGAGATTTTAAAATAATTTTTAATATTCCCTTCGATTTCTACTTTACAAAGAGTTTCTCAAAAATTATACATGGCAAGTGACTGCAAACTAATGCCTTCTTTTCTCTATTAACTGTAAAGGTGCCATGTGACATTCCTTTTTAATCTATGAATACAGGATGCTGCTTATCCATGATTAGACTTGGAATCATACTTGAAATTTTAGTAGATCCCTACCAATCCCTATCAATCATGATTATTACTGTTATCATTTTACTTTTTATTTGTTGTGGAGTGGGTGTCAAGGCACACACGTACCGCTGGGCACATGTGAAAGCCAGAGGACAGCTTCTAGGAGTGAGTTCTCTCTGTCCACTCTGCAGGTCCCAGGGATCAAGCTCAGGCCATCATATTTGGCAGTAAGCACCTTTCCCTACTCACTGAGACAGTTCATCCACCATTAATCGTGATTTAATAAAGGAAAAGCTTGGCATGGTAGCTCACACTTTTAATCCCAGCCCTTGGGAGGCAGAGGTAGGTATCTCTGTCAGTTTGGTGCCAGCCTGTTCTACGTAGAGAATTTCAGGCCAGCCAAGGCTGCATAGAGAAAGACCACCTCAAACAACAGCCTGGAATGAGATTGTCTAGTGTTTTCATCCATGGGAAACAACGTGTAGCTGAGTCACAATGGTCTTTTCTCCTACCCTTCTTGCCAGGTTTGAAATTGAAATTAGCCATAGATAACATAATGGGTGTTCTTCTTTCTGGCCTTTGTTTTTAATCATTTAAATAGGGATTTTCATAAATTAAGATTATTATCTCACATGACTTAGAAAGTCTTGCCTCTTAAAAACAGTTGTGCCTGCCGTTTCACAGGTTCCGAGGCTTGTTCCTTTGTCCGGATTATCGTTTCTTCGTCTTGTTCTGACCGTCACTTTACCCTGTGTCCTGTGCCGTCTTACCTCCTTCCTTGCCATCTCTCTCTTAAGTGTTCAGAGTATTCCATTTCCCCTGCAAATTATGATGTCATGTGGTAATCGCTTAATTCATCCTATACGTACACTCTCCATGTTTACTGGGAAAACATATGTGGATAGATACACTATCTCAGCAAAATCTGGGGTTATTTAGTAGTTGTAGAGACAAAGACTCTTCATGTTTTAACTGCTCTTCAGCCTTCACGTCTCACTACTCCATGTTATATATTTTCTCCTGACACTTGCCTTTGCCTTTGTAAAGAACACACACAAAGATTAGTGATGGCTCAGTGGGTAAGGCGCTTGCTGCCAACCCTGAAGACCTGAGTTCGACTCCCAGAACCCATATGGTAGAAGGAGAGAACCGACTCCCAAGGGTGGCCCTCTGACTGTCACACTTGTGTTGTGGCATGCCCCCTGCCACATATATATAAATAACAAGTGGAGAAAGGATTAGCTAATTAGATTTGTTTACATAAGTTCTTCTCTCACGTGAAAACAGGCTCTCAAATTCATGTACATTCTTTGCATTAAAGATTAGGGGGGAGGAGGCCTGGAACTCTTGAGCAAACAGAGTGTGAAGGAACTTACCCCATGTCTGAGACCATCACCCATGGATGGTCACATACAGACCCCTGAGTCACCACAGGTACTGACAACAGGAATCTGTCCGGATCAGGCCTCTGTGATTTGGAGCAGTTTGTTACATAGCAGTGATAATCAGAAAATTGCTGTTTCTTGTGTGCCAACGTATTTCTGGCTTTATTTTTCTTCTTGCTAAAGTGCATCCTTTAGCAGCCTTTTCTTTCTGACGCACATATGTGGATGCCAAATTCTCTCGGTCTTTATATAACTGACTATGGCTTTCTATTGCCCTCACTCTTGAGTAAGTTGATGATTTTTGTTCTCAGCACTTAAGATATTATTCCATTGTTGTCTGTTAGTATTTGCAACAGTCTAATGATTATTCTTTTCTCTCATCATTCAAATTAAAAACTCTTAATTCATAAATTTAAAAGCGTCAGTGTGGATAAAGTTGTCAGTCCTTTTTGCCATTCATCTGAGCCCAGCGACGGGTGTTGAGCCACAGCTGTACCTTTCTGCCTCCTGGATCTTGAGCAAAGAAATTCCACAAGCTCCCTCCCCACCCTGCGCATTCATCTGCCTTGTGGAGTTGAAGTGAGAAATAAACAAGCTTATATTTTTGCCAAACATTTGTTAAAGTAATTATTATTAAGTTCGACCCCAGCTTCCTCATCTGACATACTAAAGGCAGCAATAGGAAAAATGCTAATAGAGTGTTTAAAATCTATTAGGCTCTTCATAAATACTGGTTCGTAGTTCCCATCGGCATTGAATTGAGAAAGGCAGGTGGGTCAGGACAGCTTATGGGAAAGAGCATACATGTGAGCTGAGAAGGACGCCCTGTCCCTGGAAGAACTCAGTCTCTCATGCAAGTCCTCCTTCTCTCTGGGCCTGAAAAGGGCAGGGTGGGGGGCGGGAGGAAATTCATGCTCTCAGGGCTTGGAGAGGGCCCAAGCGACACTAGCAACATCGGAGTCCTCATGTTTTACAGGCTCTGAGTAATAGGGAGTCAGAGCACCTGAGTGTAGAGAGGCAATTTGGAAGATTCTATCACAGCCACCAGGTCTGGGAGCCACTCCATGAGAGATGCCCCCGGGGCCTTCCAGCCGCAGCCCACGAGGGTGGGCTTTGATGCTGGACCATAAAACCATCATGCTGAAAAGTGACGTGTGCAAGGATGTGTGGCCATGCCCGTAACTGTAACGCTGGGCCTTTCACATAGTTTTGCTCTGGAGTACGTCAGGAGTGACTGTTGCCTACAGACACCCACACTAGTGAAATAAATGGGCATTTGGTGAAAATCCACAGCAAAAGGGTGAAGGCTGCTGTGCTGATTGGAGACTCAGGTGTCCCTGAACTGGAATCACTTCAGTCAACTGAAATGGAGTGGGTTCTTTTTTGTGTGTGTATGTGACGGAACCTTTAACTTGCTCAACATCACCAGGACCAAAGCTTGTCACCTGTTACCTTTGCAAACTTCTAGGGACACTGTTTATGGTAGAAAGTCTGGCTGCTCTAGATCAAAGCATAGACTCGGCTAATAGGAACCATGGAGTCAAAATTGAGAAGCAATCAAGGGTAGGGAAGGTGTCAACTGCCTTTCAGAGGGTTGCTCTGAGAGGAGGAGGCAGGCTGCCAGGGCCCTTTGAGGTATTCCACAGATCATTGTAATGGTCAGCCTGCCAAGCTGGCACTTAGAGGAACCCCACACCATTCCGCATGCTGAGGACCATGCAGGAGTTATAAGATAACATAGAGCTGGCCCCTGCAGCTGGGGGAGGGGCCGGGGAACAGAGAGCTCTTTTTCCTAATTAGCTGTTTTCATACAGTGCACACATGACCCAAACACAGCCACCAACTGGGTCTTTGACATATACAGGCAGAAAGGGGGAGCTGGGCTTTTGTCTGCCACACATTCTTTCAACCTGCCTGTCGCCCCAAGCTGCAAAACTCAACAAT
This sequence comes from Peromyscus eremicus, assembly GCF_949786415.1. Taxonomy (NCBI): domain Eukaryota; kingdom Metazoa; phylum Chordata; class Mammalia; order Rodentia; family Cricetidae; genus Peromyscus; species Peromyscus eremicus. The sequence continues at coordinate 44,708,418 of NC_081434.1, forward strand.
GAGTCAGATGAGCTGGACCGTTTCAGAGTTTGCTGAATGGACTTAGAGGCAGGCATTGTTTCAACCTACTCAAGGCTAAGAAAAATACTGTAAGAGTGAAATTGGGTTAACATCTCTCTTTTCATTGTGTGTGTGTGTGTGTGTGTGTGTTATACACACACACACACACACACACACACACACACACACACACACGCCATTTACCCCAGTTTCCAGCACATCCTAAAACAGTGTGATCGGAAAAGAAATAAACCCATTTTAATGACTAGTACATCTCAGAAAGAAATTCAAGGCATTAATAAACCACAATTGTTTTGTCCAGTCTTCCAAATTTACATTGCTTGTTAACTCAGCCCAAACGAATGAACTACAAAGAGAAATGCCAAGGAAACAGCTGTCCCTGCATGATGGGAGGTGACCAGTGGCATGCTTATTTTATGGGTCAGCAAATGGAGAATAAGCGATAAGGCACGGGACAGAGGCTTCTCACTTTGTCCATGTGCATGCATGAGTATGTGTGAAAAATGATTGAATCTTTGATTTTGAAGCAATGAAAAAAAAATCTCAAGATGCCGTTCAGCCATTGCTTAAGCAAAAGCAGTTCTACACATATGATCTTTCCAGAGCTACAGGTAACATGTGCTAATGCTCACCACCACGGACTGGAAGTCATCAAAAGGCCACATCTGATGGCACTGCTCAGGCAGCAGTCATCAGAGCATTTCCATGCTCTGCTCAAAGAGAGTTTCCATCTGTAGCTGAAGCATGGGCAGGCTCAGAGAACCCAGGGCTGACGTGGAAGAAACAGCCAACAAAATGTCTGAGTAGGTCGACTCTTTACTCACGAGTAAAGAAGTAACAGGTCCTAAATAATGCTCCTGTATTTTACCACAGTGGCACATCGTTGTAGGACACAACTGGAAAATGGTGACAAATCCACAGAAAGTTAGAGGGGAAGTGTCAAATGAAAACCCAAGACAAAGCTGAGAGCTGATCGGCTTCATCTGAAATTATGAGACATGAAATCACATCTGTATTTGCAGAGAAAGACAGCATGGAAGCAGTTACCTAGAAGCTTTACCAACTGTCCCTGGTAGAGACACCGGGAAAACAGAGGCCAGTGTTGTGGAATTTTGAAATCTAGATAACATCTTTCCAGGTCCCACCTCCTTTGCTATGAATGATCTGGACTCAGACATACATCCTCTCTGCTGAAAGGAGACTGTGTCCTGGTGGCAGCATAATGTCCTCACTGAGCTGGGGACCAGGTTTCTGCCTGCAGAGACAGGACCTGGAGACAGACCTCCAGCACTGTCACAGTGCGGAGCAGTAAGTGAGGACTTAGGGGTGACCTACGGTGTCAGGAAAACAAAAGGGGGCGTGCAAAAGCCTTCTTCTACAGAGTGGGCCAGAGTGCATTTCTGAGGAAATATTAATCAAAACATCAAAAGTCAGTCATTTGACAAATGAGAAAAAACTGAAAAACGGCAGAAAATAAGCCTAGGTATCAGTCAAGCCATTTGCAAAGGCTTAAGCTCAGGGGCCGTCTGTGCCCAGTCTTAGAATGCCCACAGCTGTGGAATTCTGCAGATGACCGTGTGGAAGTGGTAGACACTGGGGACATGAGACAAAGGGTGCTGGACCACTGGCACCCCTGCCTCCTTCAATGCTGGCAGGTCCCTCTGTCAGCAAACCTCTCGGCTTCTCCTGGGCTGCTTTGCCATTTCATCTTTAGCATTCGGTGCCCTCTTGCCCTCTGAAAAAAACCTAAGAGTTGTGTCCCACCCCAACAGATGCCTTCACACTGATGTCCTTGTGGCCTCAGAGATAGCAGATGAGACTGTGGATGACTCCACAGAGGTGCACAGAGTCCAGACAAGTGGTTGGACATTTGGACATTGTGTGTGTGTGTGTGTGTGTCAGTCGGATAGCCTTACCGAAGCTGGGAGCACTGTGCAAGGTCATGTCCCGGATCACTCTTGTACCAAAGCAAGACCACATCAACAGGAACTGTTGTGCGACTTTCTTTAGGGACCCTTGTCTCTTGGCAGCCACCTACAAGCAAATGAATGGCTTTAATACTTCAGTTCTTCATTCACCATTGGCTCTGAAAAACGAGGGAAGGCCTGTAAGCCTTCAAGTTCAAGCCTGTGAAGCAGTGATTTTTTTCTTTTGTCTTTTTGGTTTTAGCAGCATAAACACACTTAATAAAATCTGACGCCAAGATGCTATGTAAGGGACAAGTAAGGGATGCATACCTGGGTGACTCAGGAATAGGGGACTCAGAGTCCTGTCTCTGTCCCCTCCACCTCCCAGGGTTGAGGCCAGGTCTCCTCCTTGCAACCCCAGAAGTCTATGGATGCTGAGGAACATCAGCTAGCTCACTCTGGGGTTCTATGCTAGCTGAGGTCCACGGAGACAACCAAACACCTGTAGGAGCCATGGCTGCCCCTTCCCTTGGGCTCTACCAACCTTCACAACGCATCGGTCTACCATGGTATCCAGCCACTCTATGTAAGACTCCATGGGCGACTGCTCCTCCAGCAGGTGGTCAAACTCCTGGTACACTGAAAATGAAGCAGAACCATGCACCCTCCTCAAGCTGTAGTTCCATAGAGCCATGTCCTTTAAGGCACAGAGGACTGGACTGCATGGTTCTTCATGGTCCAGCTGAGATGAAATCCTTCCAGCCCTCCCTCTGCCTCTCTCCAGCTCACGTGTCTTCCCGCCCCCTCGTACCTCTCACGGCACACTACTGTCTTTATTCTGCCTCCACTACACCATTAATAGCACTGGCCAACAGCTGGTCAGGTGTCCAGTCTTCTTGCTGGTTCTTCTTTAAGGTCATTGTTTGGTGCGTTACTTGTGCCACGGCTGTTAACCTGGAAAGCCTTGCTTAACCATTAGGTCAGGGCATTACTATCTCTTGCTGTCTGCCAGGGATGGGGCACAAACAATGATCCCACTGTTTCTGGACCACAACCCAGCCTCTCGGCGCTAGGTACTGAACATATCCTAATCAAATGAAACCATCTGGTCCTCTCTCTGCCCTGTCTTCAGCTTCAGGATAGGAAAGTAAGCATGGAAGTGCTTGGGAATCGGTGAAGCACTGTGGGAAATAGGTACATGGCTGGGGACACTTGCATTGTAAACATCTTTTTCATTGAATAGTTTCGGTGTGGTTTTTAGACATGGAGCTAAGTAAATAAAACCACAGTTCAAGATCTGTTGTTTTCATGTGTCTGAGCAATTTTTTTTCCCCATGTGGGAAGGCCAGCCAATTCTCTCTAATTTGCTTGTTTGGTGACTCTGTGAAGCCAAACGGTCCCAATACTTAGCATAAGGATGGGCTTTAAAAGTACATTGGTCTTTCTCAGATTATAAACGAGGTGTGTGGCAGCTAATATTGTCACCTTGACAGAATGGAGCTAGGGCTCTGGACCTGCCTTGAGGGTTCCCTAGCTTGGGTTAGAAGACCCACCTTAACTGTGGGTGATTTCAGTCCATGGGCTGGAATCCTGAACTGAATGGAAAGGAGAAAGCAAGCTGGACGTGAGCATTCATCACTGTCTGCTTCCTGACCCTGGACTAGCCACCTCAGGCTCCTGCCACCGTGACAACCCTGCCATGATGCACTGTAGCCTTGAACTGTGAGCCCAGATGACCCTGTCCTCATCGGCTCTACTGGGGTATTTTACCACTGCAATGGGAAAAGTAACTAACACAAGGTTCTACACCTTAATGAAGTCAAAGCTAGAAAGCAAGCGAGTTACACCGCAGAGCCCAGCACACAGACGGCTTTGGGGTTCTTCCTCTGTGTCCGGACTACTGTGCCTTAGCTACCAATGGTGACAATAAGGGTGGTACAGCAAAAATGGCAACAGCTAACTTTCTTGAGCACTTGCCAAGCGCCAGGCACTCTCTTCAGTGACTTACATGGGTGCAGTCAGTCAGCGTTAATGTCGTGACCCCAGTGCTTAGGACTGCCCAGTGCAGAGTATGTGTGCAGCTGGTTGCTGAGTGAGCGGATGGACAAACCCAGGAGGAAGTGCTCTCATTTTTCCTGTCTGCAAATAAAGAAACTGAGGCACTTCAAGATGACAAACTGCCCAAATGTTTCACAGCTAGTGAATAGCAGTTAAGATTCCAAATAGCTCTGTTCATCATCTGCTTCCTAACCACTGCCGTGTAGAGCACTCCTCCGCTGTGGAGCACTCCTCCACTGTGGAGGACTCCTCCCCTGTGGAGCACTCCTCCGCTGTGGAGCACTCCTCCGCTGTGGAGCACTCCTCCGCTGTGGAGCACTCCTCCGCTGTGCACTAAGCCTGCAGTATTTAGTCATGTTTAACCCCTCTGCATTATTCTCATCTTACAGAACTAGAAACCATGATCTCCATGCACCGGAGCCAAGGTTCCAGCAAGGCCTTTGAGCAAACAGCCCACCCCTTTCCTGAGGTACCTCTTAACACTCATTCTAGGGGTGTGCTCAAATACCAATACATGTCAGAGCTAAAGGGAGCCACTCAGGCTCCACATCACAGATGCAATGGTGACCCCGACAGCCAGACTTTGCAGATGTCGGCTGGTTGTAGCGAAAGTGAGGTGCAGCATGCAGGTGCCCCCACCCCTGCTCAGACTGACTTCACGGACTTTGCTCCTGTCTCTTGGGAGGTACACGTATGACACCTATGTACTGGGCCATCCGCCTTTGGGCTTGGCACCTGCCTCAAACTCCTTCCTGGCATTGCATCATATAGCACTGTCTGCAGCAGAGCTGTACATCAGCTTTGGACGCGCCATGGACTCTGGGCTCTGTGTCAGAAGGGCAGTGTCTATCCCAGTCACTGCCTGGCTGTTAACACAGAGCCTGATCCAGGATAGACATCCAGTGAGGACCAGCTGGGCTGAACTGAACCACAGTATAATTCCAGCTTCAAATGACACCATTCTGTCCTGCATCTAAAGGGACCCAGAGAACCCAGAGAGTCTTTCTCAGAGAGAGAGGCGGCAATGGTGTCCATGGTGCTCCAGCATGGGGCTCAGAGCCTGGTCCCTTCAACCAGCTCTGCTGATTGTGTTTTTCCCTAAGTCTGGTTCACATTTTACTTCCCACAAGAGGCTCTAAGGGGAGAGGGAAGCCAGTGTAAAACTATGAGTGTTCGCTAGAACTGAGAGGCAGGGTAACTGGTGGGCTCTGCTCCTCAGACATTGTCGGACGCCAGGTCCATGCCTGGCTCACTGGGAGGCCCTGGGACATAGTGACCAGTGGTTTCCCGCGGGCCGTAAGGGTGCTTGGAAACAGGCTTTCTCTGGGTCTAGCTAAGAATAGGTGAAACAGAGCCCGAATCCAGCCTGGAAGCTGGGGAGATGGACTGGTGGGTGGTTTGAGGGTGTGGGTCTGGATCTCTAGACTTCACATTAAAAAAACAAACAAAAATCAGCTGTGTGTTGAGCGGCACACAGCTATAATGTCACCACTGTGACAGTGAAATGGAGGCAGAGACAGGAGACTTCCCAGGAGCTTGGTGTGCTGGCTAGCCATACGTCATCTGACACAAGCTGAGGTCATCTGAGAGGAGGGAAACACAACTGAGAAAAGGCCTCCATGAGATCTGATTGTATGGCATTTTCCTAATTAGTGATTAGTGGAGAAGGGTCCAGCCCATTGAGGGTGGTACCACCCCCGGGGCTGGTGGTCCTGGTTCTATGAGAAAGCAGGCTGAGCAAGCCATGGGGACCAAGCCAGTAAGCAGTGTTCCTCCATGGCCTCTGCATCAGCTCCTGCCTCCAGGTTCCTGCCCTGCTTGAGTTCCTGTCCTGACTTCCTTCAGCGATGGACTACAATGTGGAAGTGTAAGCCCAATAAAGCCTTTCCTCCCCAAGTCGCTTTGGTCATGGTGTTTCATCACAGCAATAGTGACCCTGACTAGGACACCTGGTATAGGCCGTGATGAACAAGAGACCCTGTCTCAAACAAGGTCAAAGGTGAAGGATGAGCTTGTCCTCTGAGCTCCATACACATGCTGCGGCATATGTGCAACTACACACGCGCGCGCGCGCGCACACACACACGCACAGGCACACGCGCGCGCGCACACACACACGCACACACGCACACACACACAGGCACACAGGCACACACACACACACACATGCACGCACAGGCACACACACGCACACACGCACAGGCACACACACACACGCACACACACGCACGCACAGGCACACACACACACACACACACACACACGCACACACACACACACACACACGCACAGGCACACACACACACACGCACGCACAGGCACACACACACACACACGCACACACACACACACACACACACACACACACACGCACCGCACACATGCACGCACGATGAAAACAAACAAAAAAGAATAATAGAAAGCACTTGGAAAGATCCTGCCCCCTCTTGAGCTCAGTGGCATTTTACAACTTTGGTTCCCTCTGCTCCTTCACAGCAGGAGCTGCCCTGGGCTGGGGAGGCTGACACAGGTCTAGGTTCAAGGCCCAGCACTGTGGCATGCTGGTCACAGGACCCTGGGGAAGCCCCATCAACTCGATGGAGCTGAGTGTTCTCAAATGTAAAGTGAGAGTGACATGAGACCGTCCCTCGTGAGGCTGTGAAGAATTGATGGTATCACACATGGTGGTTTGAGAGAGCACTTGACAGCGAGCAGGCAGCTGCTACACTGCATTATTAAATCCGTGGTTTTTGCTAAGACTCAACAGCAGACAAGTGAGCAGCTGTGCAGAGAAGGAATAAGAACCCGAGTTAGGGCCAGGGTCTGAACCCAGGAAGTAAGTCTCATGGAGGGCCACAGGTGCAGATATTTAGGGCCCTGTTGGCCTTTGAGAGGCCCTAAAAGGAAGTGCCCTCTAATAGGGAATCTCAGAGAATTTTGGTTCATAAACAGCCCAGGCTTAGACCAGGACAACAGTGTGGAGGAGCAGACGCTGTAACTCAAGAGGCTTGGGCTTTTCTGAATCCGCTCCTCCTCCTGATGGTCATCGGAGTGACGATGTAATTTACCCACACAGAAGGTAGGGGTCTTGGATCATCTGCTGTTAGTATACTATCAGCACCACCCTCCCCGGAATCTCTGAGGGGTGCTGACTACTCACCTGACAGCATGCCCCCGGCTGCCCTTCCGAGGAAAGGATGGCTGGCCAAAGTGAGGTGTGCCCTGAGCAGTACCAGAAGTGTCTAAAGGTGACGGGTGATATTTTCTGTCCCCTCGTGTTCCACTCTTGGGAGCAAACATCTTGCCCATGTCAGGGCTGGCTGCACTGGAATCTTACTTGCTTGTAGGAAACCTTTGTCCATATGGCCATGAACACATGTTCATGGAAGTAACTCACCACCCATTCACATCTTCTCAAACTTTAACGTGCCTGAAAGGGTCACCTACTGACGTGTTGGTGAGGGGGAGTGGGGTGTGTGTGCAACTCATGGTCATGTGACCTTCCACTGACACAGGCATCACATCCAGCTGGCTCTACACTGACATACACCAAAGCAGGCCACAAGTCTCAGTTCCCACTCTCTGTCACTGAGCTGGAGGTATGCATGGCATGCAGGGTCACATACAGGGTCCTTTGTATGACATGTGTGCTACCCAACTGCATCAGCCATGTTGACACATATCTTCTTAAGTAAATTTGCTCTCCTGTCTGGGCCGACCCATTTAACAGGAACAATAAGAAGAATGGGATTCAGGGAAGGGAACAGGGTGGAAACACCATGTGAATATTTATCAAGATACTTTTTCCCTTTTAAAACCAGAAACAGAAGGACAACCCCCCCCCCCCCCCCCCCCCCGTGGGACACCTTACACTGGATGATGAGTCTGCGGTGCTCATCTCGAGAGTCCTCCATGGTGTAGAGTGTCTGTTTGGTGATGCTGTTCAGGTCTACGTTCCTCCAGTCCTCCAGCATCTGGAACGTGATGTCTGCACTGTGGATCACCGTTCGAGAGGCCTGTAATCCAATCCAGCCGCCTTGTCAGCACATGTCCAGTTAAAGCCCCTCTCCTCTGCGCCCGTGTGCCTCCTGAGCGGGGATGCTTATCATATTCTGTAAACTACTCTGAAATCCAGGGAAACTCCATTTCAAGGAACAATGGTGATGCCCTAACTCATAAAATTCAGAGAGACACTCTCTCTTCCTGAGGCTTTCTCCTCTCTTCTTCTTCTCCACGAAGGTGACCTGGGCCAGGCCAAACCCTGCCATTGTTCCCAGCCCCTTTGGGATGAGGCCCAGACATCTGGTAGCTTTCTGGCTCAAGCCCATAGGAAGGAGTTCTGTGTTTAATAAACCTCTGTGCCTCTAGTGCCAGAAAAGTGGCAGGACCTGCTGAGGAACTGCTCTGGCCACCCTGGGCCTAACGGGTATCCAGAAATTTCACAATGTAGACTTTTCACATGAATATATTATCATGCATTTTGGATTCTTATTCTTTGTGCTTGTTTTTATATGATTAGGAGAGTGAAACAAATGTGAATAATGTAGAAAAATAGGAGACATTAAGATACAGGGGTGTGTGTGTGTGTGTGTGTGTGTGTGTGTGTGTGTTTTAAAACTATAACTATCCCAGCAAACTGTTGTTAGTGAACTGAAATTTACAAGCTGGAAACGATACTAATAAGAGCAAAGGAAAAGATATCTAGGATATTTATTTTACGCTCATATTTTTAAAATGTCTTTTAATAAACTTTTTGTAGTAATTGAAAACATCCAGGAGCATCCTTGATCTCTAAGACTTGTCAGCTTCCAGGCAGAGGTAACTACATTCTCTGCTCTACTCTATGCAAGCACAAGTCAACTCCACAGAAATGACTGTCACCCTCTCTGATGGTCAGAGACACCAGAGTGTCTGCATGTTTGATCATGAAAACAGCAACATGTGAAGGTCACGTGCCGTGGACTCAAGCATACGTAGCTCGTACCCAGCTCTGCGGCTTGCCACCCTGGTCTCACGGTCTGAAATGGAGACACAGCGGTCCCTGCCTCTTGATGCTCCTCATGATGGCATAAAGTACAGTGTGTAGACCGGAAGCAGGGCTCCGTGGACGCACTGTCGTTACTGAGGTTGCTTTGCTTTGCACAGACTGTGCTCACACTTCGGAGCCTGAGCACACTGTGTTCCCACAGACTGAAGCTTTCTTTTCCCGCCGTGCCCCAGCAGCCCTGCTGTCCTGATGCTTCCGCCTCAATGTGACATACGTGGAGAGCCCTTCTCCAACCAGTTTATCCCAGTTAAACACTTGGTATTCTGTGCTTTCTCCCATTTCTACCCTGTTTCCTTCACAACATGCTTGCTTATTTACCTGTTTATTTATTTATTCACTTACTGACTTGTCTTCCTGATGAAGACAGGACCACTTAACACAGTGTCTGGCATGCAGCAGGCTTTCTAAACGATTTTGTGAAATGAGTGGCTGAGATGAGTGCCTAGCTGCCCGCCTGACTAGTGTAGTGTGTCTGAGAGAGTCTCTCCTTGGGTCTTGTTTAATTCGACTTGCTCTGTGTATGTGTTTAGTAAAGCTCATTGGTTTATCAGCCTAAATGTACCGTTGTGTTTCATTCCCAGAATTAACACCAGTCCAGAGTTCTGGCTGGTCCAGGAATGTGTATGGGAGCTGTCTAATGAGGTTGGAAATGTGGTGTTTACTAACTGAATTCCGTGCTCTATGTGTGCAAGGTGGAGAGGGTATGTGTGTGCAGGTGTGTGTGTGCATGTTCGTGAGTGTAAGAATACACATGCACGGGCTGGAGAGATGGCTCAGAGGTTAAAAGCACCGACTGCTCTTCCAGAGGTCCTGAGTTCAATTCCCAGCACCCACATGGTGGCTCACAACCATCTATAATGAGATCTGGCACCCTCTTCTGTATACATAATAATAATAAAAAAAGAATACACATGCACACACACGCCACGCATGAGTGCAAGCACAGGAATAGAGGTCTATGTGTGCATTAAAGGGGCAAAATCCTTCCTAAAGAATCTGAGCCCCTGAGGAAAACACCAAAAGCATGTGTATGTTTCCAGATAGGTCTAAGGCTCCCTTTTCCAAGTAGAAGAGAGGAAGAGAATGGGGTTGGCACATAGTCTCAGAAATACAGGACAAGGAGTGTGTCTCAGTTTTCCTTATAATCATGTTCTTCCCTAAGCTCCGTCATTTGTCAGACTCTCCCCAGAACAATGCCCAGGAGTTGCCTTTATCACAGCTGGCCCAACCTAGAAAGGGTCCCCTCTGTTCCTAAACCATCCTGTGCGCCTTCAGCAACAGGCACAGGTAAGAACAGTGAGAGGTGTGGGGATTCCCAGATGGAGCCTTCCTTGGACCACTCTGAATTAGAAAAGCCCACCCTTGCCTTGTTGTGTAACCAGAATCCCCCAGCACCACGGCACTCTGCAGGAGTGATTGCAGATCTGAGTGTGTAAAGGCAGTTGATATGAATGAGTGAGGTGGATCAGCTCTGACAGAGAACTGGGGATGAGGAGGAATGGCCATCCTTGCTGAATGCTGACTACTGACCAGGTTACATGCTGCTCTGGGCAAGCTGCTACTTCTTGAAGGGTTTCTACGTGTGACTAGGGTGCTCAGATGTCGTTCTGAGTGAGTAAGACAACCGGCATCCACGGGGGAGAGACCAAGGGTGCCACATAAACAGCTGCACCCCGAAGTGTTGATAGTATTTGACAAACCCAGCAAGTTATTTGAAGGAAACACAAAATTGGGAACCCTGATCATATCCAAAAGGTCCGGGGGTGACCAGTGTTGTAGACAAGTTACAACTTTAGACACGGGCTGAGGTGTTTAGTTCCTTATGTATAGAAACTAAGCACAGGAGAGAGAGAGAGAGTCCTGATGAGCCACAGATTGATGCCACAGGAAGTTATCCTTGTGGATGACGCCCTTCTACTTCGCAATGACTCAGCAGTGGGTTAACAGAACCGAGAGACGACGGCTACCTGGCAGAGATGATTCAGAGATGTTTGCCTTCTCAGAATCTGGGAAAACCTTCTTGACACTGCAACAAGAAAACAGGAAGCTAGAAACGTTTGCAGGCTTGATATTCCAACCAAGAGCAGATTTCAAAAAGGAGTTCTCATTTTCTAACTTTGCCTCACCGCCCTATCTGTTTTTAGGTACTCACTGGCAGACTCCTGCGCCTGACTCTTGTCCTGTTTTGGCTCCAACAGCCATTTCCTAATGATGACATTTAGGGCACAGATTTCAAAGTCATGCACATGCCACCCTCGCAGGTGTGAGGAATGGTGGCATCAATCACCGTGAGGAAAAGCAATTATTCACTTGTCTTTCATTTTGCTAATTGCAAGCTCCGTCACTGCCTTCCAGATCATCGCAGAAATCAAACGAAAGCTTTCAAGAAGCCCCTTTAAAACATGATGCGTCTCATCGGAACCGTGACTGACCTCAGTGCTGTGTGGCCAGGGGTGCTCCTGGCGTGGAACCTGGGCTACCCCTGCAAGGGAATTTGGCATTTATCATTTGTCATTTTGGCTACCTCTACAAGGGAATTTGGCATTTATCATTTGTCATTTTGGCCAAATGGCCTCTAGGACCTGTTTGTGGGTTTTGATTTAGGAAGGGCTGTTTGCCTATCTGCCCTAATGGTCTGATGATTTGAAGTGAAGGGACCGCTTATCTGTGGATTTTTTTTAAAGACGTTTCCTGTTCATGGACTTCATTCTTCCAGTCTCGGGCTGGGAGTGGGAGGCGTTTGCTTCCACGCTCTTGCACATTCTGCAAACACTCAGGCTCCCTGGGGAGGACCGCTTCCTCCAAGCATGCACAGGTGGAAGACCCAACCCACCTCCTCCTTGCCGCAGACTTTGAACGGGTTTGTTTTGCTGGCGTAATTAAAACGGGCACGGGGCATTCTTCTCATTAATTTCTGAACTGGTCATGAAATCGTCAGAAATTTCCCCATCTAATTTGTACTCAGAGCTGGCTTGGTTTGAAAAATAGTGTGTGGGGTGGAGGAATGGGGCGGGGGCTGTGTGTGCAGGGAGATGAACTTCTAATTTTCCAGGCTGATCAATTGTTAATCCTGCTCCTTAATTACTTTTTCTTTAACTTTGTGATGTGGAATTTAGTGCTGGAGAAAAGAAAAGAACTGAGAGCCGTGAAATAAAGCAGGCTTTATCAATAGGTGATGGGCGCTGCAGGCGGCCCCGAGGCGTCTGAAAGGGCTTCTTCGCCTGCAGAGAAAGCGTAATTTGATCGCCTTCGTTCCACCCACTGGTACTTGTTTTAGGCAAGGGCTGCAGGCTGCATTCAGATGGACTTTAAGAAACATATTTTAAAACCTTGTTTTGCTTAAAACCGCCTCATCTTTGTTCAATAGCAACAAATGCGTGCTGTCCATGAGTCTTCACTACGCTCAGACCCATCAAGACAGAAAAACGGAGCCTGCCTCTCAGACTCAGCTAGTGCCGGGGACTGCAAGGCACGGCTTAGCCAAGCAAAGATGCATGGCTCCAGCCCCCTTACAAGAACTATTAACTTGGCTTTTTAGTTAGGCAGAGACTATGTGAGGTTCTTACACTAGCTACAGCCTTTCACAGGCAGGAGCTTCAAGGAAACCTCAGAACACTGACGAGTTTGTGTCTCCAAGTCACCAGCTGTACGGCCGTGTGGCTTTGGGATGTTTCTTTGCCTGTAGCTAGGGACACTGTGTCCTACCTCATAGTGGTGCCTGCCGTAAGGATTAAATGGAGTTAGAAGTATTGTGTTGACTTTGGAATCAGACAGGGAGGCTGGGAGTAATCCTGTCTTTGCTATTTACTACCTAAGTCCGAATCCCTCCTCGGTGCTGCCGCGATGAACATTTTACAAGGATTAAAGAGTTCACACATGGGAAGTACTTAGCCTAACCCCTGGTGCTTCATAGGCCGAGTACTACTTCATCAACGATTCACGTGGAAGGAGTGGCTTTGAAACGTCGCCCTCACTCCATTCTGCTCCCCAACTCAATACTCACATTCAAACTTGATGTTTCTCAGGTTTTCTGGGAGGTCATGGAGGGCCACTTTCAGCCACTCATCCAGCTGCTTGGCGAACTTCCGGATCACCTGAGTTAAGCTAGAAGGAGAAATGACGAGCTGTAAGTGCGCTCTGAGTTTCTGAGTCCCCAGAGGGATTTATTTCACATAATCCTCTGTTGGCTGCTACCAACAGATGCGGCTTGTCAGAGCAGCCCAGAAGCACCGCATGCAGCCCGTGCCTTTGAAGATCGGATGGCGTTGGGGGAGGGGCTTATGGGTGCCTGTGCACAGTGGCGGGTAAAAGCCACTGCAAGGTGAGGTGGCGTCCAGAATTCATTCAGCGAGCAAGACATCCTCCGTGGTATTTTGGAAGCGCCTTATGTCAGGGGTGAAGATAGTGGGCCTTGGCCTAAGAAAGCTGCTCTGGAATTGGCCTCCACACCACTGGCTGGAAGAATCCACGTGCGGTGTTTGGATGCCTAGTCAGCCTAGCAAACTGCTGCCTTCCGTGGGAGCTGGGAAGCACCCGCTCATATTTGTGTGCATGTGTGTGTGTGTGTGTGTGTGTGTGTGTGTGTGTGTGTTTATGTGCCATGGGGGAAAGGCCAGATGAGAACTTGAAGGAACTGGTTCTCTCCTTCCACCATGTGGGGCCCTGGGACTCAAACTTTGGTTGTCAGGCTTGCCAACATGTTTACTGGCTAAGCCATCTCGCAGGTCTAGAAGCAGCTTGTGTTAAGTCGTCAAAAAGCTCTAAAATGGGCCTTGAAACCATAGTGAATTTTGAGGATGGAGAAAAGTGGGAAGGGGTTAGACCCAGGAGGCAGCCAGGAGCCATAGGATCCAGTGTGAGATGGGAATTTGGAGCTGAGGACAGGGGAAGCACCATTTTCAGACTCCACGTTAAAACCATCTGCTTGTAGCCTCACACCCACTGTCCTCCTGGGTATTACCAGACACAGGGACCTCTCCCCATGGTGACCGTCCACGCCACCTAACTCAGGATCAGCTGCTTACCCTGCCCTGGCTCAGTCTTCTGCTGTCCTTCACCTGGCAGACCACGGTCACCAACCTCCACGGCAATCCCTGCCGTTTTCTCTCCCTTCACCCACTCCACTCTTTGTGTGGCTCGTTAGCCCTAGCCCCCTCTAAGGCCCTCCCCACAGGGTCCACCCTCCTCCCCATGTGTGGCTAAGTGAGTACTGTGGTTGTCATGTGACTAGTTAGCCCTAGCCCCCTCTAAGGCCCTCCCCCCAGGGTCTACCCTCCTCTCCATGTGTGGCTAAGTGACCACCTGGGCTGCCATCTTGCTCCCTGCACAAACCGTGTAGCTTCTCCCTAACAGTCAGGAGGCATTGGCTCCTTCATCCCAAAGCAACCCTTCAGCCTTTCTTGCCTTCCTAGGGACATTGTTCCTGACTGTCCTGTCCCTTCTCTTGTGAATTAGGCTTTCCCTCTTCATTGGAGCTTCCCTCTACTTATTTTAATGCATTCAAGAATGACTCACTTTGCAAAAAAGTAAAACTGTTTGCTATTTTAAAAAACTCCTTTTGTCCCTATTCGTTTCATTCAAGCATACTGCTTCTTCATTGCTTTGTTTGTTTGTTTTGGCTTTGGTTTATTGGGTTGTTGTTTGTTTGTTTGGACAGGGTCTCACCATGTAGCCCTGGCTGGCCTGGAACTTGCTATGTAGACCAGGATGGCCTCACACCCAAAGAGATCCGCCTGTCTCTTCTTCCAGAGTTCCGGATTAAAGGTGTGCACCACACGCAGCCTTTGTTGTTTCTTTCTGGGAGCAGTCTTTCACAACTACCATCCTGCTTTTTGCTCCTTCCCGGGTCCTTGTGTGGCATCTTCCATTATTTTCTTGGTCTTATTGTTCAAAGTCACCTCCACAGAGAAGCCTTCCTGACTGTCTGACCTAACATGATTTCCCACTTGTCTGTTCTTTGTTAACCCAATATTTCCCCTTCATTTTGGATAGTTTGTGTGGTGTTTTACCTGCATGTACGTCTCTGTACCACACACATGCAGTGCCCACAGTGGCCAGAAGAGGGCACTGGATTCCCCTGGGACCGGAGTTACAGCGGTTTGTAGGCCATCATGTGGGTGCTAGGAATTTGAACCCAGGTCCCATAGAGGAGCAGCCAAGGCTCCTTAACTGCGGAACCATCTCTCCAGGCCCCAGCCTGATTATTTTTAAATGTAGTTCAGTATTGTATGGCTTTAACAATGTAATGAATGATGTGGAACTCCAGGAGGGCAGGTGCTTAGTTTTCATGACTATTTCCCAGGGCACTCAATAAATAATGAAAATGGGGTGTGTGGGACCTTTACAAATGGAGGGGTTGGGGAGATGGCTCTGTAGGCAAAGGGCCTATGGTGTAAACATGAGGACCTGCGTTCGGATCTCCGGAGCCCGACATGAAGCTGGACATGGCAGTGTGTAACCCCAGGACTCCACATGTGTGCCATGACACTCGCCTACGTGAAACACGCACACCGCACACACATGACTAACAGACAGCTTTAGTTGTCCCGGTTGCATCCCTGTCCACCGACTCTCCATCCGTCACCGGACACTTGGCCGCCTTCCTTCTCCGCTTCCTGCCTCATTCCTGTCCCTCAGCCCGCACGGCTGTCCCTTCAGCAGCCACCTCCATCTAAGCAGTCATTTTGTTCTGCTTTGCTGGGCTTCGTGGTAGGGCTCCACGGTGACCCTGTCCTCTGGGAAAATCCTGGCTTCGCTTGGCAACGGCGGATGCTTCTTCTAGCTGCGGACGGAGCTCAGGCCCTCTACCCCACCATTACAACTCCAGTTCCAGAGGACTGGACCTCTCTCAGTTCCACTTCAGACTTCCACGGGCACCAGACACACACAGTGCTAGTGATTTATCCACGCTCACATGGCGGTCACTACCTACACTCACCTACACATCTCCAGCACAGAGGTCTGCAGAATGTCAGACCTACTATGTGTATGAAATCCCTACCCACAGGTCTCAAAGGGCCCAACACACCCCACATGAAACCTTGTTTTCCCTTAGACACACTTCTATTCTTGTATTCCCGATTCCAGAATGAAACTCTAGTTTCCATGAAGTTTTGTTTCTGAAAGTTTGTTTTAATTTTATTTTTTCAAAATTGAGTGCACGCTGTATACACTTGAGCTAGAGGCTTGTGATCCACTGGGGCTGGGGTCACAGGGATTGCCAGCCTGGAGAAGGTGCTGGGATCTGAACTCACGTCCTCTGAAAAAGCAGGAGGTGCTCTCTTTTATGTTTTAAATAACCTACTTATTTTTATTTTGTGTACATTAGTGTTTTGCCTGAATGTATGTTTGTGTGAGAGTGTTGGATTCTGGAGTTACAGACAGTTGTGAGCTGCCGTGTAGGTGCTGGGAATTGAACCCGGGTCCTCCAGAAGGGAAGTCAGTGCTCCTAACCGCTGAGCCATCTCTCCAACCCTGCAGGGGAAGCTCTTAACTCTCAAGCCATCTCTTCAGCCCTGAAGCTTTGTTTGTAATTTGCTTGTTATGAAATGTTTCAAACAGACCCCAGGGTAGTATAACAAAAAAGAAAAGAAAAAAAAACAACCTCCAAATACTGCCACAACCACAACAATTACCAGTATTTTATCAGTTTAATTTACTACATGCCCCCCCTTTTTTTCTTTTCTGGGACCTTTTAGCAAATACATGACATTACTCATCCACATAACTAAATGTGCAAATTTCACAAGGTTTAAATATGTGTGTCTGTGTATACATTCACATGTGTGCATTCATTTAAAATCTCCATGTCCCTGGGACAGCTGGCATAATGAACTGTAATTCCTGATGGCATCTAAGGCTCAGCTGGTGTTCCAACCTCCCCGCTTCTCTTCAAGACAGCTTTTAGTTTATTCGAATTAATGATATGCACATTTTACATGTAAGAGATAACATCCAGTTTAAGCTTTCTGAATTCGGTTGTGACTGACTCTCCATGCTGTGGTTGTTGATTTCTTCCTTGTGCTGTCATTTATTTTAGTCACCTCTCCTGTGTGCTTCCTGAGGCCTTAAGAATTGACCCAAAGTAGCCACAGTTTTCTCTTTAGTCCAGGAAACTTTCCAGGTGACCCCTGTGCTACATCTATCAGGAGGACACCCGTGGCTCAGTGTCCCTCTATTAGTGTGACCGAGGCTCAGTGTCCCTCTATTAGTGTGCCTGTGACTCAGTGTCCTCTATTAGTGTGCCCGTGGCTCAGTGTCCTCTATTAGTGTGCCCGTGGCTCAGTGTCCTCTATTAGTGTGCCCGTGGCTCAGTGTCCTCTATTAGTGTGCCCGTGGCTCAGTGTCCTCTATTAGTGTGCCCGTGGCTCAGTGTCCTCTATTAGTGTACCCGTGGCTCAGTGTCCTCTATTAGTGTGCCCGTGGCTCAGTATCCTGTATTAGTGTGCTTGTGACTCAGTGTCCCTCTATTAGTGTGCCCGTGGCTCAGTATCCTCTATTAGTGTGCTTGTGACTCAGTGTCCTCTATTAGTGTGCCCGTGGCTCAGTGTCCTCTATCTAGTGTGCCTGTGGCTCAGTGTCCTTTATCTAGTGTGCCCGTGGCTCAGTGTCCTCTATTAGTGTGTCCAAGGCTCAGTGTCCTCTATTAGTGTGCCCATGGCTCAGTGTCCTCTATGAGTGTGCCCATGGCTCAGTGTCCTCTATTAGTGTGCCCATGGCTCAGTGTTCCTCTATTAGTGTGCCTGTGGCTCAGTGTCCTCTATTAGTGTACCCGTGGCTCAGTGTCCCTCTATTAGTGTGCCCGTGGCTCAGTGTCCTCTATTAGTGTGCCCGTGGCTCAGTGTCCTCTATTAGTGTACCCGTGGCTCAGTGTCCCTCTATTAGTGTACCCGTGGCTCAGTGTCCCTCTATTAGTGTGCCCGTGGCTCAGTGTCCTCTATTAGTGTACCCATGGCTCAGTGTTCCTCTATTAGTGTGCCTGTGGCTCAGTGTCCTTCAGTATGCCTGTGACTCAGTGTCCTCTATTTAGTGTGCCTGTGGCTCAGTGTCCTCTATTTAGTGTGCCCGTGGCTCAGTGTCCTTCAGTATGCCTGTGACTCAGTGTCCTCTGTTTAGTGTGCCAGTGGCTCAGTGTCCTCTATTTAGTGTGCCCATGGCTCAGTGTCCTTCAGTATGCCTGTGACTCAGTGTCCTCTTTTAGTGTGCCCGTGGCTCAGTGTCCTCTATTAGTGTGCCTGTGGCTCAGTGTCCCTCTATTAGTGTGCTTGTGGCTCAGTGTCCCTCTATTAGCAGGCCCGTTAAATGTGCCATCACAGACTCTTGCCCCTTTTAACACAGACTGCAGCTTTTTACCTCCAAATTCCTTCCGAAGTGCATCTAACCTGTTCCCTCTCCCACCAGTTCAGTCAGCCACCATCTCTTACCCGGGCCCCAATATCGACTTCCTAAGCACCTTGCCTCTCGCCCTCTACCTCCATCCCAGCACAAGGTGAAGGGAAGATCCCCCAAACATTAATGGTGCTGATCTGTGTTACCCTCAGGTTAAAAGTCTTCAGTGTCTTCCTATGTTCTGAGAATGAAACCCCAAATCCTCACCGCAGCCCCCAAGGCACATATTCCCGCCCTCTCCTCTCTCTGCCCCCTTTGCTCTACCGTGGGTCCCACTGGCCTCTGAGCAGCTCCCTTCCACCCAGGACCTTTGTTCTTTCAGATCTCTGCACCAAGAACATCTTTCCCTTAATTCATGGGCTCAGCGCCTCCTCGCCCCTCTTAGCTCAGCCTGGCTGTTACTTCTGTAAGAAAACCATCCCTGAAGCCCCCAAGACGAGGTCAAAACCTGTAGTTATTCCTCTGGGGAGGCCCTGTGGTTGTGACGGTCAGGTCATGCTGTACCAACTTGTGGAATTATTTGATTAGAGCACATCTTTCACTGGACCACGTGCTCTGGAGCAGAGGTCAACGACTACATCTGTTTTGCTTATCACTTTATCCTCAGCACCTACCATAGCCCCAGACACATAGTAGGCATTCAAGAAATGTTTGTTAGATGTAATCAGTAAGTAAGTGTCTCTCAGTCTTCAGATGGACAGATCCCAGACAGTCTCCACAAAGCCCTGCCCAGGCTCCCCCTCCTTCTGCCCAATGACCTCTACCTGTAGCTGCTCCCACTTGCCTCCTGGCTCGCTCCATTCAGCAGCACCTGCCTCCTTTCTGTTTTCTAGCACCTCAAAGCTGTTGCCCACTTTGCTGGTCCTTCTACCTAATACGCTCTCACCCTAGATAATGGTGTACTCCCTTCTCCTTCCCAACTTCAAATGCTGTTCACCTTGACTGCAGTATTTCAAACCACTGTTCTCTCCCATCATGAGATGCCTGTGCTGTCTCAACACTCAATCCTACCATACGACTAAAAGAAACAGTGCTGTGGCTTCTGTGATGAAAACGGACTACGGGAGGGTAAGCACAGCCGAGAAAGCACTGTCTGGATATTGTAACAGGCCAGGAAAGAGGGAGGCCTGGGTAGAGCAGAAAGAGTGGGAACGGTGCACTAGGGTCGGATTAGAATATTCTAGAGGCAGAGCCAGCAGGCTTTCCTCATGAGTGGAGGGGTGTGGCTGAGGAAGGAATGGAACTGTGTCTTCCTGAAGGAAAGCAGAGCTAGGCATGGTGCCTTGCCAGGAGCCTGGTCCACGGAGGTGCTTCCGAGCACTGAGGGCAGGGTGAACCCAAAGGATCCAGAATGGCCTAAAGGCAAGTTCATACTGGCTGGCCATCTAATGGGGACAACTCCT
Organism: Peromyscus eremicus; assembly: GCF_949786415.1. NCBI lineage: Eukaryota > Metazoa > Chordata > Mammalia > Rodentia > Cricetidae > Peromyscus > Peromyscus eremicus. The sequence continues at coordinate 44,728,241 of NC_081434.1, forward strand.
CAGAATCTCTGGCTGCTCTCCACAGAGGGCCAAGCTGCAGAGAAGCGCTGGGTGACTGCCCAGTGGCAAGGGCAGGCTGCTGTTCTCCAACCATGCACTGCTGGTGTGGCGCCGGAGCTGGGAGCTGGCCTTTGTCTGGGATCAGAAAGAACGCAGCAGCCCCGTGGAAGGACCTCTTGCTTCAGGCAATGGTTTGCGTTTATTAAGCTGAAGAAAAGTGTGGAGGGTTTCAGCCCAGAAAAAAGGTTCTATTTGGAGTTTAGAGGCTTTTTAAAAATCTCTCCTCTCTCCTCCTCCTCCTCCCTCCCTCCCTCCCTCCCTCCCTCTCTCTCTCTCTCTGTCTCTATCTCTGTCTCTGTGTGTGTCTGTTTGTCTGTTTGTGGTGTGTCTGTTTTGTGTATGACATGTGGGTACTCACGTGCCACGGTGCACATGTTGAGGTCAGAGGACAACCTCGGGAGTCAGTGTCTCTGTTATTTGTCACCCTGTACTCACACCAGGCTAGCTGGCCCACAAGCATCCAGAGACACTGTTGTTACCACCTTCGTTTGCTTTCTGGGGTCCTCAGATTGAGACATTTGGGCAGAGCAAGCACCTCACCCACTGATCCATCTCTCCAGTCCTGGATCCGTAGTCTTCTATATTATCTGAACACTGAGGCTGCTTTGTGGTGGTGTCCATGAGGAGGCAAGGAGCTACCAACCCTGACCACATGGCTATGAAGTGCCTCCCCAGACCCTGGCTATGCCTCCTCCTTCAGCATCTGCTGAGCCTCTTCTTGACCCTCTGCCTTCATGGGGGCTCACCTGGAGGGAGAGGTTCCCTTCTTAGCCCCTCCCCCACTCCCTAGGCTGGCAGTGGGGGTGGGGGTCAGCCCAACATTCCTGCTTGGATGGACCTGACAGCTACAGGTCTCAGCCTGGAACCTGTGCTCAGGCACTGCCCTGACGCTCAGGTCCTGGGTAACCGCCAACCCTGGCACCGCTGGAACAGCAAGGAAGTGCTAACAGCAGCAAGGAAGTGCTAACAGCAGGCACCTGCTAATGAGTGTGCTGAGCTGGACGCTAAACACTTCGCACATCCTTCCTTGTTTAATCCTCACCTTGCCGTGAAGTAGGTATTATTATTAGTCCTCCCAGGGAAGTGAGAACTGGCTCAGAGTTAGGGCATGCAGCGAGAGGCAGAGGAAGGACCAAGGCCAGGGCTGTTTGACTGCGGCCTGTCCTGCAGCCTCATAGCGTGACAGTTCCCGTGCTGGGTGCTCCAGCTGCCTCCCATCTCACCATCTCCAATGCCTTCTGCTTTTCATAGCAGCTGCCTTGGTCCTCGGTTTTGGGTTTTTTAATATCTTCCTTGCCAAACTGACACATACACACACATACACACATCCACATACACACATCCACACATGCAATACACATACACACACACATACACACACACACATGCACATACACACACATACATGCACATACACACATCCACACATGCAATACACACACACACACACACACACACACACACACCCCTTTCTTTCTTTTGCTACATCAACTGATAAGACTGTCAGTCACTCTGACAAAATCACCCGGAAGAGGTGAGCAAAACAACTTTGAGGATGATGGATCTGACATACCTTTCCTGTAATAAAGGTGCAGGATACACGTGCATGGCGGCTTCTCAAATGCTGCCACCTCTTCACCCCGGCTGCACTTAGAGAGGGGGTGAGTCCTGAGCCAGGGCCATGAGGGACAGTGTCTATTTTCAAACAATGAAGCATGAGGCCCTGGGCACTCAGGCAAGTGGAGAAAAAAGCGAAGGTGTAAAACTTAAGCTGTGAGATGAAAGCTGTGAGATGGACCCTGGCCTTGAGGTAACCTTCCCTCTTAGTGTAATGGGAAGCACTGAATTTGTACGTCTGAGATCACAGCAGCGGTAGTCTGTGTGACTGTTAAAAAGTCTCCAAAGATCTACCGTAAACTCAGTGTAGCGAGAATGTTTGAGATATGTTTGTTTGTTTGTTTGTTTGTTTGAGACAGGGTCTCACTATGAAGCCCTGGCTGGTCTGAAACTGTATATGTAGTCCAGGCTCACCTTGAACTCACAGCTCACAGAGTTCCTCCTGCCTCTGCCTCCTAAATGCTGGGCTTAAAGGTGTGCACCACCACACCCAACCATGTTTGAGATATTTAATACTGTCCTCTAGGGCCAAGCAATTAGTGCAATTGATAGACATTAGTTTAGTGAATGAGTGAATGAGTATTTGAATGAATGAATCCTGGCTGTTTCATTATTTGCACATGAAGGCAGATAAGTCATTTCAGCTCTAAACTCTGGCTGCCACCTCTCTAGAAAGAAGCCTGCCACCAACAAGAAGGCAAGCATTAACTAAGTCTCCTCCTGCAACTGTAGAAATCACCTGGAGAAGACCTAAGCCTGAGGCAGAAAGATTGGGAGAAAAAAGAAAATCCAACAAGCAAATCTCTAAACTAAGCACAAACTATTCCAGAAGAATTTGAATCTAGAGTTACATTGAAGGTAACCATAGCAACTACAAAGTCCAAGCCCAGGGAACCCTGAGGAGAGAGACTCAACCCACACTGACAGCTTAGGAGAAGAGGCACATGCCCATTTCTAGGCATAAATCCTAATTACCTCGGTGTCCATTGCTCTAAACACTGCTTGACAGTCAATCAAAACTAAAAAGCTGGTAGATGGACGACTCAGTGACCTAAGTTTGGACCCCAGAACCCACATTAATGCCGTGTGCAGTGGCACACACCTGTAATCCTAGCACTGGAAATGTGAGGACAGGAGTGTCATTGGGGTTGGCTGGCCAGCGAGCCCAGCTGAATTGGCAAGTTCAGTGTTCAGTGAGAGATCTTACCCCAGATGATAAGGTGGAGAGTGGCTGAGAAAGATGCCAACACTGACCCCTGGCTTGCACTCACATATGCACACACACACACACACACACACACACACACACACACACACACTGCCTTAGTTAGGGATTTATTGCTGTGAAGAGACACCATGACCATAGCAACTCTTATAAATTAAAACATTTAATTGAGGGGGCTCGTTTATAGTTTCAGAAGTTCAGTCCGTTACCATCATGGTGGGGAGCATGGTGGCATGCAGGCAGATGTGGTGATGGAGCTGAGAGTCCTACATCTTGACTCAGAGGCAACAGGAAGTCAACTGACTCACTGGGAGGTGTCCCGAGCATAGGAAACCTCAAGGCCCACCTCCACACTGACACATCTCATCCAACAAGGCCACACCTACTCCAACAAAGCCACACCTCCTAATAGCACCACTCCTTATGAGCTTTTGGGGGTCAAACACATCCCAACTACCACAGATACATACATATAAATGATAAGATAAAAAATAAAATCTCTGTAAAGAGACAAAGCAGTTAGTATAACCAGACAATCAAACAGACCCTAAAATAACTATAATATGATTAATACTGAAACAGATCTAATGGAAAAGATGAACAGTATGCATGACCAGATGAGAAACTTCAGCAGGATAGAAGAATTACTTTATAATGGTGATGGGGGTTGGGGTGGGAGAGAGAGCACAGCAGGTAGAGGTGTTTGCTGCAAAAGCCTTGTGACCTGAGTTTAATCTCCAGAACATATGGAAAAACTGGAAGGAGAGAACCCACTCCACAAAGGTGTCCTCTCCTCCACACCTATGCAGTACACACAATAATAATAATGATAATGATAATTAGCTGAATGTAAAAATTTTTAAGGAATCAAATGGTTTGTTGGATATGAAAATAAAATCAAGGTATGGTAACACTGGCAGCCAAATTAAGAATCCATGAACCTGAAGATATTTTATTAAAAATTAACCAATCCAAACTCAAAGATAAAAATAAATAAAACAAGAAAGGCTCCCTTTAAGAGTTGTGGGACAATGTCAGATGGGCTAACATGCTCATTGTTGAAATGCCAGGAGGAGAAAAAGAAGAAAATAGAGAAGATAATATCTAGAAGTTTCCTCCCAAATAATGAAATTACAGTTAAGCCCAGATTCAAGATACTCTAAAAACTTAGACAGGCTCTAAAACAGAATTATAATAGGTCATTGTCAAACAGCTGAAAACCAAAGATAGAAAAAAGCTTGAGGTGGTCAAGTGGGTGGGGTATTTCCACAGAGGACAAAAGACCTATAAAGCACAAGCATCCAAGCCAAAGACAAGCACATGAACTGTTAAAATACTGAAAAGAAACGAAAACCCTTGTCACTCTGTGGGCTGGGGAGGTGGCTCAGTGGCTAAGGTGTCTGCTATACAAGCGTAGGGCCTGAGTTTGGATCCCAGCAGTCATGTAAAAGCCGAGTGGCATACATCTGTGACCCCACTGCTTGGGAGGCAGCGATATGAGTATTGCTGGGGCTTACTGGTCGATCAGTCTAGCCATTGCAGTGGGCTCTCAGTTGAATGAGAGACGCCATCCCCCAAAATAAGGTAGTGAGTGACTGAGGAAGACACTGGTGCTGACCTCTAGCCTCTGTGTGCACTTGCATTGTGTATTGGTTACTTTTCTGTTGTTCTGATAAAGCACCGTGACCAAGACAACTTAGAGAAAGAGAATTTGTTTGTCTTACTGTTCCTGAGGGTTAAAAGTTGTCATGGTGGAGATCTGCCACAGTGAGCCACAGGACGCTGAGAGTTCACATCCTTTACCATAGGCACAAAGCAGAAGGAGCAAGCAGGAAGTGGAAAGAATCTCTAGGTCTCAAAGGCCAGCTCCAGTGACACACTTTCTCCTACAAGGCCACACCTGAACTTCCCCAATAGCACCACCAGCTGGGACCAAGTGTTCAAGTACACGATCCTATGGGGACATTCTCACCCAGACCAACAGGAGTAAGCACACAGTGACCCACACAGTGCACGTACAGCACACGTAACTTGTCAGTCCAGCACTGGACCCACTGAGAACACTTCTCAGATGTGAAGGAAAAATACTTTTCACACACATGCACACAGGTACAAACCAAAACCAAAACCAAACCAAACCAAACCAAACAAACAAACCGAATGAGGTCATCACCACCAGACCTACAATACTCGCAATGTGAAGAAGTTCCTTGGGCAGGAATATATTATGCAGACATATAGAATTGACCCCCTCAACATCAGGAATGTGAGAATGAGGGTAGATATAAAGGACTGGCTTCCATATCTTCAATCACACTGAGAGACAACTGTCCGAGGAAAGAATATACACATAGTCGTTTGCAAATTTTTAGCATCTATAAAAACAAATGGCAGCAGCACCAGAAAAGGGACAACAAATTGAACGTCACTGTCCTAGGACTCTTTGTTTTTTGTTTTTTTTTTCTTTTTGAGACAGGATCTCTCTCTATTATGTATCCCTGGCTGTCCTGGGACTCACTCTGTAGACCAGGCTGGCCTCGAACTCACAGAGATCCATCTGCCTCTACCTCTCAAATGCTGGGATTAAAGGCATGTACTACCACACCCCGCCGAGATTCTTAAACTGCATATAAACCAGGTATATATCAAAGCAACTATTAACTTTTTAAAAGATGTATCAATAACAACCTAGTTGTGGGAATAATAAAATATAACCACAAACCAGACACATAAAGAAAGACATTTTGGACAGAACTAGTAAAGCTAAAACAACTAGCAAGATGGAAGACTTGGACTCACCATGAGATTGCATTAAATGTAAACTCTAGATGGGGAATTGCCAATTAGATAAACAAACACACGAGATTTTTTTTTTTTTTTTTTTTTTTTTTTTTTTTTTTTTTGGTATTTTTGAGACAGGGTTTCTCTGTGTAGCTTTGCGCCTTTCCTGGAACTCACTTGGTAGCCCAGGCTGGCCTCGAACTCACAGAGATCCGCCTGGTTCTGCCTCCCGAGTGCTAGGATTAAAGGCATGCGCCACCACCGCCCGGCCAACACACGAGATCTTACTCTGAGCTAAATACAAAAATGTAAGACAAACATATGAGCAGAATGATAGAGTAATAAGGTAGAAAACACAGTTCTTTAAAATGCTCTAGTACCCATGTTACTGCCAAAGTAAACTGCTGAACAATATGTATCACTAGGGACAATATCTATTATGAATAATACAGATGTTATACGTGTGTGACAAAAAGGAATCAGTTCTCCAGGCAGACATAACAGTCTAATTTAAATGTATTTAACTACACATCCTCAAAAATGAGTTTCAAATGAAGCAAAAATGGATGGAAACAGACAAATCTACAATTAAAGTTGGAAATGGCAGTCAACAGAACAAAAGCAGAGAAAGTCATTAAGGACAAGAAGAACATGAACAGTGCTGTCAATCAATTCGACCTAACAGACATTTACAGAACACCTCCTCAAATGACAGCTTAAGACAGCATTTCCAGTCCACCAGCGCACTCTTCAACATGCTCCATGTTACAAGCTACTAAAAAGGTTTAAATAAACATAAAAGACCTGATATAATGTAGTGAGTGCAATCTGATTACAGGGAAATTAAAATATAAGTTAATAGCAGAATAGTATATTGATAACTCCCAATAACTGAAAATTAAACACTTCATTCTTAAAATAATCCATAGATTAAAGAGAAAATGATAGGGAAAAGTAAACATATTTTAAATCAAAATGAAAATATAAGATATCAAAATTGTGGAATAAAACTAAACAATAATTAGAAAAAATTAAAACACTAAACGATTTTACATGAAAGTGAATTCACTTGAATTTTTTTGTTTGTTTTACAACAGAGTCTCACTCCATAGCCCAGGCTAGTCTAGAACTCCCTGCATAGCCCAGGCTGGTCTCAAAGTCATGATAATCCTCAGTTTCCCAAGTGCTTATATTATAGGCATGAACTACTTATACCTGACTAAACAGATTTTTAATCAGTGACTTGTTTTCATACAAAGAGTAAAAAGAGAAAGAATAAAAAGCTCTAAATCAATTTTTTAAAAAATCAATAAAATTGAAAATAGAAATTGACAAGCCAGAGAAAGCAACAACTGCTTTAGAAGAGGAAAATCTACAATAAAATACCAATGAATCTCTAGGCACACTAACCCAGAAAAATGAAAGAAAATTCCAGTTACTCACATAGGGAATGAGAGAGAGGACATCATCACGGATCCTACAGATGCTAAGATGAAGTAAAGAAATATGGAAAACTTTAAGCTCATAAGTTCAAATTTCTGGATGAAATTCAGAGTAAAAGAAGAGAGGAAACATTTCCCACCTCATTTTATGAGAACAAATGTTGCCCTGACACCAAAATCAGAGAAAGATATTATAAGATTAAAAGGCCTTAAAGACCACTAACATTTATAAATTGGAATATGGAATCCACAACAAAACAGCAATTCAGATCTAGCAAATGTGTTTTAAAATTGTGGTGAAGAATATTACACTGGCTAGGACCTATGGGTGACAATGGACATCTTCACACTTTTCCTAGGTCTGATAGGGAAAGTATGTGGTGTTTACAAGATGAAAGTCTGCTATGGTATTTGAAAATAAAGCAATAGGAAACCTACCACATTTGCAGGCTAAGGAGAAAAAAACATAATATGATAATGAAACAAACCAAAATGTCTAATAAAATTCAAAATACTTTCATGATAAAAACTCTCAGCAAACTAGTAGTGGAAAGGAACTCTCTTGATCTGATGGAACTTTCTACATCTTATTGCGAACACTACATATTCTCTCTCTAAGACCTAGAAAAGTGTGAAGATGTCCATTGTCACCTATAGTTCCTAGCTAGTGTGATAACATTTCGGATAAAAAGGGGTATAGAGCCGGGCGGTGGTGGCGCACGCCTTTAATCCCAGCACTCGGGAGGCAGAGCCAGAAGGATCTCTGTGAGTTCGAGGCCAGCCTGGGCTACCAAGTGAGTCCCAGGAAAGGCGCAAAGCTACACAGAGAAACTCTGTCTCGAAAAACCAAAAAAAAAAAAAAAAAAAAAAAAAGATTCACACACAAAACTACAGTCATGTTTTTTGGTTTTTTTTTTTTTTTTTTTTTTGGTTTTTCGAGACAGGGTTTCTCTGTGTAGCTTTGCGCCTTTCCTGGAACTCGCTTTGGAGACCAGGCTGGCCTCGAACTCACAGAGATCCGCCTGCCTCTGCCTCCCAAGTGCTGGGACTAAAGGCGTGCGCCACCACCGCCCGGCATCAGTCATGTTTTTGAAAAGAAGTAACGAATGATTGGAAACTGCAGAAGTACTGTAAGAGGAGCCACATAAATATGAAATATGAACCATGTTCATGGATTAGAAAAATAAATATTAGTAAGACATTTATTATTTCTAATTTTATTTATGAACTCAGGACAATCTATCAATATGCCACAGCCAAGGAACAATTTTGAGAAAAAAATAACAAGTCCGGTCTATCACTTGTTTGGAGATGGCTATAAAAGCAGTTATAACCATGGCATTGCAGTATTGGTGGAGGCAGGGTGTATCAAGGAATGGAATATCCAGGGCTGTGTCTACACATGTATGGCCAATTTTCTACAAAGCAACTCAACAGAAACTGTTCAACCTTATAAACAAATGGTGTTGGAATATTTGGCCTTCATCTGTGAATCCAAAAATATAAACTTGATCCCTGAACGTCACATCATATACCAAGTCTAGTGGTGTCTTTCTGGAGTTGATGCTACCCAAGAGGCTGAAGTGAGACCAGGAACCTGAGACCAACTTGGGGGAAGCAGATAACCCAGGGGTAGAATACTTGCTTAGCATTTCTGCTGGCTTCAGTCTCCAGTAACACATACACATGCATACACGTACCTGCATGCACACACACACACACACACACACACACACACACACACACACACACACACCCCTATAAAAGTACAGAAGAGCTTGTGCCTTGAAAACAGAGTTTCTTTCAGGTTTCAGTGCAATATCCTCAGACTGTCCGCATGTCAGACAAGAGAAGCAATTGCAGTGGACTCTTGAGAGGAAATGCTGCAGGCAACAATTCTAACCACAAAATAACACAAATCACGGTGAACAGCAATAGTAGCTCCCAACACTCTGGAAGTTTTAAATGTTCTTTCTAAATTCTTATGGCAGTGGACTGCAAAGGGAAATCATAAAATATGTATGAAATAATGATAGTAAAATAGTGCATATAAAACTCTACAGAACACAGCTAAAATAGTGTTAGAAGAACATGTGTAGCATGCATGAGGCCCTAGTATTTGACTTAGCATCATATAAAACTGGGCGTGCTGGGATTAAAGACATGTGCCACCACCGCTTGGCTCATAAGTGGATACTAGATATAAAGCAAAGAACAATCAGACTGCAACCCACAGAACCAGGGAGGCTATATAGCAGGGGGACCCTAGGATGACTGGGGCTTATAGTAAGTTTTGGTTTTACTCAATTATTGGGCAAGCCTCAATGAAACATTTCACTATTAGGATAAGAATTTATACTGTATCAAGCTGATAATAGAAAAATAAATAAATAAAAATGAAAAAAATAACTGGGTGTGGTGGCACACATCTGTAATCCCAGCACTCAGGAGGTCGGAGCTACCCAGTGAGTTTGAGGACTGCCTGTTCCATAATTGACTGACTAGCTGAATAACTAACTAAACCAGTAACTCTCTAGGAATGTATCCTGTACGTGTATCCACGTAGTAAGTGGCAGAGCATATGCTCACTCACAACTGGTAAGGGTGACCTTAGCAGGAACGAGGGTCTTTGCAGGTGTGATTATGGCTCTCCAGTTGAGATCGGCATGGATCAGCCAAGTGGGCCCCAACTCCAGGGGCGGGTGTTCCCGTGAGAGACAAAGATACAGGACAGAAGGCGATGAGGAGATGGGGGCAGAGACTATAGAGATGCAGCTGCCAGCCAAGGGACATCAGGGACCTGCCGAAAGCCACCAAGAACCAGAGAGGCCTCTGGAAAGACCCAGCCTGCCAGCCCTTTGACTGGGCACATCTGGAAACTTGGGAGGGCGTGGCCAGGCACAGAAGAACCCAAAGGACAGAATAAAATGTTCTCATTCTAAGACACCCATTTTGTGATAATTTATTACAGAATCCACAGGAAACTACTATGCTCTACCATGTCACCCCTCACAGCATCCCTTGTAGTTGGACAGGACTCGAAATCCCAAGAGAATCAATAAAATCCAATATGGCAGAAGCCCATGCTGCTACAGAAAACTGTGAACCTGCAGGGAATGCCCTCTGACATGGCACCAACCAGAAACATATGCTAAAGAAAGTGGGAGGGCTTATTAGGGACAACTGAGAAAGGATTGGACAAGCCGAGAAAAACCCATAGGGAGGTCATTGCGAACTGGGGTAAGACGCTGCCTGCTCTCGGGCCCGCAGGACAGCCTGGGAGGACAAGGGGGCAGAGTCCCGTGGAGGACACAGCTGGCCAGAGGCAAGCTCACACAGAGAGAGCAGAGCAGCTTCCCCTGCCTTCGCTGTCCTCCCTCCTTCCCAGTGAGGACGTTCAAGGCCGGTATCCTGGGAAAGGACAGCGTAGAGCATGGCGGAGAAGGCAGAGAAGCCGCTCAACATAAGCTCGGGGCGAAGCAGTTTTGTGTGAAGGCAAGGCACAAAACAATCTGTACAGTGACGCTTGTTTCAGTGAGAGAGGAAAGTCACATGTTCTGTGCACTAATGCCAGGTGAACACACATGAAGGTGACATCCGTGGAAGCAGCTGTATTGATTTTCGCTGTGTACCATTCTCTACCTTGGAAGTTTGAACCATTTTCAAAGTAGAAACATTTTATTTACATTCAAAACTACAACTTTTAATTTTTAAAAGTCTATTATTAATGATCTTTACAAGGCCCTGCTTACAATAATAGTTAACAACAACAACAACAACAACAACAACAAAGTACTAGCCAGCGGCTGGGCTCCTCGATCCCGCAAACTCACCTGTCAGGTAATGCCTGTAGCACTGTGGGCATCAGCACTCCCGAGATGGCCTTGTAGAGGATGGAGTCACACACGCCCACGATGTTCACCACCGTGGAGGAGCCTAGCACGGGCAGCATGTGGGGTGGCATTCCTTGCCAAAAGTGCAGAAGGAAACTTTGAACCTGCATTGACCCACAGAGAGAGGAGCAATCAGACAGAGCTTGCAGTCCCACCCCAGAGCACAGGCTGCGGCACCCGAGTCTACTTCCGGTGGCTGTGGGAGCTGCCCCAGCTTGGGGTGCTGTGGGGACTTCTGCCCACTGCCCGCACTTGCACGTGCCCACCACTGGACACCTGTCTGCCCTGCAGCCTGGTGTTGGACTCCCTCACTGTAAGCTGAACTCTGAAAGCCAGTTTAGAAGGGAGGATTGGACGCTGGTGTTGTTTTTGTTTGTTTGTTTTTGTTTGTTTGTTTTAATAAAAGGTCAGAACACTAGCAACCATTGTTCTTTGAGCCCCCTGGTGGCTCCTGGGTGTTCTGGGGAGGAAAGGGAAGGATATGGTAGTTACAGGTTCAGAGTGCAAGAAGCGTTTGCTACCTGCAAAATTCTCCTAAATCAAATATGTGTGCCAAAAACCGGGACAAAGTGCAGGACTTTTCATATCCCCAACTCCCATTTTCTCAAGTGCCTGGTGTCATTCTGGAATAACAGGTGGTGACACACAGGCAGGAAGATAGAAGGGCACCTTTGTCACCAGGACCCTGAGCAGTACTCTGCTGCGTGCTCATAGTGGAATCCTTGTTAGCGTGGTGACAGCAGGAACTCCAGGCTTCTTGTGGATAAGCAAATGGCTGAGGGGATGTCCAAGCAGAGAGTCCCTGGGGACCCCACATCCACAACTTTTAGGGTGTGGTTTGAGGAAGAAGGTAGGGGAATGAGACAAGGGAAGGGAAACAGAAAAGGTAATCTCATAAACACATAACACCCCCAATTTGAGAAGCCCGTCCGTCAGGAAGCCGGGAGCATCCAGCCCCGGATTCCTACAGGGCTGACTTGAGTTCTCTCACTCCCCAAGACAGGCATCTCAACTCCACATGGAGCCTTTTCCAGGCTGCTGATTCCCATAAACCAGTACTGACTCAGTGTGGGAGCCATAACCTGGCCTTAGTGCTTTGGAGCTAGAATTTTTATTTTTATTATTTTTATTTTTTACTAAGTGCCCTCCTGTGTGCCAGAGGCATTGTGAAGTTCTCCCATATGACATTGCTGCTGCTGATAGAGCCCAGGATCTTTACACCCACTTGCAGAGTTACCGAGTTCGGCGCCCGGAGGCAGGCAGTAATCCAAAGAAGGAGGTAGAGCATGAGTCCTTCCACCGACAGTCTTGGGCTCAGTTTGCTTAGCCCATGGTAGCTGGGGTTCTGGCTTACTCCCTGGGTCCATGTCTTGCTCTGCTACTGCTACTCCACAGCTTTCTGTCTCTGCCTGATGGTCTGCACCACCCTGCAGACTCCTGCCAGGATCAGGTCCCAGATCCCAGCTCACTGCTGGGCTTTGACCTCTAGCCAGGCACTAGACCTCACCTCTCCACTGTAAGAAGCCCTGCTTACTCCACTCCTAAGAGGCGGCAGAGTCTGAATCCATCTGCTCTCCTTGGCTCGGCTTGCATTCAGCCCTACCCCCATTTTCTATAAGCTGCCAGCTTCTAGCGAAAAGTGTGGAAAAGATCAGCGACTGTAGGATAAAACAAGTCCATTGAGAGACTTTAGCGGACGTCTGTCTGTTAGAAGCCTGCTCAAGCCACGCAAGGAACCCTTATCAGTCCCCAAGTTCTGGGCAGCTCCTGTATCTCCCCTGTTAAACTCCTTTCCTTCTCTGTTTATGTCACTGAATGTCCAATGGTCCCCACTTTTCTGAGAAGGAAAAAGAAGGAGAGAGAATGGGGGGGATTTAAGTGTTGAGACCTGGAGGCCAGCTGTGAAATGGGACAAAGACAGACAGCTGCCCTGACCTTCCTCTAGACTGGATAGGAAGGCAGGAACATAAAGAACTGAGGTTTGTGGCTTGATTGGTTGGGTAGAGGGTCCCAGCAATGTTAAACGTGGGGGAAACAGGACAGGGAATTAAGAACTCTGGTTTAGCCATGTAAAATCAGGTCAATCGAACATGATGCTCAGGACTGAGCACAGTGTGGGAGCCAGTAGCCCTTTCAAGGTGGACATAATAATGATTTCTACCTATTATTAGGATGAAATAAGATGACTTATGTAAAATGCCCAGCATCGTGTAGCATTGGATAAATGGAAACTTAGTATTAGACAAAAGGAGGAATTCTGGGAAGCGTTCATAGTCCTTGCTAGCGATTTCAGTGAAAGGATCAGGCAAATGCATGAGGTCTCCTATGCTTTCATCCCTTCTGCCAGGGAAGCACCAGATTTTAAAAAAATATTCAATATACTTTTATTATTTTATATGTGTAAGTGTTTTGCCTGCATGTACATCTGTGTACCACATGCTTGCCTGGTGCCCAAGGATGTGGTAAACCTCCATGTCGGTGCTGGGAATCAAACTCAGGTCCTTTGCAACAACAAGTGCTCTTAACCACTAAGCCAACTCTCCAGTCCCCTGATTTTTAAAAGAACACCTAAGCAGGATTATTTTTTTTAATCTCTTTTTCATGTCCATGTTTAGTTTACAGCAAATACACGGAAAACATGTAGAAAGATGTCTAATGACTTGCAGTTGAGTGCTTAATTGGCATGGCACTGGAAAGTGCTTAGTAAAGCAATAGTTACCGAATGCCTATCATCTATTATGTTCTAGTACAGTTGGACACTTTACACACACTGTTTAGTATATACCCCAGTTTTGCTATGAGATCATTATAATTGCCAATTTTTTTGGCAACAATAGAAAGTAAGGCTCAGAGGCAGAAAATGCTTTTGGTCAAAGTCACAGGCTAATAAATGACGGCTTGAGAACTCAAACATGGGACATTGGGACTCCCTGGCTCATTGTGATATACTGTCTGGCGAGGAGTTCCCTCCATGTGAATTTTGCTTGGCAGTGTTCTACGTGAGCTGCACCCATCTCTCCAACCACCCCCCACCTATCAATCCAAACACCCACTTAGGCACCCAATCAGTATGTACCACGAGTCTGAGAGTACAGTCAGCTAGGATGAGCAGGGAACAAGATGGACAAGATCTCTTCCTGTTATGTCGTAATGCTGGGAAAACAATCCATTTACTGAAGACTTTCCTTAGCTGGAGGAGAAAGCCATGCCACCAGAAGTAAAATACTGCCCTTCATTCTGTTACGGCTGGGTGGATCCCTGCTTCTTCCTGTGGTGGCTTCCGTGGTGGCTACGGGGACTGAACCATGTCTTGCTCAGGCACCTTAAAGGCAGTCAGGAGAGTAGAAAGGACACTAAAGGTGTCAGGTAGCACAAGGGTTAGTCACAGCTTTGGTCTACACCAGCTGTGTGACCTTGGACACATCTCTTGTTCTCTGGATGCCTGGAAAGCTAATAACAGCCAGCATCTGTGAGACCACTCAAAGTTTATAACTGTGTATCTCCTCCTTTGCTAATCCTGTGAATCATATGGGCAGGGGTGCTGTTTTATTTTCTTGGCTGAGAAACTGATGCTTGCAATGTGGAGCCAAGCCTTGAATGCGTTTTTCTCCGAGGGTGCTTTGCCCCCAGGAAGTTCCCAAACCCCTGTGTGTTCCACAGTCTGCTCTCTGGCTTGCAAGCTTTTCCTTCTCCCCTGTAAGTCTGTGTATCACATATCTCTCTAAAGTGAGTAAACAACATACGGCAACATTTGATAACCATGAAGTGTTGGAAATAGGTGAACGGAAGGGAAATGAAATGATGGGAATGAGTTTTGAATTGAATAAAGTTGCATGTGATAGGGAGATTGTCACAGTAACTGTGGGGCTCACACATACTCCTCAAACCCATTGTATTAAGGAGCCCACTCTTGTCAGTCACACAATGGTGATGTGTCTTAGTCCTAAGATGACAAGGTTAAGAATGGGGCATGACTTCCCTGTAGCCCTTTCACCCAGCCCATAGGCTGGACCACAGGACTCTGAGACTCTAGGCCACAACCTAGAAGAAGCCTGGGTCCCTAAATCATCCCTAGCCACCAATCTCTTAACTAAAGAGCATCCATATTAGACTGTGACAGAACTAAGGGGAAAGCTTCCAGGAAGTTGAGACTTGGGCTTATTTGTTGTAGCAGCCAGGGCCGTCTCAACTATTTGTAACACATTCTTTGCTGATTTCAGCAATATTTTAAATGTAAAAAAAAAAATCCACTGAAATGGCCACTACAGTGATTTCAGAGAATTTAGAGGACATTTTAGAGATGTGGGCACAAAAGTTGAGAGAAGGAAGAAGGGTCTCTCTTTACCAAGGAACTGCCATCTCTTCTGGTGCTGTGTCTACAGAACCAGGCCACGGGAAAGACACAACAGATATGCTGTTGACTGACCAAACACATACAGAAGGAATCTCTGGGATATTTCCCACCAGTCCACAGAGTTCGTTGTCCATTGAGAGCTCACTTCTCCTCCCTCTGATTAAACGCCCATATCCAACCCCCAGGTGCTGCTGCTGCCGCTGATTCTGACCGAAAGACGCCATCTTTAAACATCAAGGTCAGGAGAGATAAGGTAGGTGGTTTTGTCGCAAGAGGATTTTCGTATCCCTCTAGTCAAACAGATGCCTCAATTCTCTTTTGCTTTTCCCTTTCTGTTGTTTTCTTGATTACAATATTCTAAAGCAGAAATAAAGCAGACTTCTCACATTTAAAGATGGCCCTACTGATGAAATTTGGAGGGAATGGAGACCAGGCCTTGAGGGAGGGGGAGAGCAATCACCCCAAAGGCAATAAGGCAGATGATCTCAGGAAAAGGTTGAAATCAAAATATTATTTAGCTTCTCAGAATCCATATGTGTAGGTGTGCTGATATGCTGGCAAGATGGCCTTCTTAACGTGTCATTCTCTAGTCAAATTAAGGAAAATCCAGTGCCACCTGATATGCACGTGACCTCTGTATGATAGGAACGAGAGCAGTGCCTGGCTGGTAGCATCGCTGTGAGGGGTAAGTGGACCAACGGCTGACAAGGGCTGGTGGACACCAGGCCCTGCACCTGTCGGGAGCTCTTAAAGTAGGAATGGGTGTGAAGTCCAATATTTTAACAGAGCATAATATGGATACTGTTGACCTACCTCATCAAAGTTGGCTCTTATGACAGTGTCCAGTATTCTCTGACAGTGCGTTCTGTACATCATAATAAAGGTCGACACCTGTGGGGTGAGTGAAGGATCAATGACAGAGGAAGACAATATACAGTGTGGTTGCCCTGGCGACATTCTGCTGGATGCATGGACTTCACCTAACAGCCGTGCATCGGAAAGGCCTGAAGGGGAACGATAGCCCTTAAGATCTGTGCTCTGTGCCTTGGGTGCTCTGTGCTCACATGGCACCCAGACACCACCCCACAGCACAAAAGCACTGTATTCTGCCTTCACCTTCCACCCTGAGACTCTGGAATCCCAGAAGATTAAAATAACGTGGTCTTCACACTCATGTGTCCAAAGCACTGCAGGGTACTGAACACATGGTACAGTAGGGCTGAGGGGACTAAATTCTCCTTGTGGCTAAGACATTGAAAAACTAGAACCCAATGCATCACTTGTGTAAGTGCTTCTGCAAAAATCACCGTATACATTTGGGAATTCTTTGAAATCTATGAGAGAGGGAGGGGAGGGAGGGAGGGAGGGAGGTAGGGAGGGAGGGAGGGAGGGAGGAAGGAAGGGCAGTCATCCCCAGCAATCACTTCGGATGAGGTTACCTTTTCCTCAGGAAGACTGGCTGGCAGATTCAGGTCTTTGACATTCGGAAAGTCTGGCAACAATGTCCCAAGCTTGGACCGGGGAGAATAGGCCACCGTCTGTTTGGTTACTTCTCTCTTGCCTGTCTCGCTCACCCAGGCAGCTCCTTTCTTTGAATACATCACATCATAATACTGGGAGCTTTCCTTCACTGCTATCCCATAGTAATGGTACCTGGGCCGCCGAGAAAGAGACAGATAAGAGCATACGTGAATCATTATTAGCTGGGGGTTTCCTGGTTTGGAGAATGTTGTCCAAAATCAAGGATGGCTGGACACATCCAACCTGGGGCTGAAAGAGTTAACTCTCCTATAAGGCCTGACACCCCTGAAATCTACAATTAAGCCTAAGTTCCGTGTTGCTAGTCATCAATCAGGCAGGTAAAAATAACTCAAATTGCCTCCTACAGAAAATGTTAAGTCAAATACTTTGCAAAGCAAAAAAGGGATGAGAAATTTTCCATTTATACCTGATCTCTAATGTCTACCAAATACCTTCCCAAGGGTACCTAACACTTGAGTGGCCCGCTCTGTGGGGATCCAGACAGCAGAATGTGTTCATATATCCCCAATTAAAATTTACCTGGCCATGATTATCTTCTTCAGTAAAGGCTAGTCTCGGAGACCTCTGATTCTTCAATTTTTATTTTATTATTATTAATTTTGAGACTAGATTTGACTGTGTAGCCCTGCCTGGCCTGGAACTTGATATTTAGACCAGGCTGGCCTCGAACTCTCAGACACCCACCTCAGAGACTGCCTCCCACATGCTGGGATTGAAGGTGTGAACCTCCACACCCAGCATAAGCTGTAATTTTAAGAGGATACATTCAGTGCTTCACATGACTGTGAGTGCCAAAGACTAGGAATTCTTCTTAACTCACAATGGGTATAATCGCAGACATCTTTCAGTTACAACTGAGGAGGGCTGAAGGAAGCCGCATTGGTGGTGGTGGAGGTGGTGGGGGTTTTTTGTTTTTTTGTTTTTTTTTTTGTTTTTTTTTGTTTTCTTTCTTTTTTGGTACTTTAGCTAACAATCTACTTAGGCTCTGAACACTTTGCAAAGTACTTTATTCACATTAATTTGAAAATAACTTTCTGAAATGAAGATTGATGCGATCATCCTAAAGATGAGAAAATGGAAGAAAGAAAAAAGGCAAGCAATTTGCTCAAGGGCATAGAGCAATTTCAGGTAAGAACAGGTTGCCGGCCAGTCCGTTTGCCTACACAGCCGCTGTGCAGGACTAACAGTAAACAGGATGTGTATCAGAATTACTTTTGGAGTTTAATAAACATGCAGATTCCTAGACCCCTTCCCAGAACCCACTGATTGAGAACATCTGAGAACGGGGCCCATGAGTCAGCTGTGAAATGAACAGTGCAGGCAACTCTGAGGCTCACCAGCTCGAGGTCCATGGCAAGAAGGACTTGACACACATTAGCTTATTTCACAAAATCCCCACGAGGCTAGAAAAAAACTCACACTTCACATTTTACAACAAGGAAACTAAGGTCTAGAGAATTAAGTGATGCACCCAAGACCATCCAAGCGAGTAGGCAGCAGAGGGGGGATTTGAACCACTAATGGATTTTGCAGCTCTAGGTCAGTGATTCCTGAGCTTTATTCACACTAAGAATCACTCACAGAGCACATGGCAGCATCCTGACCCCCAAGATTCCGATTTAGTGGGTCTGGGGTGGAGTTTCACAGTGAAATGGCAATGCTACAGTAATCATGGGCCTTAATTTCAGACACACTGGACAACACATCAGCTACTTTTCTCTAGCCACAGAAATGTGGTGAAGGGTCCAAGGAAGCATTTTGAGTCTTGGGAAAGGTGTTCACCGGGAGGGAGAGATGGGTGCATGTAACCTTCCCTTTTACAGCCCCCTTCCTGCTGGTACCATTCTGTGAAATTCCTGCCCAGTGGGCAGCTCGTCTCCATCTGCATGCCTCCTGGGATGAAGAACTCAGGCCCTCCGAAGGCAGCCCAGTTCATTTTCAGCCGATGTAGTTATACCAGAAAGTTCTTTGTGTTGAGTTAATATCTACCGTCTGGACCTTCTACTTCCCAACTGTCATATAACTGCCTTTCCCTCTGCGGGCACTCTGTGGGGGAGGGGCTGGTACCAGTGGCTCCACAGGTACCTTCTGGAGGGAAGACAGTTATAGCACACCACTTTAGCTTTCAAATGTTCCTTATAACTGCTTAAAGTCAAGATAGTCATATCTTAATATGACATTATGGAATATTTACATCATTATAAGATGGAACAGCTTACTTCTTGATTAATCCATGCATGTTGCTGAGATCTGTAGTTACAGTAAAGCTACTGTTCTGGTCTGGTCCCCTCTTGGTTTTGCTAGTTTGGTTCTGGAGGGAGTGCCAACACTCCTCACCAGACATGTTTGATCTATCAAAGTGGCTTTGCAGAGGGATTTGGGGAGGCCACGCTGCAGCAGGGGACATCTGCAGCTTGAAGCATCTTGATGCCTTTAGATTGGCTGAGGATGTGAGCAACATGGAAGAATCCTTATGGAAATGATAGAATATGGCTCTGAGTGTGCAGAACTTCAAAAACAGATGCTAACATGTAGGTTAAAGAAAAAGAGAAGGACAGAGAGAAAAACAGTCTCTCTCAGAGAGGACGATTCTCCAAGTGCACGCAGGGTGGGAATCATGCATGTTCTATTTCTACTCTTAGGTCTTCCACATTTATCAACTCTATTATTCCTACTCTTCTTAGACATCAGAAATTATGTATAGGAGCCAGTGGTTCTCCAAAGGCCACAGGCTAGACAAAAGTTTCCATACATTTCCACCCATTCAGCATCCATTTAATCAGCCCTCCCACTCCATCTTGAAAATGTCGTGCTGTGTAACTCAGGCGGCTAGCCTTTAAACTCATGTGGCCTCAAACTCCTGCCTCCTGCCTCAGCCTCCAAAGTCCTGGGATGATGGGCAGAGCCACCACGTGTGGCTCAAATCTGGCCCAACCAAGATTTTGAATTATCGAGTTCGTGATTGCCAGCAAACAATTAAGAATCTGATTTTTGCGTTCTCTCCTTCCTGAAGTTACAACCTTATTTTTTAAACAAAATAACAGAATTTTTCTTTATAAACAAAGGTAGGAAATTTGTTCTTCAATGTAGTGACCCTGGGAAATAAATCATTGAAAAATTATCTTAAGATGTCCTTTATTTATTCAAAATTTTTCTGGACAGTCCTTTGGATTTTTTTAAGAGCATCTGATACACACACACACACACATACACACACACACACACACACACACACACGTAGACACAGACAGACACACAGACACATATGCACAAAGACACAGACAGACAGACATGTGCACAGAGACATACAGAGACACAAACAGGCAGACACATAGACACAGACAGACAAATACACACACACCCATACTCATTTTCAGACTTTACCCAAAAAAGGGTTTTCCCAAGTTTGATGATGTGTTTTCTTCCCCTCCCGTTCCCAAAGCTGGACTCTTCATTGGTTGATAAGAACGTCCATCTGGTCCCAAGCCAGGGCTGGTGGCACAGGCCTGTGATCACAGTGGTAGGAGGATCAGGAGTTCAAGGCCTTCTGCTCTGTGTCCAGTTTGAATCCAGCCTGGGCTATCTAAACCCTTGTGTTATCATATAAAGTGAACCAAATGAAAACCCAGGGTGTACAGCTCAGAGGCCAGTGCGAGTCACGGGGCCTCTGCTTCTCAGGGTAACAATGTGGACGTTGTGCTTTATAGCCTCCCCCAAGACAAGACTTTTCAGTCCTCTATGGTGATTTCAGGTTTTCCTTTTTAAAGGTTTTGATGTTTGCCAGCTCATTGTGCTGCTTGCTCAGGGTGGTCAAAGGTCTAGAATGCTGCATAAGAAGAAGGCACCCTCTAGTGGAGCTGCGGCGCACATTAGCATAATAAAGGTTCTTAGAAGTCTCCCGGTAAAGGGAGCTGTTGAACTGGGACTGGCCAAACTTCTGTGGCCACCTCCCTCTTCCAAGGGACACTGCCTGACCCTGGAAGGCTTCCAAAACAGCTTTAGCGGTAAACCCTGTGTACCTTTGATGGAGTAGGACAGCTGGGCCCCCTTTCTGGTGCACACCTGGGTGACAGGTGTCCTTGTGGTCCTCACTTCCTCTGGTCGTGTCAGTACCTCCAGAAGACCTGGCCAAACCCACCCCCTTGCTCTTCTCTCCTGTGACCTGAAGTCTTTTCATGTCTGTCTTACACATCAGACTGTTCCTGGCAAGCCAGGCAGGATGAGACCTATAATCTCAGTATTGGAGAGGCCCAGGCAAGTCAGGTTTACAGAGGAGGAACCTGTCTCAGACGAGAAAGGTGAAGTAAATGTTGGCAGGCTGGTTGAAAATCCTAAGGTGGGGGCGGGACCTCCTGCCTCTCCCCCACGTTGTTGGAGACGGTTTGTGTCTGTGGCCTACTGTATACCATCAGAGCAGAGGTTACTCAGTGTAACAGTCCAAGCAACCTGGAGATGGTCTAATCCTGGGACTCCTGGAGAATATGCATAGATTGCTTTACAAAGAACGCTCGAGGACAGAGTGGCACAGGTCACATGGCACAGCAACTGGGCCAAAGGTCCCAGGCCTTCTGATGGCCAGCCTCTCTCTCTGAAGGGTCCCGAGAGAGAGAGAGCCCGGCTGTCATGAAGCTCCTCCATGTCCCCCCTTAGTCCCAGATCTCCCCCAAGGCCTGCAGACCAAGCTCCAGGGAGCAGTCTAGGGTCTGGCCTCAAGGCCCAGAGTCGAGTGTTGTGGAGGCAGCGGCTGCTTGGTGCTTACTTTGACTGTCCTCGGGTCCCGAGTCTTCTGGTGGTTAGCTGAGGGAACTGCTGCCTTATGATCTGTAAGACAAAGCAAGAGCCAGTTACCCGTCAGGAAACGTGTGGGAGCGAGGTTGGGGGAAACAGGGGAGGAAACAGGCCCTGTCTGTACAGCAACACAAGAGCCAGTTACCCACAGGGAAAGGGTGGTGGGGGTGTTGTGACTGAAGGAAGCAAAGGAAGCAAACAGGCCCTGGTGCACTGACTAGCTAGGAGTCTTGGACACCCTAGAGAAGACTCCTGCTGTGTGTGTGGGAGAGGGGGGGAGCAGGCAGGTGGACAGCGTTTTGATGGTTGTGGGGCTCAGATCCTGAGGACATCACTGGGCTGTGGTGCTTTATTCCCTTGTAGTTATTACAGCAGAGGAGAACCAAGGCTGGTCTAAAATACACCAATCCCTCTTGCGCCTGCCGCCATACCTGGAACCAAATCCACCATCAGCTCTGAAACTAGGCCCTTTGTAGGCCCTTTCCTCCCCACATTCCCCTACGAGAATGCAAGGTCACCCACATTTTACAACAGGCTTCCATCTCTGAAGACGACATTTGGACTTCTGAGCATGATCCCTCTGCTCAGAGGTCTCCTGGGACCAACCTGTGTCCAGTAGCAGGGGCAGGCTCTTGCCATCACCGGATTCTACTTCATGTCTTTGTACTTGGTCTCACCTGAGAGCATCCGGGGCACTTCCTCACTGAGTGCTAACTGGGTCTCTTGCTACTTGGGTGTAGGGTGTGTGGGAAAAAACACCTCGCTTAGGGCTTGGCACACAGGAAAGCCTGGTCTTGCTGTGGATTGAAAAGATAAGGCTTTCGTTCCTGCCCAGAGGGTTTCCTTCACCTCTCTGTAGAGGAGAGGATTGTAACTATGGTGGCCTGGGACAGCTACACTCCTAAAAGGAGTCTGCAGAGGAGGACATCGGCCAAGGTAGGAACACACCAACAGGCCTCCCTGGTGTTTGCTGCTGATGTTTTTGTAGAGGTGACATAACGGAAAGTTTGTGTGTAGAATTTTGGGAATTAGAGGACCCGAATTATATCTTAACTCAGCCATTTGCGAGGCAGGTGCATTCACATTCAAATGACATGCTTTTCCTATTTTCTAAGATAGAAACTAGGCCAGGTGGTGGTGGCACATGCCTTTAATCCCAGCACTCCGGAGATAGAGCCAGGCGGATCTCTGTGATTTCGAAGCCAGCCTGGGCTACAGAGCAAGTTCAAGGAAAGGCTCCAAAGCTACACAGAGAAACCCTGTCTCAAAAAACAAACAAACAAACAAACAAAGACAGAAACGAGGGGCTGGAGAGATGGCACAGCAGTTCAGGGTATGTACTGCTCTTGCCGAATGTTCCCAGCACCCATATCTGGCCATTACAACTACCTGCAACTCCAGCTCCAAGGACTCCAGCACCCCCTTCTGGTCTCTGCAGACACCTGCACTCATGTGCACAGACCCCCACACAGACACACATGCATACATATAATTAAACATAAAAAATCTTTAAATTAAAAAAATTTTTAAATTGAAAAATTATCTGGAAACAATAATAACCTCGACCTTAAAGAATCCATGTAAAATTGGGAGGAGGGGTGCTAAATAGATGTACAGTCCAGTGCTTAGTAAGCACTCAGTAAATGTGTTTGAGAATCTTCTGACAGCTCATTTCCTCCTTGAGGAAGTTCCTTTTTACACTTACTCAGACTCCCAGGCACTCTGCCCTTCTGGCTAAGTCCTGAGCAGATGCTCATGGTCAGAGAGATGAGGCTGCACTCTGTCCTGCTTGAAGAGATGCTGAGCCTGCTTCTCTGCTGGTGGGGTGCAACCCACTGTCCTGCCTGAAGAGATGCTGAGCCTGCTTCTCTGCTGGTGGGGTGCAACCCACTGTCCTGCCTGAAGAGATGCTGAGCCTGCTCCCCACCGGTGGGGTGTAATCTCAAGGGCTTTTCCCTAGAGATAAAACTCTTCATCCTGTAGCATTTCTTTTCATGCACACCAGGGCTCTCACCAACTTAACTCATCCGTGCAATAAGCAGACACTGTGAACCTGTTAGCTGTTGGACTTGACATACTCCATCTTTCTGTGCCTTGGTTTCCTTCTGTGAAATCTAAGGACTCAGGGAGTCTTGTAGCCTGCCCGTAACTGGAGGGACAATTGGTGGTGATGTCACCTACACTAGCATCAGTTCGGTGGGACAGAGGAAGTGAAGAGACAGTGAGAATCAGATCTTAGAGGGTAGCTTGAGGATTGCCCACTTTGGCACATTGGGAACTGAGGACCCTGAGGGTGGAGAATAGACAAGCAGCCTTGCCTCATCTCAAGGTGGGGGAGAGAAGAGACAGCTCACATGCTGCTCAGAGAACCCAGTTTGAGAACATCATAAAACCACTTGGGGAGGGAAATGAGAGTTTACAAACGTTATTTCGTGGGCTCATGGGCATGGCTCACTGGGTAAAGTGCTTACAATGCATATGAGGACCTGAGTGCAGATCCGAAATGCTCATGTAAAATGCTGTGCATGGTGGCACTCAAAGGCCTATAATCCCAGGGTTAGGGACATGGAGATAGAAGGACTGGGGGGGGGCTTGCTAGCCAGCCAGTCTAGCCTAACTGGAGAGTGCTAGATCCCAGTGAAAGACCCTACCTCAAAAGGTAGATGTCACTTGACTCTGTCTCCCACACTCATGCACATAAACACACATAAGAAACAGTGGTAACTAAAATGATCCCATCATTCTCTGAACTACATAAGGGGCCACTTCAGTA
The DNA here is from genome assembly GCF_949786415.1 of Peromyscus eremicus. NCBI lineage: Eukaryota > Metazoa > Chordata > Mammalia > Rodentia > Cricetidae > Peromyscus > Peromyscus eremicus. The sequence goes on from NC_081434.1 coordinate 44,752,716, forward strand.
GCCAGTCACCTGTGTGCCCTGGGATGTCATGTCCTGTGTAAAATGCTGTGTCGGAGCCTGGGTCACTGGTACTGCTCCTGAAACCCTTGTCCTGGTGCGCAGCCTAAGCCTACGTGAAGGTTTAATGGCCTAATGGCCTCACATTTGTGTCAGCCTGTGGCCGGGCCCTCCAGTGGCTCATCATGTGACCAGCTACGGAGTAAGGATCCAAAGCAGATATTAATATGCTTAAGTATGAACACTAGTGGTGGGCCAGGACGGACAGAGGAATGAAACGTTAATATTGAGTCAAGAGTTTATGCTGGTTGAAAGAAGGTCATGATTTGGGTTCTGAGTTTCCTAATCACCCAAGCAAACAAGATAACAATAGTGATACAGAAGTCCCAGCATCCACCAGGATACACTAATTTCTCAGGAAGAGCAGGGCCTCTCTTGTGTTCAGCCCCGGGAAATTCCTCCTGCTCAATTGGGTACAGCAGTGATGCTCTGTTGAGTCCTCTAACATTAGCAGACACTATGAAAAAGATAACACTTGGTGCAGTCAAGACTGTAGTGAAATGCCAGCAAGATGGTTCCGTGAGTAAATAAACACACCTGCCGTCAGCCTGATGACCTTCAGCTCCCATCCCCAGACCCACGCAGTGGAAGGAGCACGTTGCCCTCTGGCCTCCACATGTGTGCTAAGGCATGTATATATGTATATAAATGTATATATGAGCATGTATATGCTCATGTGCATACACACTAAACAAGCGTAATAATTTTTTTTAAATCTATAGTACAACTAGCATCTTCAGATTGCCAGGGATCCTATTAGTACAAATGTTCCTCCGAAGCAGGTTTTTTTTCTTGTTCCTCTGAAGCAGTTTTACAATATATGTCAGGAGCCACAAAATACTCAAACTTTCTGATCTATTAACTCTAAGAAAGCCTCCTAAAGTAATGTGTGGGTCTTTTAATAAGAGAAAAATTAGAAACGTCATGAATGTCCCATGGCAGGGAGCTGGCTAAGTATATGCTATATACACATTCAATAGTATTCGTGTAGCCATAAAGAATGGTCCCCAAACCTCTTACTACATCATGATATCAAAGCTGCTGTGATGTGGTACCAGGCAGACTCACACGTTAAATTCTAGCTATAATTTTTGCTTGTAAAGATGCAAGAATGAACACATTATGTGGAGAACTAAACTGAATTCTCCAGGTGCTTGGGCTGTGGTTAGGACAAAAACAGCTTCTGTGATTCCTGCAATCCTACACTGTTTATACAGAAAGAAAAGAATTTTCTTATTAGAAGTAGTCCTGATTGACAAAGTTGAGGATAATCCACAAGATGCATTCCAAATCGACCAGAATGTCACAGCATAGGGGTTTCTCTCTCTTTAAGATGTAAACCATTCTCTGCTCCCTGTAAATCATCTCCAATAATAAAGGAAGTCAGCGCTGTTTTGTTTGGTTGCTAAACCTCATTATCACTTGATTGAGGAGACTGGCTGGGTTCTGAAGCCCTGTTCTGTTTATGCCCATGGTATCCCACACAACATCCACAGAGCCAACAGGCAAACCTTTGGCTGGGGAAACAGGACGGCAGGCAGGCTCGTCTACAGACAAGCCACAGGCCACCGGGACATGGGGACAGGCTTCCCAGTCGTTTGTTCTCCCTCCGCGAGTCAATACGAGTTACAATCCAAGTCCTTGTCATTCTTGGTCATGACACAAGCTTGGGAATTCACTGACCAATTTGACCTAAGATTCCCTCCTTTGCCAGTCGCTTGACCTTCTCCCCTGGAATAACTTGTGTATCGGGAGGGCACCTTCATCATCTTTGTGACCCCTTGTCACCTGCGCATTCTCCCAAGACAGCATGGAGTCCTCACTGTCCCCAACCCCGTCTCAGTGATTCTCCCCTGTGAACCAGCTGCATCTCAACGCTCCTTCCGTCTCTGCTCCAGCCATGCCATCTCTCACCTGAACCACAGACACATCCTCCCAACAGGATGCCCTGCCTCCAGTCCAGCCTCCTCAACAGGAGCCATCGAAAAGGCAAATGTGATCCATTCTGTCACTGGAAATGCTGGGTACCTTCTTCGCCGTGTCCATTCCTTCCAACCCTCATGCCCCTCCCCCAGGTTTCAAATTGATATCCTCCTCTTCTTTGTCGTTACAGACAGACAGACATAAACATATGCACAAATATCTAGACAGACAGAGATATAAACACATGCACAAATATATCAATATAACCTGCTGAATTCGCCTTTGGTTTTTTGTACGTATATGGTTTGTATTGGATGACCAATCAGGGGGCTCATGCCCGGGAAAGGTTAATCCTCCCTCTCTCAGCAGTCATTAGCCTGCAGTACTTGTAGGGGTGGGACCCCGTGACTCCCCCCCTCCTGATGGTCATTGTTCAGGTGCTGTTTATGCAGTCGTTTTAGGAGAGGTGGCCTCACAGAAGGCTTCCTGCCATTCTGGCTCTTATAATCTTTCCACCCCACACATTTTATCTTATAGTTACTTCTCTCCTTTCTGTGACCAAAATACATGACAAGAAATAGTGTAAGTAGGGTAGGGTTTATTTGGTTTCTAGTTTGAGGGGATACAGTACATCATGGCGAGAAAGGTATGGCGGAAGCTGGAAGCTAGTCTATGGCTCCAGTGCTCAGGAAGAGAGTGAACCGGAAGTGGAGTCAGGCAATAAAATCTCAAGAGTTTCCCTTAGTGACCCACTTCCTCCAGTGAGGCTCCATCTCCCGAAGGCTCCACAGCCCTCTCCAAACAGAGCTAAATGTAAGGCCCAAATGTTCAAACACAACATCTTCCCTCCTTTAGGCCGCTCCAGTCACAATGAAAAAGTGATGGCAACACCTTCTCATGAAGTGCTGGGTGCCCTACCTGCTCCCTGCTGAACTGAGTGGCACACCGGACTAAACATCAGGGCGTGGTGGCGCGGGTCCTCAGGAGATTGGTCCTGTGTTAGTCACTCTGCACACACCATGTCCGCAGGCAGCACAATGCCCGCACTGGGTTGTTCCCCCACACAGACGAGCAAACTGAACTCGGGGGGCTGAGCATCCTCACCAGTCCATCAGCTCACAAGACACAGACCTCAGACCTGGGCACTCTGGATTCAACACTAGCACAGCAACCCTCCTCCTTCACGAACGCAAACATCCCCGGCTCTCACATCTTCCTTTGACACCAACTTTCACCTCTTTCTGTTGCTTCCTCTCATTCCCCTGGTTGTGTTTGAGGAATGAATGATTTCTTGTCCCCACCCCCTCTCCAGGAAAGACTTCTCCTCTGCTTTCCTCACTCTGACCCTCTTGGAAAAGCTCTTGTGGCCTCTGCTGTGAATGAGATCCATCTTTCCCCGCCCTAAGAGGTTACAGAGTGGGAAAAAGCCAAGGGCATGGTGATGCCAGTGGACTGCCTAACAACTCAGAATCCATTCACATGCAGAAAAGTGGAAATCTGATGATTAAATGCTTCTGTTTAATAAAAATACAGAAGTTATTAACAGAATCAACAGAAGTCATTCTGGTGGAGTAGCTTAGTCTCTCTCTCTCTCTCTCTCTCTCTCTCTCTCTCTCTCTCTCTTTCATACACACACACATGCACACATATGCACACACACACATACACACTCACACATACACACACACGCACACGCGTGCGTGCACACGCACACACACGCACACATACACACACACACACACACACACACACACACACACACGCACGCACGCACATGCACACACCCTTGCTCGTCCAGTGGAGTCCTCTAACATTCCTCCAGAGCTACTGACTCAGCAGAAGCTCTTTCACAAGAAACTCCAATTCCACTTCTAAATTTCCTCATGTGAACCCCAGCTCCGTCTACTTTAGACCGTTCAGAGTGGCATTCTCCAGGGCATCTCAGGTTGCCTCCACCATGCACTCTGCCTGTGGCCTTCTTGAGCATCACACTACTGTGTCGTCCCTCCTCAGAACAGATACCACTCCTCTGTGAGTTCTTCCCAGTTCTCTGATGGGGGCAGAGTCTTCTCTCTCCAAGCCCCAAGTGCATCTGTCTCCACTGTCCTTCCATTTCAACTAGATCAAGATTCTGTCCACATCTGCCCATCTCCATCTGCCTAGGACCACACCTGCAACTCTCCCTCACTGGCCTGCTTCCAGCCATGCTCCACCATGACCACTTTCCCATGGTGCCTCTGGACAAAGTCCAGTCCTACCAGGTTCCTCCCAGCTCACCTCTGCTGACCTCACACTCTGGCCATGGGGAGCTGATTCCAAGTTTCACAGAGTCACTGCTCTCTCTCACTCTGGACTTTTCCATAGTTGCTCTCATGGTCCAGCACTTCCTCCACGCCTTTTGTCTTGCTTGGTATTCATGTACCCTTCAAATCTCAGCTTTGACCTTATTTTCTCTCAGAAATCCTCCTAAGCCACTTAATTGGTGACTACAATTACATGATTCCTTTTAAACTGACCAATTAAAATGTGTTTATGTCATGTAATATGGTGGTGGTGGTGGTTTGAATAAGAATGACCCCCATAGGCTCATATATTTGAATGCTTACTCACCAGGTAGAGGCACTCTTTGAAAGGATTAGAAGGATAAGAAGGTGTGGCCTTGTTGGAGGAAGTGTGTCACTGGTGTAGGGGCCAGGACAGCAGCAGGGAGACCAGCCAGCAGGCTGCTGCAGCTGACCATCGGTGATGATGAGACCCAGAAACTGGAAGCATAAGTGAATGATTTTTCTTTCGTCAGCCATTAAAGATGTTCCTAGTGTGTTAAGAGGGAACTGTGATATCTTTGTGATAATGATGTCTTATGTTCACTGTTGATATTTTATTATTTTTGACTCATAATAGTTTCTCAAATGTAAAGCTGCTTAATTAACAATGAAAATAAGCCAATGTGCATAAGGTTAACTCAAAATACTATCTTTGTGTGTGTGTGTGTGTGTGTGTATGTGTGTATGTGTGGTGTATGTGTGTATGTGAGTGTGATGTGTGCCTACACGTATGTGACTTGTGTGTATGTGTGTGTGATCACGTGTGTGGCATGTACACATGTATGTGGATGTGTATGAAGACAAAAGGAGAATGTCTAACGTCCTGCTCGATCTCTCCTTGTTTCTATGAGGCAGGGTCTCTCTCTGATTCTAGAGCTGGGCTGGTGGCCAGCAAGCTAGTGTCCTGTCACTGTCACACTCATCCCCTGCCCTGGGGTTAGATGTGTCCAGCCGTGCCAGGGGTTTATAGGAGTGCCGGGGATCTGAACTCAGGTCCTCGTGTTGGCACAGCCAGTGCTCTGCTCACTGATCCTCTTCCCCAGTCCCTCCGGATGCTGTCTCAGAGGTGTAGCAGGGCATTTACACATTTCTAAAGTGGGTTAAAATCAAAGACTGGGAAGAGTATTCTGCTCCTTCACGAGCATCAAGTCTCATCTGCAGAAGGGATGCCATTTACCCCATGGACTGGAGCTTAGCTGAGCAAAGGGCAGAGTGGGGACCAGGTGTCACAGTGGGCACCTGGACTTGTGTCCACGGACTTCATCAGACCGAAGTAGGGCAAGGATGCAGGACAAGAGATAGCGCACGGGGACCAGCGTCCGCGGGTCCCGGACTGGAGGAAAGAGAAGTGACCAGATGGAACGCTCCACTCTGGGTCCCCTCCCTCTAGCACTGTCCACTGCCGACCGAATCAGCCCTCCTGCGTCCATCCTTTTCTGGGTTGCCAGAGGATCCCCATTCAATCTAGTGGTCAAGCTTATGTAGGGCACACGTCGCTTTCCCAAGCAATACATGAGTGTGATGAGAGTATTTGGTGTTTAGTAGTTTATCTTCTCCTCCTCAAGCTTAAGCAAGCAAACAAACAACAACAAAGAAAGTCTTTTCCAGGAAGTAAGAGGGGTGAGTTTGTTCAGAGTGGGGTGTGGGGGATGGGAGGAGGCAGGCTGTAATGCATCCCATCTTGCCTGGCCCAGTGCAGTTCAAGACTTTTCCCACTCTGAGCAAAGAAAGGCAGTTGCAGATGGTACCTCCTCCCTGCAGCCGCAGCAAAATCCTGGGGGAAGGAGGTCTGGCTTTCTCTTTCTCTCTTTCTTTCCTTTCCTTTCTTTCTTTCTTCTTTCTTTAAGTGTTTCTTATGGGCTGCAAATTACAAATGAGTCTCTCTCCTTTCACCAAATCATCGACTGGTCCCTGAATCTGAAAGCGCAGCACAATTTCATTGGGAGGATCCAAGAGCGCAGGGTCGGTTCAGCCCCACGAGGGCTGTTCAGCTTTTAATTTCTGGAGCAAGACTCAGCAAACAGTAAAACACTTTTGTGGAGCTGTGAAGGTTGAGCTTCGCCGTGTGATAAATGAGCAGACGGACAGGCGGCCTCTCTTTCTTCATTTGTGTGGATTCAACGAAGCCTGCCTAAAGAACACCACATGCTGTTCTAGCTACTGATCTAACATTCCGCAACATCCCAGCCTTCCAAACTCCCTTTAATTACTCGTGAATCCCACTCTACTCTCTTTCAGCTAGGGCAGACAGAGCTGGGGGCTTGGGGGACTGGGACAGGGGTGGGAGGCGGGGACTTTCAGGAGAACTATGCTCTCTGGAGCTGCTGAAATGATTTTAGGTGGTAGTGAGTGGCTCATGTACGTGGTCCAGCCTTGAGGAGACCCAGCATGCAGGGCACCGTGCATAATTTTGTGGGTGGAATGTTTACAAAACAGAAGTTGTAGGTATGCACTCCTGAAATGACATGGCCATGCAGTGGCCCTGTGGTAAGGTGGGGAAAGAGAAGAGGACATGGAGGAACAGATACCCACGAGCATCACTGAGCACCGCACACTAGTGGAGGCATCTTCCTCTTGGTATTGAAAGTGACCCTAAAACATCTCCCAACTGAGACCTGGGATCCAGCTAGTGATCTAACTGCTTGGGCTCACAGCCTCTTGCCAGTGGAAGAGACATGAACAGGGTCCCACCGACCGTCTTTGACCTTTACTCTCTCTAACTCTTGGCACCAGGGAGCCAGCAAGATGCCCATCGTTTGTTCACAAATCCTCAGATACGTCCTCTTGTGCAGTACCTCAAGAGACACCTCCAGAGGCATGCGGCCAGGGCCTCACCTCCTCTCCTCTACAGACAGGCTTCACCTCGGGCCCTCATCATATGCCCTCCATGGCCTTGGCCTCCAAACTTAGCCACCAGGCTTTTTACTGTTTCTGCAGATCCAGCCCACCCTCAGTGGGCAAAAATTTGCCACCAGCAAATGATCGAAAAGAAATTCCAGGGTGACAGAGCAGGTATGGATCCTCCCGCACACGAGAGGAGACAGGATCCTGGGTAAGTAAGGATCAAGGATGCTGAAAGCTGTTCTGAAGGAGAACTGGGGGTCCCAGTTCAGGGGTCATCTGGGTGTGGGAAAAGAAAGGCTGGTCAAACAGAGGTTGGAATTTAATACCACAACACACTGTGTTTTATAAGTCTCCATTGTGGCAATTTTTAAACAAGAGCAAGAGATGATTCAGGACAGAAGTTGGTTAAGGATCTGATCCCCACCAATTCAAATCTGGAAGTCAAGAGGGGTAGTCACCCTTTTTTTCTGACAATAAGCTCAGCCCCCCTTTCTGAGGAGGAAAAATTGAAGCCTAGTGGTGGGTGTGGATAAAGACTTTGAAACATCCGACCTCTGTGCGTCCTTCTCCAAGTGTTTGTGAGAGCAATTTTGCATGGGGGCATAGGGGTCCAGTCTATACACACACACATATACATATAAAGTATTACATACACGTATTTCCTGGATGTCACCCATTTACACATGAGATTTGAAGTTCGACTTCTGTAGAAACTTCTCTACAAGAAATTCCTATGGACTGCAGGGAGACAGAAATAGACTTTTGAATCACGTGTGTGAATGGATGAAGGGGCCTGTGAGGACCCCAGGGGCAGGGAAGGGACAGTGAACTGTGAGGCAGGTAACGTGGATGAGCATTCTAGAGGTCCAAACATCCAAATGCGGACCAGGGATTGTCCTTAGGTTGACTGGATGGTATGTCACGTGCGCATGAAAAGATGACAGCTTCGGCAGACGGATTTAGTCAGAGTGGGGTGAGTTACATAAGACGCGGGTTAAGTCAAAATATGGAATAATTGTACAGACGATAATAAGAGAAGTGTGGGTGGTGATGGCAGTGAGCGCGATGTGGGACATTTTTAGAACAATAGTTTTCAAAGTCACTCAGCAGGAAGAGCATCTGAAAGGGTTGGAACACTCATGTGTTAGGGGTGATATATTAAAAAACATGAAGTATTGGAGCCATGAAGTGTTGCTATAATAAAATGAAATAATAATTGTCACTAACAGGCACTGAGTGCTTCTAGTTGCTGGCTTCTGAGCTGAGTGGTATTTATAGTCATCCCCTCCACAGTCCCCATGGTTGTTTTCATGATTCCATTTTACAGACAAGGAAACTGAGTCCAGAGCTATTAAACTGTCTGGCCTCTTGCAGGTAGTTAATGCTGGAGTTGAACTTCAGACCCAACTAACATGGGAATTTTTGCATGGCACTACACTAAGAAAACCAAATTAACAAGCTATATATGTTGACGCAAAAATCACGTGGACATTTGATACCATAGTCTAAAGGCTAAGGAAAACATGCTAGCATTTAAAGACACTCTCTTTGTATAATTAATATTTCCTTCAAGTGATGGCAAGATATCATTATAAAGACCCCTTGGTATGTCTTCAGGACATTTTCATCTCCTGTATCCGTGGACACGTGAGTGACCCCTCCTCCCAGGTCAGGGCAGGAAGGAGACGGGCAGAATGGATGGACTCTCAAGTGGAGAGGTCTTAGTTCTGTCTGTGTTTCACATACATGTAGCTGTTAACCACAGATCCCTAAACACACTTGGCTGTCCCCACCACTGAGCAAGGCTGGCCAGCAAGAAGGGAGGAGCCAGACATTCGAGGAGGAGCCACCCCCATAGTCCAACCTACCAGTGACTTCTAGTACCCAGTGGAAAAGGTGAGGCACAAATAAACTAAATCCATACAATACAGCCCTCTAAAGCCCAACTTCCCTTTTCCTGGTTTCTACACATCTTACTGATGTCAGTCCACCACCCATCTCAGGCAGCTTGGGCGGGGCAACCCTGCCACCAAGTGCATCCACATGGGAAATGCCTCCCTCTCTCTGAGTTTAAATTTCCCCATCTGGAAAATGACAGACTCATACCAACAGATCTCTAATCTCCCTCACAGATTACACTCAGTGAGTGAAGAAATTGTTAGCAGTAATGGACCACATTCTCTTCTAGTTTTGTGCTTACATCCAAGTGCCATAGAGGAACTGGAGTCACCAGCAAGCAAGCCTTCCTGGAAGAGAAGTCTGTGATGCTAAGTGGCCTCTTTGTGTACTCAAACTACATTGTCAAAACCATCTACTGCCTTTCCACATGTCTACCTTCTTTCCAAGAACCCCCGCAGTTTGTTGTCCATAAGTTGTGTCAGCCTCATAGTCTTGAGTGGTCATATGACCCACCTGAGAGTTGACAGGTGGCCCGTTGTGGTGACTCAGCTTCCTGTGTTCTGACTTGAAGGTACCGCAAACGCAGCATGCATTTGGGAGATGTCAGGCTTTGCATTTGCATTTTGAACTGTGATCTTTTCCAGGTCAGAGACAACGTGGGATGATGATCTCTTGTGACGCTGACCAGTGGCAGGGAGTGTCAGCTACAGTTGGCCATGTGACCATGAACCAAATAACTAGACTTCGATGGCGTGCAATGCTGCCAGCACTAGGGTTTGAGGTCTCCAATAGATCACATGAGATATTCAACAACTTCTTAGAAAGGATGCTTTGCTGGGGTGATTTTGCCTGACTCTAGGGTACATTAGTGCCCTAAGCATGTTTAAGGTAGGCGAGGCTTAGCTGTGCTGTTCAACAGGTTCAGTGTCCTGAGCACATCTTTAACTGATGATATTTTCAGCTTCCAATAGATGTATCACCACATAGCCCCACTGTAGGTCAAAGGGCATCGTCATACCCTACAGTTCTCCAGGCCCTGGTTCCACGTCATAACTGAGACACAAGTATCTGGGATAGCCTTATAGAGAGAAAAGTCGCTAGTTCCTGCTCCTCTCTCTTTCTAACCAATAACTTCAGGTAAAAGTAAAACTTGTTTTTAATCCACCTGCCAGAAAACACTTTGCTCAGCAATACATTAAATTATATATCTGCCTACGTAGGTTCATACATCAGGGAAACCAGTGCTGGCAAAGCAATGATACCGAGCAGGTATGAGGAAGGAGGGTTGTTACGAGGTGCTCACGGGTGAGGTGTCATGATGTCATTTAAAGGTGGTTTGATTAGTTGCAAATGTAGACTGTAAATTTCAGGCAAGCACTAAAATCGACTTTTAAAAAAATCATAACTGATATGCCAAATAAGGAGCTAAGGTAGAGCCATATAAAATGTCCAATTAAAATAAAAAGGATAAACTGTCTGCTGCACAAGCTTGAGGAACTGAGTTCAAATCCCCAATATGGCTAAGTACAATTGTAGCCCCTGAAGGTTGCTGGGCAGCCAGTCCAGACAAACAGTGCGCTCCAGGCTGTGTCAGACAAAAGATGTCCCAAAAGATGAAGTAGAGAGCAGCAGAGGAAAACATGGCTCCGCACACATCACATGTCCATGTGTACACACCCAAACATGACCATAAGACACACACACTTACTCACAAGGCACTTCTCAAGAGGCTGGGATAGTAGGATTACCATAAATCCAAGGCCAGCCGGGCCTACAGTAAATCTGAGGCCAAACTGGGCTAAATGATTAGATACTAATTAAAACTGCTAATTAAAAATAATTAATTAGGGCAGGGAGGGGGAGATGTCTTGGTGATTAAAGTACTGGCTGTGTAAGCATGTACTTGCATGCATGAGGACCTGAGTTCAGATCTCCAGCACCCACGGAAAAGCTGGGTGTGTGGGGCTGGAGCCATGACTTGTGGTTGAGAGTGTTTACTACTCCTGCAGAGTTTGGTTCCCAGCTCCCAACCACCCGTGACTCCGGATTCACGGGGTTCAACATCTCCTCCTGGGCCCTTTGGGTACCCACACGCACATATGTGCACACACACAAATTAAATAAATAAAAATTAAAATAGAGTACAATAAAATAACCAGGCATGGTAGCTTACAGCTATAACCCCAGCATTCAGAAGGACAACTGCAAGTTTGAGCCTAGCCTGGGATACAGAGCCAGACTTTGTCTCTAAATAAGTAAATACACATATAAGTAAATAAATAAACCGAACTGTAAACAGTGGGAAAGAGTAAAGTATAAAAATAGCATAGGAATGAGGACGACAAACAGAAAGCTAACAAATGTGGTGCTATGGTTCAACTGTGTCAATCACCACTGGGAGGAGCATCACTGGGGCAACCACACCAATTCAGGAGGGAACTGCAGGTGCTGGACGGTGCACACACTGGATGGCGGCACACACTGGACGGTGGCACACACTGGATGGCGGCACACACTGGACGGTGGCACACACTGGATGGTGCACACACTGGACGGGCACACACTGGATGGTGGCACACACTGGATGGTGGCACACACTGGATGGTGGCACACACTGGACGTGGCACACATTGGATGGTGCACACACTGGACAGGCACACACTGGACGTGGCACACATTGGATGGTGCACACACTGGACGGGCACACACTGGATGGTGCACACACTGGACAGGCACACACTGGATGGTGGCACACACTGGATGGTGCACACACTGGATGGTGCACACACTGGACGGGCACACACTGGATGGTGCACACACTGGATGGTGCACACATTGGATGGTGCACACACTGGACGGGCACACACTGGATGGTGCACACACTGGACGGTGGCACACACTGGATGGTGCACACACTGGACAGTGGCAAACACTGGATGGCGGCACACACTGGACAGGCACACACTGGACGGTGGCACACACTGGATGGTGCACACACTGGATGGTGCACACACTGGATGGGTGGCACACACTGGACGGTGGCACACACTGGATGGTGGCACACACTGGATGGTGGCACACACTGGATGGTGCACACACTGGACGGTGGCACACACTGGAGGGTGCACACACTGGATGGTGCACACACTGGATGGTGCACACACTGGATGGCGGCACACACTGGACAGGCACACACTGGATGGTGGCACACACTGGATGGTGGCACACACTGGATGGTGGCACACACTGGATGGTGCACACACTGGACGGGCACACACTGGATGGTGGCACACACTGGATGGTGCACACACTGCACCGGCACACACTGGATGGTGCACACACTGCACCGGCACACACTGGATGGTGCACACACTGGATGGTGCACACACTGGATGGTGCACACACTGGATGGTGCACACACTGGATGGTGGCACACACTGGATGGTGCACACACTGGATGGTGGCACACACTGGATGGTGCACACACTGGATGGTGGCACACACTGGATGGTGCACACACTGGATGGGCACACACTGGATGGTGGCACACACTGGATGGTGCACACACTGGACGGGCACACACTGGATGGTGGCATACACTGGATGGTGCACACACTGGATGGTGCACACACTGGATGGGTGGCACACACTGGATGGTAGCACACACTGGATGGTGCACACACTTGGAGTTCAAGCCCTCGGAAAGCTAAGGCAGGAGACTAGCAATCGAGGCCAACGTGAGCTACAACAGAGAACCTGGGCTGCGCAGAAAGATCCTAGCGAGACACTGAGAGACAGAAGAGACGGAATGTCCTGGAGAGATTGTTTGACTGTTGAAGTAAATAAAGAAACAAGATCCAGCTATACATTGCTTACAAAAAACAGCTTTAAATACAAAGATGCTTAAAGATGAAAACAAAATGGAGAAGGAATGCCAAATGACACTCATCGAAAGAAGTGTGAGGAGCTGCATTAAGTTCAGACAACAGAGACCTGAACCCAGGAGCGCTGTCAAGGACAGCAGGTGGGTGACGCACTGACCAACGGGTCAATTCTCCAGGAAGGTGTGGCGGTTCTTAATGTGTTTGCTCACAACAACAGAATATCATACTTCTCTTCAGCCCTGGACCAGGAGGCCTAGCTAATGTAGTAAGATGAGAAAAGAAAATAAAAGATAGATCAGGAAGAATGAATAGAATGGTCATTATTCAAAAATAACATGATTGTCTATAAAGAAAATGAAAACATATTTGAGAAACAAACAAATGAAATTTTGTTAAGTTAAAAAGAAATTATAGAGCCGGGCGGTGGTGGCACACGCCTTTAATCCCAGCACTTGGGAGGCAGAGGCAGTCGGATCTCTGTGAGTTCGAGGCCAGCCTGTCTACAGTGCAAGATCCATGACAGGCACCAAAACTACACAGAGAAACCCTGTCTCGAAAAAACCAAAATAAATAAATAAATAAATATCTATGTATAAGATCTATATGAAGAAAACTCAGTTGAAAGAGAATCAAGAAGAGCTAAGTAATAGAGTGGTATCCCACGTACATGGATAGGAAGATGCAACCTGGTCAAGATTTCAGTTCTTCCCAACCTGATGTATAGATTAGTCATAATCCAAATCAAAGTCCCAGCAGGTATTTTGTAGTTATTAACAAACTACTTCTAAAGTTTACACCGAGAAGTAAGAGACCCACAATAGGCAGTACATTATTAAAGAACAGAATGAAAGGGCTGCCAGAGCTGACTTTGTGGCTTACTATAAGGGTACAGTCATCATGACATCCTGGCATTGTCAAAAGAATAGACAGATAGACTAAGAAAAAGAATAGAGAGCAGAGATTAGACCTACTGGGAGGGCTAATCTTCACTGTCACCTTGACCGGATTAGAATCACCAGGGGTGTCTGTGAGGACATTTTCAGGGAGGTTGAACTGAGGAGGAAGGAGCCACCCTGAATGTAGCTGGTGCCATCGCGTGGGCTGGGGTCCTGGCCTGAACAGGAAGGACCAAGCAAATGGAGAGCCAGCATCCACGTCTCTCTGCTTCCCGATGCTGCTTCTCCAGCTGCACCATCCCTTGTCACCATGAATTTGCTGCCGTGACAGACTCTACCCAAAAGCTTTGAGCCAAAATCAAGTCACTTGTGCACAGTATTTTGTTACATGCCCATGCGCGAGGGTGCGCACACAGTCACACACACCCAACTGTACATGAGAATGTATATACATATGTACAAAAGAAAAATAAAAGGTAAGGATGTAAGAGCACAGAAATTGACTTAAGCCACTAGCAAAAGCCAACACTAGATCAGTCCAGCCAGAAGCGTCTGCATTCTCGCACTTCCTGAATAACTCCAGAACCCAGCATTCCCAGAAGTCAATGCTTATGGAGTTTTGTCAATGGCATGGTAAGACATTTCAGGTCTCGCCTGTGGCAAAGAAGCTGCTGCCTTCATCTTTACCAACAGTGGTTTCCAGCCAGACTACCCCAGGGACCGCTTCAGCACTGACATCTGACTCCCCTCTTGCCAGCCCAAGGTATGTGTGTGGGGGGCTACTACCAATATAGTTGCTTCCTTAAAAACAAAGAAGAGATACGGAAACTTGTCTGCTCTAAGTTTAAAGCTCACAGATGAATCGTAAGTTTGGATGCCTCTGCTCAAGGGCAGGCTTTACCCCAAGGTCTTCAGAAACCAGTTCCCTTCTCTTAAGGAATGGCAGCTGTAGTGTACAGGAGTCTCAGGATAGGCAACTGTGTGTTTGAGGTTTCATTGGAATGAACTCATCACGGGCCCTCAGCAGGCACCTTCTGTTTTCAGCAGCTGGAAGGACAGTCCCAGCTAGAGTGCATTTGGGCTGCTGGCAAAGCAGCTGCCCAAAGCCTGTGCATTTATGGTCTTAATAATACGAATAATTCCTTGCACTCAGTCTGATGCCTGAAAGAGGATGATTCTTTCCTGTTTGTGTTGGAAGCTTCTGGCACTGTGCTTCTCAGGGGGGAAGCTCCTCATTTGGAAAACTATTAGAAGATGTCTGTGTGGTCAAAGGTGTCAGTAGAAACCAAGGACCCAAGAAGAGAAGAAATTTGGCAGGAGGTGTCTCAACAAGCAAACGGAGAGAAAAATGGGTCTGGAAGGGAGGCGAGGAGGAAAAGCTAATGGAGGTGGGGCAGAGAGGGGCTGGTATTAGTGGGAATGAGCTGAGGACCATTAATCCTGCTGAAGAAGAAGGCTTGATCCCAGCCTCATCAGAAAATAAATTTGCCTACTAACTGCAGGCTACTGAGATCACAGAGGCTTTCTGTGGGCTGTCACGTGAAAAGCAAAAGGATCCCATGCTTCCTCCATTGGCCCGTTAGGATATGGAACAAGGGCTGTCCCATTGACCCTTCTGTGATGATGAGGCGCTATCCAATATGGTGGTCTCTGGTCAGGTGTTGCTATAGAATGTTTGCAATGCGGCCAGCACAACTGCTAGAGGCCCGAACTCTTGCTTTTGTTCAAGTTTCAAAGAGTCAGATGCTGTATGTGGCTAAAGACAGCGGCTGGAGAGCACAGGGGTACGGAGAGACTGCACAGACAGCAGCAGGAGCCCCAAGGCAGGGTGACTTTTAGACCAGAACCTCTTGGGATTTGACCACATCTTGAAGGTGGCTTGAGGCTAAAAATAGGAATGGAAGTGAGGTGCTAAGAGGGAAGGACAGACTTTGGCCAAAGTCCTCTGAGTAAGAGTTCAAGGAAACGCCAAGATGACCACAGAGCTGCAGAACGTTTTGTTTGTTTTTAAATAGTCTCTACACAAGCAAACCAATGAAGGGTGTTTGTTTTGTTTACTTCATGATTTGAGCTAATGGACGGCTGTTTGCATCTGGACACAGATTTCCAAGATGGATTCATAACACCAACAGTGGGGATCACAAGCAAGCAGTGGTTAATGTCTATGTGAGTTGCTAGATGATTAAATTATTTTCCATCTACCACTGACATCTCACCTGAACCTTGTTTCCCGCAAGCAGCTGAGGCTCAGGGAGTCTGCATGATAAATTCTGAAAAGTCACCCAGCTGCCCCTCTCGCCACACCTATCTGGCCTTACCATTGTGGCCACTTCAAGAGGATGCCAATGCAAGTCTGGAGTCACAGGAGTCATGGAAGACTCTCCCTTCCCTTACTGCTGGGTCCAAGCCCCTCACAGCAGCATGCTGGATCCCATTTCTAATTCCTCCTACCACTACCTAACACAGGACCTGCTATACATTAGAAGTAGTACCACTTTCGGCTGAGGGCCCCGGGACCACCAATGTCATAATCCAGGGCTGTTTCCCAGTCTCTCCATGCACACATTACCAAGCCAAATGCCTCTCTGGTCCCAGGCTCACCGTCAGACATAGAATGCACTGTGCACTTGTATTTGCCTTTCACGGAAGAGGTATTACTTTGTGCAAGTTAAATAAATACAAAGGAAAGACAACAGAGGACGTCAGCTTCTTATTTTATAATGCTCCTGAATTGATGGACATTTTTACAGCCACGTATTACCAAATCCTGTGGATTGCTCTGTTCTGGAGTTTGATTTGATATTGTTTTGTTATAACTGTGAGGATTTTGCAGCAAAATATTACAGCAAAGTCATCAAAGTGTTTATTTTACTAACTTCATAAAATAAGAATTAGGATGTTTTAAAACTGTGTGTTATGGGCCAGTGAAATGACTCAATGGCCCCTACCGCCAAGCCTGAGGGTCTGAGTTTGATTCCCAAGACTCACAATGGAAGGAGAGAATTCAGCTTTGACAAATTGACTCTGATACTCATCTATCTATCTATCTATCTATCTATCTATCTATCTATCTATCATCTATTATCTATCTGTCTATCTATCTATCTATCTATCTATCTATCTATCTATCTATCTGTCTATTTATCTATCTATCTATCATCTATCTATTATCTATCTAACATCTATCTATTATCTATCTATCTATTTATCTATATCTATCTATCTATCATTCTATCATCTATCTATCATGTATCTATCATCTATCTGTCTATCTATCTACCATGTATCTATCTATCATCTATCTATCTATTATCTATCTATCTATCATCTATTTATCATCTATAAATCTATCATCTATTTATCCATCATCTATCTATTATCTATCTATCTATGTCTCATACACACATCAAGTAATATGTAATTTTTAAAGATTTAAAGGACATGAATTATTTAAAGTTGGCGGGGGAGGGGTGAAGGGGTGGACCAGGACCAACCTGGGGAGGTTAGACTGACCTTCCCGAAGCTGGCAGCATTGACGGGCTGGGTGTCATTCTTCTCACAGAAATCCAGGTAGTGCATGTAGAGGGCACTGCGAGGGATGCAGACGCCTTCGGCAATCTCATAGTTTTCCTCCAGCCTAGAGAAATAAACAACGAGTCAGAGAAGCAACAACGAACTGTGTCAGCTCCCCTTCCTTCCGGTCTCAGGCCTCAGAAACGGTTCTGTTCCTCCGAGATGAGAAACCGGGGCCGCATGGTGAAGAAAGGGTCACCCATAGGGTCAGCAGGTCCCTCTGCATTTGGTCCTGGTTGCTTTTCCAAATTCCCAGCCCGTCTCCCATGAGCTGACACTGGCTTGGCCACACTGACTAGCTAGGTCCCTTCAGACCTTTAAAGCCAGGCTAGCTCTGCAGGTGCCCTGCTCAGCCAGGCTCAAATCATGCATCCACTTTGAAGCTATTTCTAACAGGAAGATGTCACGGACTGTGTGTCAACACCCTGGAGATTCTTGGCTTGACAAGAGTGAGAAAACACACGGGCAAGCAGAGGTGGCACAGCTGGACAGTCACTGGTCACTGTCAAAAGGGAGACTTCGTGATCCTGGTAGAACTGACCTCTGACTATGCTAGGGTCTCCTTCCTCTGTGCAGTTCCAGATTGATAGTGCTACATCCCGTACTTTAATGAGTGCAGGTTAGGGGTTCTGTGGGTGATAGTGCTATATCCCATACCTTAATGAGTGCAGGTTAGGGGTTCTGTGGGTGATAGTGCTACATCCCGTAGTTTAATGAGTGCAG
Source organism: Peromyscus eremicus (assembly GCF_949786415.1). NCBI lineage: Eukaryota > Metazoa > Chordata > Mammalia > Rodentia > Cricetidae > Peromyscus > Peromyscus eremicus. Next base: position 44,770,839 of record NC_081434.1, read on the forward strand.
GTTAGGGGTTCTGTGGGTGATAGTGCTATATCCCGTACTTTAATGAGTGCAGGTTAGGGGTTCTGTGGGTGATAGTGCTACATCCCATACCTTAATGAGTGCAGGTTAGGGGTTCTGTGGGTGATAGTGCTACATCCCGTACTTTAATAAGTGCAGGTTAGGGGTTCTGTGGGTGATAGTGCTACATCCCGTACCTTAATAAGTGCAGGTTAGGGGTTCTGTGGGTGATAGTGCTACATCCCGTACCTTAATAAGTGCAGGTTAGGGGTTCTGTGGGTGATAGTGCTACATCCCGTACCTTAATGAGTGCAGGTTAGGGGTTCTGTGGGTGATAGTGCTACATCCCGTACTTTAATAAGTGCAGGTTAGGGGTTCTGTGGGTGATAGTGCTACATCCCGTACTTTAATAAGTGCAGGTTAGGGGTTCTGTGGGTGATAGTGCTACACCCCGTACTTTAATAAGTGCAGGTTAGGGGTTCTGTGGGTGATAGTGCTACATCCCGTACTTTAATAAGTGCAGGTTAGGGGTTCTGTGGGTGATAGTGCTACATCCCGTACTTTAATGAGTGCAGGTTAGGGGTTCTGTGGGTGATAGTGCTATATCCCATACCTTAATGAGTGCAGGTTAGGGGTTCTGTGGGTGATAGTGCTATATCCCATACCTTAATGAGTGCAGGTTAGGGGTTCTGTGGGTGATAGTGCTATATCCCATACCTTAATGAGTGCAGGTTAGGGGTTATGTGGGTGATAGTGCTATATCCTGTACTTTAATGAGTGCAGGTTAGGGGTTTTGTGGGTGATAGTGCTATATCTCATACCTTAATGAGTGCAGGTTAGGGGTTCTGTGGGTGATAGTGCTATATCTCATACCTTAATGAGTGCAGGTTAGGGGTTCTGTGGGAGAGAATGTCCACTCTCAGACTGGTTCAATCTCTTTGTTTACTGGTTGGTGACCGTGAGCAGGTTATCTAATCTCAGTTTTCCTTCAGAAGTGATGACTGATAATTGCCTTTTAGGGTGGCTGTTGATATCAAACAAAGTGGTGTGTGGCATTATAAGTACAGGGCCCAGATGTCTTGTGAATGACAGTGGAATTCCTCAATTTTCTTTTCCATAAGACACTTTGGGGTACCTATGTGTCCCAACTCTGTGATAGGCACTGAGAACATAGAATAAATCTAAATAAATTTTGAAGGCTTTTTAA